>NC_053155.1:304659772-304972272 GCF_016835505.1 Polypterus senegalus
CCCCCAGGCCACCAGAGGGAGCCCTCCCTGTGACATGGAGATGTCCCGAATTCCAGCAGGGCATCATGGACTATGTAGTTTTAGTACACAGCCCTGCTGGATAACGTCGGGGCTGCCAGGGGCCGCTGCAGGGAGGCTCAGAGATGTTTACTTTCCATATAGCCCGGAAGTACTTCCATGTCACGAGGATGAAAGAAATAAAGTGCTTTCAGGCTAACGAAGAAGAGAAGTTTCTATCTGACCCGGAAGTGCTAGGAGGTCACATGGACTGCTGGTTCAGAAGCACTTCTGAGTCAAGAACTATAAAAAGACGATGGGAAATCCCAGATGTCGAGCTGAGCAGGGTGGAAGGGTGGCAACGCGTCTGGGAGTGGAGGACTGTGTATTGATTATTGTGTATTGGAGAATTGTATGAGTATTGTGGAGAGAAGGGTGCTTTGTGCACTATATAGTTCAAAAATAAATTATATTTGGACTTTTACCTGGTGTCTGGCATATGGCCTGAGGGTTCAAGAAGATGATAGAACCCTCTATCTGTCACAAGGGTCACGGGGGTCTGCTGGAGCCAATCCCAGCCAACACAGGGTGCCAGGCAGGAGACAAACACCGGGCAGGGCGGCGCACACACACACCAAGCACACACTAGGGACAATTTAGAATCGCCAATGCACCTAACCTGCATGTCTTTGGACTGTGGGAGGAAACCAGAGTACCTGGGGGAAACCCACGCAGACACGGGGAGAACATGCGGGTCTGCGGAGGTGAACCCGGGTCTCCTAACTGCAAGGCAGCAGCGCTACCACTGTGCCACAGAGCCGACAATATATATTTTATTATCTTTATTATTGGTCAGGCCATTATAAGTGTCTCTGTGTATGAGTGTGTACATGCCAGGTCAAGGATGGTTGTGTTTTTTGGGTTCCCATAATAAAATAAACATACCACCGTTTTTGGACGTTGTGAATGTTAGTGTCCGCGTGATTGCTACAACCTACTTTTGGCAAATTATATATTATGTGAGGCTGCTACCATACTTCTACTTGTATCATGTGTATATTTGTGCTCTTCTAAGTAGACCTTGTTGAATATATTGATGGCAATATCAGCTGTTTAGCATCTGTGGTGAGTTACTCTAGTGTGCTAGTGTTGTATGTGTAACTATTTATTGACATGTTCTTATTTTAGTAGTAACAGAGGAGTAGTAGCAGAGGAGGAAAAGGCAAGACACCTGAGCGGGTGTATGCATGTCCAAGGCAGTGCAGGAGTAAGAGCTGGAGCACTACACCAGTCAATCCAGCCTGCATGACAGGAGATACCTCGGCACGAGGTACCGAGCACCGAAGGAGTGAATAAAACTAGTAAAGCTGGCACTTCAGTGTGGGTAAAAGGAACCAAAAGAAAGAAGAGAGAGATTACTTACTAATGGCTATTCAAAGTTACAATATCTGTGGCTGTGGACCTGAGCATGAGTTGCAAAACTGAAGGTCTCTCTTCAGGTTACGGGAAGGCACACTTGGTACTTTAAAGGGGCTAGGTGGGGCATCAGTCAGGACTGGAGGGTATACTGAATCTGTCACTAATGTACACTGCAGAACTCCTGAGCAGCCTGAACAAGGAGAGGAGAGGGTGCACATACTCTTGATTATACCCTAAAACTTTGAGAAGTGGAGATGATGTAGTGAACTGGGACATTGGTTTAGTCTCAGTAATTTTTCTCATTTATTCCCTGAAACAGCCCAGAAAGAAAAAAAGGGTAAAGGACTAAGATTGTTGTTGGGATATTCTAGTCTGTTTTGATTTTTTTCTTTATATAAACCACATACTTGCATACATACATACATGCATTGCTGTGGAAAACATACTGCATTGTTCCTGTTCCAAAGAAGGCAGATGTCTCTTCACCTAATGACTACAGACCAGTGGCACTTACATCTCACATCATGAAGACTTTTCTGTGGCTGGTCATGGATTATATGTCCTAGATTATTTAGATCCACTTTAGTTTGCCTATTGGACAAATATTGGAGTGACGGATGCAATTATCTGTCAGGTCCACAAGGCTTCCTGACACCTGGACAAAGCTGGCAGTACTTTAAGGATTCTGTTTTTTGATTTCTCCAGTGCCTTCAATATCACCCAGCCATCCCTATTAAGGGGTAAACTCAAAGATATGCAGGTAATTGAGCCTGTGGTGTCCTGATAATGGAGAATCTGTCAGGGTAGACCGCAGTTGGTGAGACTCAAGGACTGTGTGAGCAACACTGGAGCACCACAAGGAACAGGCCTGTCTCATTTTCTTTTCACTCTGTACACCTTCAACTACAAATATAACAGCAGGTCATCTTACTTGCAAAATTTCTCTGATGATTCTGCAATTATGGGATGTATTGATAAAGGAGATTAGACAGAGGAGAGGAATCAGGTGGAGAACTTTGTTTCTTGGTGCACAGAGAATTGTCTGCAACTTACCATCAGCAAAACCAAGAAACTGCTTATTGATTTTCACTGCACCAAAGAGCCTCTGTGTCCGATTACTATTCAAGGAGTGGATGTAGAGGTGTTGCACTCCTACAAGTACTCGGGGGTCCACAATAATGACAGGTTGTACTGGCCTCATAGCATAGAGGAACTACATAAGGAAAGGCAGAGCAGATTCCTTTTCCTTAGGAGACTGCGTTTCTATAATGTGAGTAATAACATCTTTCAAATCTTCTGTAACTCTGTGATGGCCAGTGTTTTCTACACTGTGGTGTGCTGAGCTGGCAGCATCACTTCAATTGAGGTCCACTAAATCAACAAACTTATTAAAAGGACAGAGTCAGTCAAGGGATGCACTCTGGGCCCCCTGGATGTCATAGCGAAGGAGAGAATTGAAACAAAACTGAGTGCCATTATGATCAATGCTACACATCCTCTCTCTGATACAACAACACTGAGGTCTTTCATCCAACGAACCATTCAGCAGAAATGTGTCAAAAAACACAGAAGGCAGAAGTTTTCCTTTTTTTTAATTTTCTTGCTTTATCGTTGTAGCCACCGTGGCTAAATCTCAAAGTCCAAAAGTTTGTTTTAAAAATATTTAGTGAAAGTTAAAAGCAAATAATCCTCACAAGAATAAAAGAAAAAATAGTTACACACGTAGAATAAAAGGCAAAAAAAGAAAAAATGTATCTTCCATAAACGTAGTTTTTCTTGAAAAACTTTAGTTATTTCTATACTTAAAAGTTCTTTACGTCTTCTTTCTATACTTAAAGGTTCTTAATTTCTGATATACTTAAAGATTCTTAGCTTCTTCTTTCTATACTTAAAGGTTCTTAATTTCTTCTTCTGTATGCATACAGTTCATCACTTAAATAAGTGCTGTTTAACGAGTTACTTCACACTCAAAAGGCCTGTAGGCCGGTTGGCATGGCTTAAAACCTTATGCCTTCCACACCTTACTCATGACAAGGCTGTCACTAACTGAAGAATATTGTTTACTCAAAGCTGTTAGAAATGGCAAGAATATACCAATACAATTCTATTTACGGGGGTTAGAGGAACCTCCCATAGATTATGCATTGTCATCTAGTAAAATATGCATGAATTTTATAGAACTAGGAAAATACAATCGTTATTTAGTTATTTATTTATTTATCTATTTGCATGAACTGTGCATTGGTGGTCTTACTAGTGTGACTTTTCACTTGACTCATTGAGCTTCAACTTTTGATGTATTTGAATATGTTTTGCCATTCCCTGTTTTTAATAAATTTAATATTTTTTTTACCATCTTATCTGTGTCTTGCTCATCTTGGTGTATTCTCGGTACGACTACTTGATGCCTGGTTAAACCATTGCAAGGTATGTGGTAGGTATGAAACTCCTAATTGGAGTTTTGTGGATATAAATAAAACCTCTGGCTAGCATATGCTTTGCTTCTTAGTTTTATCTTATCATTAAAAATGCTTTCTGCTACCATCTGTTGACTTCAGTTCTGGCTATTATTATTAGGACTTGGTTCTAATTTTTTTATTGGCTTTAATTTATCAAATCTTTTTTGAAAGATCACTCATTTTCAGAGTTCTTCTAGGCAAATGATAATCTGATCCCGAAGGTAGTTTATTGAATCATTTCTTGCTTTTTGATTTATAAATTACTTTGCACAATTTTTGTAAGAATTTTGGGCGCCGTCATTTTGCATCTCCTATGATTAGGACAGAGGTCTGTGCAGTTAGGGACATATCCTCAAACGTAAAGGTGTCCAGTAAAGATACAACAAGTTAAAAGTGTGCCTTTCAAAGAGCTTCCTTATCTGAGTTTGTAAATTCAAATTATTTCTTAAATGTAATCTCTTAGCATTCATTTTGGTGCTGACCCTTTGCCTTGTTATTTTTTGACCACAATTATCGTCTCTTGTTTTGGTTCTGACGGGTGATTTTTTTGGTCTTGATCCCTTAAAAATACTTGTTAACAGTGTACATGTTAAAGCAAAGGGTCGACTTTTAGGTATTGATTTTTGGCTCGTTGTTCAGGTTATGTTTCACCTTTTGCCCTTATTCATCTAAAATTCTTTAAAGAACACAATAAATTTGTCACCTCTACTGATATGAAATGAGTTGTTAATTCCCCTGACAAAAAATAACAGGCACATTAGCAGTGAAGGCAAACTGTAATCTAAGTGTGATACACGAATCACAAGCAAAAGTAGAAAACCTGGACTCTTGTACCTGTAACAGTTTTGTGATGATCTCCATTCTCTATCCGTGTAGCACAATTCTTAGTTACAGCAGACTTATGACATTCTTAGATGAGAAAGGAGACATTTTCTAACAAGTTATTTCCAATTTGTGTCTTCTATTAGGCAGCAGTATGCTCATCTTGTGAATGCTCATTCACACCTCCTTCTTATCTTATTATTGTGTGATGAAATAAGGAAACAAACTTGAAAAAGAGTTGGGGCATTACCCCTTATAATGTTCTGCTGAACAGTTGAAAAAATATAGCAGTATTGATCAAAAATCATTTCATACAGGTGGCAGTAAGTATGGCATTTTTATAGACAAAAATGGTGGCCAGAAGGAAGTATAAGTGGAAGTGTTGTCATCAATCTGTCATCATGTCATCATGTGGGGACTGTAAGTGATGACATCTTGCTGAGCCAGAAGTGACATCATCTTGTGGAAGTGATGTTATCTTGGGCAGCAGGAAGTGACATGATTAATCTGGAACCGGAAGTGATGTCATCGTGAGGAGCCAGATGTGGGGCTGAAGTTTATTCCTGGTTGCCATTTGTGGATTTGGTAGGAGAAATATATCATTATTTGGCTTCAGAATTTCTGGTGAGAAAAAAGGAGAGGCATTAATGCTTGATAATAACCCTTTATCTCGCGAGAATTCACTCACTTTTAGGGCTTGTTGGCTGCCTCCCAAGTGCTTGTATGTGACAAGAGAAAAACACCCAGTAAGTAATTAATATAAAAAGACACCATTTGAATGATTGAACCTTTTATCAAAAAAAGAAATCAATGAAATATTTAACCTTATCCAAATCAAACAAGAATGCTAAAACAAAGTCTAATTATTAAACCTTAACCTTGTTAATCAATTCTAATGGCTGAAGACTCATGACTTTAGCCTAGCATGCCCTGATTAGAGCTGCTGATTAGCTGTGCATACTACCTCTCTGTTTCTTAGTCATCTGCACAAAAATATACAATAATTATAACTGTTACTAACCCAGTAACAATTAACAGTGTTAACTTTTGCGTCACAGATGACTTGTATGTTAATAGAGTGTAACTGCTAGCGGTTAACAAAAGCAGCTTCATTCTCACTTGGTGCCCTTATTGCAATATGAGTACATTAAAAGAAAACAGGACACTGCTAAAATTGCTTTTTATGTTAATAACAAGATGTTATGTTATATACGTGTGCTCCCACACCATATGAAAACTGGATATAGCAAAGTGGGCATGACAGAGTGAAACTTGGGTGAGATATTTCTGACCTGTCGGCCAATTTCCTGAGAAGTTACAACGAATGGCTGATATAAAGTGGCAAAAAACCAAAAAAGCTCTTCTCTGCAAATATGCAGTGTTTGGTCCTCTTAAAAGAAAACTAAAATTCAGTTTGTGTATCAAATTCATCATCTTTGAGCTTCAATATTTTAGTCTTGTCTACACACATAAAAATAACAGCTCGGTGATATAAATTATACTGTATGTGCGAATCATCATTTAGCTAGTTTGCCTGCATTTCCCCATCTTGTTCAAGGGTGTCATCATTTCCCAGTTTCTCCGAAATGTTGTGTATGCTTCAGTCAGAGTTGCCTTAAATATACACACATTTCCCCGTCAAGGTTTCTTTTATAAATCTCGATGTCTGCATGGGTACACACATTTTGAGCCTCTCTTTGTGCTTAAATGAAGCTTCAAGACTGTGACTGTGTCTGACTTTCTCTGTTGTAATTGACAACGGGATCCTCAGAGGTTTATATTCTCCAATAATGCTGCTGACTGGAGTTTTTGTTTTCCTCTGCTCCATCAACAATTAACTATTGGACAGATATCATTTGTTACTATTTATATCAATTAGTTTGTGCTTTGTTTTCTTTGTGTTTAAACAAATATCAATGAGGGGTCCATATTTAATAATTTGTAATATTCCTCAGTATTTAGATAGATAGATAGATAGATACTGTAGATGTGAAAGGTACTATATGATAGATAAGAAAGGCACTATATGATTGATAGATAGATAGATAGATAGATAGATAGATAGATAGATAGATAGATAGATAGATAGATAGATAGATAGATAGATAGATAGATAGACAGATACTTTATTAATCCCAAAGGGAAATTCACATACTCCAGCAGCAGCATACTGATATAAAACAATATTAAATTAAAGAGTGATAAAAATGCAGGTATAACAGCCAATAACTTTGTATAATATTAATGTTTACCCGCCGGGTGGAATTGAAGAGTCACATAGTGTGGGGTCTCCTCAGTCTGTCAGTGGAGCAGGACGGTGACAGCAGTCTGTCGCTGAAGCTGCTCCTCTGTCTGGAGATGATCCTGTTCAGTGGATGCGGTGGATTCTCCATTATTGACAGGAGCCTGCTCAGCGCCCGTCGCTCTGCCATGGATGTCAAACTGTTCAGCTCCATGCCTACAATAGAGCCTGCCTTCCTCACCAGTTTGTCCAGGCGTGAGGTGTCCCTCTTCTTTATGCTGACTCCCCAGCACACCACTGCGTAGAAGAGGGCGCTCACCACAACCATCTGATAGAACATCTGCAGCATCTTATTGCAGATGTTGAAAGATGCCAGTCTTCTAAGAAAGTATAGTCGGCTCTGTCCCCTCTTGCACAGTGCATCAGAATTGGCAGTCCAGTCCAATTTATCATCCAGCTGCACCAGGTATTTATAGGTCTGCACCCTCTGCACAGTCACCTCTGATGATCACGGGGCCAAAAGGCCAAATTAAATCCTCTGTGATTCAATGTCATATAATAATAAAATATGATAACTTTTAAGGGGTGTGAAAGCTTTATTTAGGCTGTGGTAGGCTATGCCACCAGACCCTTTGAGTTAATCAGCTGTGGTGAAGCCTGCATGCATCAGGGAGGGTGATGCAGGCATAGTGTTGTCAGTAGCACAGACATGTGTGGAAACGTGCAACAACGTTTTGACATTGATAGGAGGGGGATGTCAGAAAGAGGAATGCTGGCAAGAAAGTGAAAAGTAAAGTAAATAAATTAAAGTAGATTATTGATAGGGATCTCTCATAAATTGATGGTGGAATGAGGGTCTCATGCATCAGTGCTGTGAAAGAAAAATTAACTGCTTGCAAGTTTCTAAGGGTTAAGAGCTGACAAAGCTGTTTTGCTCTAATGGCAGGTTATTCATACAGGCGTCTGTCATAAGAAGGGTGCAGTAAGCTGACCGAGGACAACTTCCTCTTTAGGAACGCAACTGTTAGACACAGGAAAGATGACTTTTCCTTCTTTAGGGCCCCATCTGCAACATACACAAAACAGAAACGGTTAGCCAGTTTGCGCAATGAGATGAAATGCTTAGGTCAACATATTATCCTTATTGATAAGTAAGGGGAAGGGGGAGAAGGAAAAATATTAAAGCTGATCAAAAATAGAGAAACTTTGCTCTTTTGCCTTGCAACGCATGAATCCATATACTCATCTGTGACTGAATTAAAAGCTGATTGATTGAACTGTTCCCGTCTTCCTCAGAGGTTACTTCCACTGTGCACATGGGTGACATGATAATTGACAAATGATTAAGGAATTTGTGTACCGTTGTGGATGCACTATTTAGTTAAAGAGACGGCAGAGGCAGCAACAGTGTGCAGAGAAATGACATAATCAAGGGTAACTGAGTAGAATTATTCTGATTTCTCTTCAGGGTATGCAAAGCCTGTTGCATTTGTGTCCAGCTGGGGCAGAGGAACAGAGGGGAATGGTCTCTTGTGTGTAGCATAGCTGTTTTATGTCCACAAGGCTGAAGGGTAATGAGAATCCATAACCATATGCTTCCAAACTGGTGATCAAAAGAGAGCAGGAAGGAAAGGAGAGAGCAATTTAGTCCCTGAGTAACTGAAATGGACGAATGGATGGGATGAAGTGTGCGTGAACTTTGTGGGAGAAGCAAACTCAGAGAGAAAGTGAGAACTGGGAAGACCGGTGCGTGGGAGCCATATATCAGGATAGGGTCACCAATAGTTGAGGGGAGGCAGGGAACAAGTCTTGAGACGTGGCTCTTTGGGTTTTGCTCATTGAGGAGCAGTTAGTTTTTCATCCGCTTTTCTTTTTTAAAAAGGAAGGAGGTCTGCTAGAAATATTTAGCTTTTTTTTATGAGCACTGCATTTATTGATATGACAATTGTAAAACACTATTTATTTACCTGTTTATTGAATTATTTATTGAATAACAGTCTATTATATAATGAAACAGTAAGATCTGTGTGTCCAGTCCCTCAGAGCAATCTGATTGGTCTGTAGGTGTGATTGGTCAGTTGTGTTTGGTAATGAGACAATGAGGAAGAGCAAGTGTGAGATTTATGAGGACTAATAAAGACACATACTGACAGAGTCACCTTCAGAGATGAAAAGTATAAAACCGGATGGGAGGCGAGAAAGGCACCCTGAAAAAAAAAAGTCAGAGGCTTTACGGGAATGCACTAGAGAAAGGCAGCGGCGGTGAAGAGACGTTAGTGAAGGCGTAAGACACGTCGCCTTCAAAGACGGAAAGCATAAAATTGGACAGGAGGAGAGAGAGGTACCCTGAAAATAATTACAGAGACTGGGAACCAGGCTTTACAGGAACACATCTGAGAAAGGGGGCATAGAGGGTGAAGAATGGTTCAAACACGCGCAAATACAGAGGAAACACACTGAAAGTACATTTAGGGAAAGATAGCTAATGTTTTAAAACTATTCTATTACCTGTCTTTGACAGGTACTGTGGCTAATCTATACTAATAAAAGGCAAAGCCCTCACTGACTCACTCACTCACTCACTCATCACTAATTCTCCAAGTTCCCGTGTAGGTAGAAGGCTGAAATTTGGCAGGCTCATTCCTTACAGCTTACTTACAAAAGTTGGGCAGATTTCATTTCGAAATTCTACGCATAATGGTCATAACTGGAAGGTATTTTTCTCCATTTACTGTAATGGAGTTGAGCTAGATGACCATGGGGGGCAGAGTTTGAGCCTCCCACGTAATCACGTGAACTGACTATCAACACAGTACGTAGAAAACCAGGAAGAGCTCCAAAAAGCGCTGAAGAAAACATGCATTATATAATTGAGAAGGCAGCGAAAAACAATAAGAAGCGAGCGAGTGACATTTACAACCATATTCATGAGTGCTGCTACTTCGGAAACAAAGCACGGTGTAAACCGTAAGTTTAAATTAAGTTCATAGACAGGCTACCGCTGGCGTTTCACATGCCCACAGGTAATGCGGGATACAAGTTTAATGAGAGGATGCAGGATATAAACGAGAGTTTTGATCACTTTGTAACTAAGTTAAAATTGTAGGTGAAGGGGTGTGCTTATGCAAATTCCGAGAGACTGTGTTTGTGGGGGATTGACAGTTAAGGCGGGTGGGGGAGTCACATCATCATCTCCCCTCCCATTCACCTCATTTCGCTCTGAGCTGAGCTCCGCGGCTAACGCCGTCTTCCGAAGCAACTTCGTCACACTGCCACCAAATACTCACAGAAAAACCCACAAGTTAATACACACGCTGTCTCTAGAGTTTCTCCACACTCAATGTATTCCTCGCGTCCACTTTATTCCCTCTGATCTCCCATTTCAATTCAGGTGCCTCCAATTTCCAGTAAGGCTCTGCTGCGCGATGACAAGTAATAAGTCTCAGGGACAGACCCTACAAAACGATGCCATTGATTTGAGGCAACATTGCTTTCCTCTTGGACAAAACTATACGTTGCATTCTCAAAGTATATATATATATATATATATATATATATATATATATATATATATATATATATATATATATATATATATATATATATATATATATATATATACTCAGCAAAAAAAGAAACGTCCTTTGACTTTCAACTGTTTTTACTTTCAGTAAACTTAATGTGTAAATAATTGTATGAACAGTAAAAGAGTCAACACCATAAGACATAAACTAAAAATGTTTCACAATGTGTCCCTGAATGAAGGGAGGCTCAAAATCAAACGTACCAGTCAGTATCTGGTGTGGCCACCAGCTGCTTGAAGTACTGCAGTGCATCTCCTCCTCATGGACTGGACCAGATTTGTCAGTTCTTGCTGTGAGATGTTACCACACTCTTCCACCAAGGCACCTGCAAGTTCCTGGACATTTCTGGGGGGAATGGCCCTAGCCCTCACCCTGCGATCCAACAGGTCCCAGACGTGCTCAATGGGATTGAGATCCAGGCTCTTCCACTGCGAGGATGAATAGTTGTCCTTCCTGTCTCCCTGTAGCGCTGTCTTAGGCGTCTCACAGGGCGGAAATGGCAATTTATTTCCCTAGCCACATCAGCAGTCCTCATGCCTCCCTGCAGCATGCCTAATGCACGTTCACGCAGATGAGCAGGGACCCTGGGCATCTTTCTTTGGGTGTTTTTCACAGTCGGTAGACAAGTCTCTTTAGTGTCCTGCGTTTTTAGAACTGTGACCTTAAATGTCTACTTTCTGTAAGCTGTTAAGGTCTTAACGACCATTCCACAGGTGCATGTTAATTAATTGATTATGGTTAATTGAACATGCATGGAAAACATTGTTTAAACCCTTTACAATGAAGATCTGTAAAGTTATTTGGATTTTTAAAACATTATTGTTGAAATACACAGTCCTGAAAAAGGGAGGTTTCTTTTTTTGCTGAGTATATATACATACACACCCCGATCTACATACTGTCAAATAACGAACCACACACCCTAGTGCAACATGGCACTGACATCTGAGGTTCGATTCACGAGGGTGGGTGCAGTGAGTGTGTACTGCCTGATTAGCCCATCAGGCAGTTGGATTTAGTCTTTAAATTTCTTTGGTGAAGAAAAATTTATGCAATGATGATTAAATTTAACTTTCATTCCTACTAAACATACTTCTGTCAACCAAATAAAAATTACTTATATTTAAAATTTAAATAGAACTTGAACAAATACGATAGTTCATAATACCCACGTAGCACTAAGTGCACGTAAGATTAGGAGTCATCCGTTTTAATAAGCAGCGTATTGCACTGATACGAAATAGCCTGCCCATTTAATTATTTAGGAATGGATAGATAAATTAACATTTTGTACAAATAATGTTTTTAATTTTTCTTCCTTAATGGATTCTGGCACCCCCAGCAACAGCTGCTCGCACCCCAAAGGATATATATAGATAGATAGATATATAGATATAGATATGTAGATAGATATGTAGATATATATATATATATATATATATATATATATATATATATATATATATATATATATATAGACAGATATATAGATAGATATAGATATATATATAGATAGATATATACATATAGGTAGATATATAGAAAGCGCGGGTATTTTGCTATATATGTATATGTATATATATATGGGTGTGTGTTTGTGTGTGTGTATGTGTCTGTGTCTGCGTCTGTGTCTGTGTCTATATATATGACAGCAACACTCATATCAGTGACAAAACAATTACATTAACAATCATCTTACGTTATTTTTAAAATGCTTCTTTTTCTTTTTCATAACTTCTTTAACACACTACTTCTCCGCTGCGAAGCGCCGGTATTTGGCTAGTGAATAATAAAGTGGTCCACTTATTTGCACCTGGCTGAACAAACAATAGTCTGAGTGTTTTATTCTCTCACTGGGGGTCTCAGGTCATATCTATAGATGTTCTGGGAAGTGGAAGACGGATTCCCAAGATTTCACATAGCCACTGTACATCCTACTCCTGTAATGGATAAAAATGAAACCTCAGATTGTAACCATTAAACCACCAGAACCAGCTATAGTCGGTTCCCAATACAATTTGCTAGCACGCCGGAGTTGAGTATATTTGGCGACATACATTCGGTGATGTGAATTTCCCCTTGGGATTAATAAAGTATCTATCTATCTATCTATCTATCTATCTATCTATCTATCTATCTATCTATCTATCTATGTACATTAATTGAACTCCGCAACCTCAGATTGTAACCGTTAAACCGCCATAGCCGAGTATATTCGGCGACTTACATTCATTGAACGTTGCAACCAGCTATAGTCACTTCCCAGTGCAATTTGCCTACACACCAGAGCTCATCAGTCCATGCTGTACATTCGTCAAGCAGCCAGCTCGTGACCACTGCCACCCCCTAACAAATCAGCATCACTGTCCCTGGGATTCAGCCGCAGCACTAGACAAGCCTGCAAGCATCAGCGCTTACCTCTGTGTGCCTGCATGCAGTTCGGTTGGCTCGGTGATTTACTGAATTTCATCAGTAGCGTCAGTTGCACCTTGTACATATTGTTCCAGTAGTTTTTTTAATAGTTTTTACAGTTCATTGGCAGTGTGTAAAATGATCAATGTTGCAGTAATTGTGATGCTCTTTGCATGAAAAAAAAATGTGTCTCATTAAAATTTCACTTTTTCTTTGTGAATTGTGACGTTTTCTTAAAAAGTGCAGCAAAAAAGTATTTCGCATCCGAGGGTGCATTAACAACAACAACAACATATAGCACATTTACATACAAATAATGTAGTTCAAAGTGCTTTTAAATGATGAAGAAAAGAGAAAGAAAAGACAAACTAAGAATTAAAATAAGACAAAACTCATTAACATAGAATAAAAGTAAGGTTTGATGGCCAGGGAGGATAGAAAAAACAAAAAAAAGAAAATTAAAATCTGCAGGGGTTTCAAAACATGAGACCACCCAGCCCCTTCTGGACATTCTACCTAACATAAATGACCAGTCCTCTTTCTATTTAGGGTTCTCATGGAAGGACTTGCTGATGATGGTCATTGGACTTCTGGCCTTTAATCCATCAATGTAGGAACATCACGGTGCTGTGATTAGGTGGTGTTAGTGCAGATCGCCACCACAGAAATCCAGGAAAAGAAACAGAAGAGAGAGTAGGGGTCAGTACGGATTATGGAGCCACCATGAATAGTTATGATAATTAATTGAATACACAGAGCATCAGGATTAAACTAAAATGAAGTTATGAGAAAGCCATGTTAAAGTAATGTGTTTTTAGCAGTTTTTGAAAGTTTTTTGTTAAGCCCCCAAGTATGTGGCAGTTTAAGGGTTAACATTAATCACTCAACACGGATTATCATTTTTCAAAAATATTTTATTTGCTGCTAGTGATCCAGGTACAAGAAGGATGGATTTTATTTTACAGGACATGAGAACTAAATTTTTTTTAAATGTTTTCTTGGACACGGACATGCAGGTGAGTACAGAAGCTTCTTTACAAAAAGAGACCAAAACATAAAAAAACAGCAACACGTATTGGATGCTTGCATCCTTTTCCAGTACTGTACAGCAAAACTTTCAACAGCTTTTTTTTTTTCTGTATTAGCAAAAAGGCAACACACAGAATGGCTACAAAGAACCAACAATACTGTATGAAATCAAAAATTAAAAGCCAAAAAACTGTCATTTTTTTTTAAACAGCAGAACACTTTACTATTGTCTTGTCAGGCAAAGGAGTGAGAAAGGGGATGACTTCAACGTCCACAGCTATGTTCTCTTTCGACACCAGAGGAATCCTACATGGTAACATGCAGCACTGGGTGAGAATCTCTCGATGCTTTCAGCACGGAACGAGGAAACTGCATTTGTCCTGAAGATTTTTTTTTTATTATTTTTGCTTACCCAGTTACTTAGAAAAGTTGATTTTCATTGTAATGCATATATATGTCTCACAGTCTTACATTTTAATAAATAGAAAACATACAATGTGAAGAATTCAAAATAAACAAGGTCTGTAACAAAGTTTTACTTAAATGCATCAATTTTCCACATTTTTTAATTTAGTTAGCCCCATCTGCAGCTAAACATTATTTAAATACCATAGAAAGTTGAGATCAAATAATTAAAAAATCTAATCAACAAGCTTTAATTCACTCAACAACAACGTTTATTATTTTTTTAAACCGTTGTCTAAAATAACCTGAGATACCTGCTGCACCTCATCTCCTTTAAACTTACAATGAATAAACATACTGTATATGCATCTTAACAGTAGTTATTGGAAGGTGTACAAATATTGTTCAAGTGCTCTCTAAGGTTTCATTTTTATAGTTATTAAGCCACTTGATTTCAAATATCATGTACTGCCCCAACAAAATGGCTATTTCGCTGAAAAAACATCTACGGACCGACTGTCGCAATATTTGGTTTTTATAAACAATTGCATTATCTCACACAGCCATGTTTTCACCTACACTGGCTATAAACTCTTTATATATATTTATACATTTACATGTCTATAGACTTATGTTAACCCACAACTACATGGGTCGTTTAGAAAGGAACAACATTGACTTGAAAAGATCCTTTTGGTACTTTTACTCTCCTTTGAATATGTAAAGGGTATTTTTTTTTTTGGGACAGCGGTGTGGAAGTTCAATTACCGGTACAAGATTAGCTTAACCATTAAAAACGTCAGTCATTAACATCCAATTTTATGTAAAAAAAAAAAATATTGTACAATGTACAGCAAGATGGCACAGAGGGCTAGCGCTTCTGAGACATGGTGTTAATTATCAGCCGGTTTCGAGTTTTACATGCACTTCGCGTATCTACTTGGGCTTTCTCCAGGTGCTCTTCATCCATAAGAGGTGGGTGGATTTACGTGTGTCAGGATGATTTGGCCCCGTAACCCTGTGTTCGGATTCAGCGGGTTGGACAATGGATGGATGGAAGGATGATTTGGTTCGCAAAGATGTTCTTTCAGGGTGGTGACTGATCTTCAGCCAATGAATAATTATTAAGTGGTGTGGTAGACAGTAGGACTTTAGGGATGTATAAAAAGTTATTTTGGAGAAATCACATAGGATTGGCAAGGTTTGTGGGGCGGACTGGCCTATTCTCGTCAAAATGTTTCATGTTTAATGTTCAATCAGTAACAATCTGATATCATCGAACTTCTGTTGTTTCCCGAACAGCATCGGGGCAGTTTTTGCTCTCAAATTTCACATTTTTAATACCAGAGTTAAAAACCTGGTGGGCTTAAGAATATAAATAATAATAATTTTCTTTTTCCAGCCATGCTCAGCAGATTTCAAAACGTGTTTCTGTAAATGAGAACGGTAAGGTCTTTATTGTTCTTTCAAAAGGGAAATTCACATTCTTTCTTTTGGGCCCTTCCAGATTTTTGATGTCGTAGGCTGCTTTTAAAGCTGGTTGAATGAAGCTGCACGGTCTTGGAATAACAATGGAATAAGCAGGATCAGACAAAGGATTTGACCCGTAACTATCAAATCATTTTCGTTGATAGACTCTTACGTTATTAGAATTTATCAGTGTTATTCAGAATATTTAAATTTTAAGCATCAAAACATTTTCGTTGATAGACTCTTACATTATTAGAATATAGTGGTGTCATTTAATACCATTAACTTTTCGTTGATAGACTCAGATAACATTTATTAAAATAGAACAGTATTATTTAGTACCATACAATTTTAAATCTCATATCATTTTTGTTAATAGCTGCTTATATTATTACAGTGTTATGGTGTTATTTAGTACCATAACATTTTAAGTCTCATACCATTTTCATTGATAAACTCTTACATTATTAGAATTTAATGGTGTTATTTATTACCAATTCATTTTTTGTAAGTTTCTTTTAAGTTACACATTGGATAGTATTTTATTTATCGTTACTGGTTCTGTAGATACATAACTCTATAAATAAACCTTTAAAAAAGTATATTCTGTGGTAAGATAATAGTTTAGAATGATATTTCAAATGTGATGTACATGTAAACAAACTTATGTGAAGCCAAAGCATGTTTCTATTGTACGTCAGATTCATCTTGTGATTTGCACCCATCGGTGACAGTAGTAAAAATATCACCAATGGACAACGAATATGACGCCATACATTAGATACAAATAAGATAATGGATGCAAGAAATGGTCGTGCAGTGGTCCGTATGAGTGACAGAAAGTGATCCTCACTAACTGTGTCTATCAGTTAATGCTTTTCAATTGCAATAGAGAACCATAGTTTATCTCGCCTGCATTGGTATAACGTTGAAATCTAAAGATCAGCACCATGGGATGGGAATATTCACTTGTATTCTGTCAATTTAGAGCTACTTTTCTTTGAAATGTGAGATAAAACTGAAGCTATTGGGTAAAATAAAAAAAAATCACCTGAAAACTTCACAAGAGCAGAAATTGTGTTGGGCCCATGGTGTGTGCTAGCCACAAAACACCATACTCACTCCAGGCAGTTATATCGGAAATTGTATTATTATATGGAAAGCTAATTTTACTTCTGGTGAACATTGTTTCAAGAGAGACACTGAAAGACAAATAAAAACAATGTACAATAGATATTTGCTTCTGTAATAAGCAATGTAAGGATGCCTCACCATCAGTTAGGACCTATGTTCTCTGACGTTACAAAAACATGTATCTATTTTCAACATGTTCTCTGACTTCAAAAACATGTAGCTTGGAAGAACGTGGTGACACTGGCCCTGATGAGTGATATTTGGCATTGATGATTTTTGGTTTTCATGAGTATAAATCTCTACCTAACAGGCCTCTGTTTAAGGTACAGGTTAGCATTGCAAATTTTAAACCCTAATTTCTATGAAAATCTAACAGTCACGTAAAGAACTTCGAATTATTGTTGGGACAGTCCTCCCTCTTTATAATAAAGCTTAGGCTTCAATATTGAAGAATAAAACATATTATAACTGTTTAGAAGTGGATATCACAGCCCAAAAACCAGTGCCAATGTAGGGACTACAATTCCCATCAGGCATTAGTAGTGTGCTGGGGCTGATGGCAGGACATCTTCATCTACAAAAAACAAATTTTGACCATTTTGATAGATATATCTTTATATATCATAAACTACCGTGGCTGTTCGTTTGTCTGTCCAACATTTTAAATCACCTGTAGCTTGCAAACCGTTTGACCCATTGACCTGAAATTTGGCACACATATATTACGTGACGTCTGCTATCCGCTTTCAGGGTGATGATTGGCCTCCAGGGTTATTCCTCTTTTTACTTTTATTTTATTTTATTGTAGAATCAACTCTTGGCAGCAGGGTGGTCGTGTGGCGCATGCAGACGGGCGTCATTCGCATCCCTACCATCTTCATTGTCACTTGCCCTATCTCTTTATATCTTGAATCACTCTTGAGGCAGGTTGAACACTTAAGTTCCATAAAACTAAACAGTTACAACACAAACACTGACTTAATCAGTTTTAACGCAAAAAGATGCCAATGAAAGAAGAGAAGAAGCGGGCAACTAGGGTGGAGAACAGAAGAGCTTCTCAGGAAGCAGCAAGCGCATCAACCTCTGAGCAAACGAATGCTAAACGTACAGAGAAAGACGATGAAAACTAGGAAATGTTCAAGTCAAATGTATTCACTGCACGTTATCGTGCAGTGCGCTGTTACAGGTACAGTGTATTCTTCTCAACTAATCTAGATAACAATTTCAACGCCTCGCTAGATTACATATTTTTGTGTAATGGTGGTATATAGCCGTTACACAAATATACCTGGGCAATGCCAAGTATAACTATTAGTTGAAAATCAAAAAGTAACAAGCTCTTTATGAGACGTAAACCTCATCTGCTCTGATGAGCGATACTACTGATTAGTTTCAATTTTCAGAAGGATAAATCTCTGCCAAAGGGGTCGCTATTTAAAGTACTTACAGTATCTGTCTGTGGTGCGCTCCATGTGATAAAATTCAGTGACAATGAGTAATCATAACAACAGATAGATGTTTATGATTGTATATTTGATTCACGTTCATCAGAAAACATCCACTCAGTCTGATATTATAATTGGTCATTTGGAAGCACTACAGTTGTGTGTTTAAAATGGGCTTTACTTCTGAAATATCAGATGTCAATGTTAAGATTTTATGTTTTTTCTGGCTTTTACCCAAGAAGATCAGGATACATTACAATTGTTCATATATATTTTAATTACTTTAGGAAATAAAAACATTTTTCTAATAATAGAAAGGTCAGCCATAACTGAACCTTGGACCTAAAGTTACATAGTTCAATACAACAATTAAATAAATAAATATAATATTGCACATTTCACAACACATGAATTAACCAAATAATCAATGTTTGCGGTAGGTGGTACCTTAAGTAAAAATTTTTGGTATAAAAGTTATAATTGAAGAAATTCATATAATTCCACTTTTGATTTGAAATAATTCTTGACTATCTTAGAGAAAATTGTTTTAATTGTGGTCTCAGAGCGAAGCT
Source organism: Polypterus senegalus (assembly GCF_016835505.1). NCBI lineage: Eukaryota > Metazoa > Chordata > Cladistia > Polypteriformes > Polypteridae > Polypterus > Polypterus senegalus. The sequence goes on from NC_053155.1 coordinate 304,678,763, forward strand.
GTCCTCTGCTTTTAAGCATTTCCAGTTCCAACACCTCTAATCAAAAGTGACATTTAGGACATGATGGGCCTATTTGTCTGGATTTATGCCCAGTCTAAGGTTTATTTCATCCATTCATATATATTCAGTTTTGGCACTACGGCCATGGGGCGCGATTTCCCCTGAGGGTGATCCGGCTCGCAGGATCCTTGTTGTTGAGAACCCAAGTGGCTGGACCAGGCCAAGGTGATGCCCATGTAACACCTGCCTGCAGCAGATAGAGGGTCATTTCTAGAGGTTGGGACTGGATCGTGTGTCTGCCTGGAGGGTTGTCAACCAGGATCCCGAACTGTTTCGCCATGTGGTGGGTGCGGCAACGTGCTGTACCAGTGCATGCTCCCCAACCTGACCTGACCTAATTCAGATTTTTTCTGAACTAGCTTATTCCATTGATCATGGGGAACTGGAACCTAAACTGGAAGGATTCCATACAAGGAAGAAACTGGCCTCTGCATTGCACTCCGGGACTCACATATGTAAATTAGCAAATGCTATCTATAAGTACTAGCAAGTCAAAGTCAGGTATCTCGGATGTGGGAGAAAATGAGAGTGTTTGGTGAATATGGACATGTAGGTAGAATGTGCTAAAATCAGACTTGTAGGAGAAACTGGCTCCTTGGAGCTAACTAATACACTACCGTACCAGTCCGCTGTGTATCCCCTTAGGCAAAATAGACTTCTCTACACATTAAATCCCCCATTTCCTTCAATATTAGGCAAGTATGAAACAGAGATGTACAAATATATTATTCAAAAGGCTAATAGTTCTTAATCTTGGTGCAGGGGACCAATAGTGGCTGCTGGTTTCCATCCCAAGAAGTTTCTTGATTGGAAGCCAATCTCTGCTGCTTAATTGAATTTATCGCATGATTGGATGGCTTCTTTCAGCTCTTTCTGTAATCTTGAAAAATGTGGATTTTACTTCTTGGTAAATAACTCTTTTCTACTGGACAATTTCAATTCCTGGTTCAATTTAGATTTATTTGGATGCAATTATGAATGTTTTGGCATTTTAATTACTTCCTTTCCTCCTCAGGAATTAGCTAGACATTTTTAGAAATAAGTGGTCTAGTCTCAGGCTTCACTGAATAAATATGAATTTGATTAGATTGGATTGGTTTGAAAATGGATAGCCAGATAGACATTTAGATTTAGTTTATCCAAGGATTAAATCATTTGACTATAATTAAGTTTTAAAGAGTAAAGAGTTTGTCAATTTCAAGTGTCCTTAATCTCCTTTAGAAGGGTAAGTTCTTTGATTTCTTTATCAGAGCTCACATTTTTCTGTTTAACTTTCACGTTTCTTGTGTCAATGAAATTATTTTAAATTGTAAATGTTCTTACTATTTTAAAATCCAATTACTTTTATGGAATGATTCAGCACATACATATTGTTTTTATTCTTATTTTTGTAATGAATGCCAGTTTTGAGCAACTTTGAATGATTGAACCACCATTGCTTTTCTAATTATTATAATAGAAATATGTAAAAATGTCATTACCTAGGAAGTTTTCTTTTCTTAGTCCTTAACCATATTTTATTTAATAACCAGAACTTTTCCATCTATCATCCACATTTTATATCTTTTGGAGCCGACTGTGGCAGCACTGGGTGCGAAACAGAGCATCAATGCATCAGCAAGCACGCTCACATAGAAAATGGACCCAGAGGTGAGATTTGTTCATAGATGTTTTCATGTCATTTGCTATCATCCATTGTTGCTTACTGTAGATGCCAATTCAATTAGAAAGTTTGTTTTGTCCACTCTCCATGAAAACATGTGGTTAAAATGTTTTCACAGTCAACACTACAAACCATCTAAGGTGAGTTACACATAGACAAATCTGTTTTTATAGGCTGAAGATGTACTATGGCCCGAAATCGTCATCAGTTTGTCAGAATTATGGTGCGGCCTTGCACAAATGTTGTCATCAGTAGCGGATGTGGACTGGTGTCCAAATCCTTCTTTGTAACAAATATTTATTGGATCAATCCATTCATAAACACTGTGCTGTGGTAAAGCACTATCTCCATATTGTGCGGTAAGCCTTCAAAGGATCTTGGGCCCCAGTACACCTTCAGACCATAGAAAGCAGATCACTGCTGTTCTGCTCTTCTTTGGTGCAAATGAGGAGAGGAGTAGCCATGTTTACACCTAGAAGGTAACAAGAGAAACTGACTGATGAAGGCTGGAACTTTACCACTGTGTCCACAGACACACCAAGTTTCCACTTGGGTACGGGGAAAGCCGTACAGCCAACCCAAAGAAAATGAACACAAAAGCTTAGATAATTATTGATTTACCATTAATTATTAAAATATAAATTATGCCTAAAGTTTATTTTAATACTAAGAGGCAAGTTCTTCAAAACCAAACTTGTAGGAGGTGGATTTTTCCTAATGTTCCATAATTTGTATCTGCTCCTCCTGTACCTGCACACTTTCTCTAGGAGCACCACTTAATTGTTCCTTAATTTAACAAGCGGCAGTGAACTGAGGTTGGCAGACGACTCTAAACTGCCGGAGTGAGTATGTGAGTAACGGCAATATGGGATGCTTCCTGTCTTGTACCTAATGCTGTCAGAAGTGGCTCCAGCTCTAATCTTGAACTAAGTAAAATGATTGATGCTATGTATTTAGGGGTGTTTGTAATTAATTATAAAGAGATAAATTGGCACCTAATTAAGAAACTTATGGAAGTGGATACCAGCAACCACAGCCGTTCCAGTGATACTGCCAAAACAGGCTCTCGCTCACCTGCAACCCTCAACTGGATACATATAGCCTATATATATATATATATATATATATATATATATATATATATATATATATATACACACACACGTAATATATCTAGTATATAGAATATATGTATCCTATATATATATATATATACAGTATATACTACGGTGGGCTGGCGCCCTGCCCAGGGTTTGTTTCCTGCCTTGTGTCCTGTGTTGGCTGGGATTGGCTCCAGCAGACCCCCGTGACCCTGTAGTTAGGATATAGCAGGTTGGATATTGGATGGATGGATATACAGTATATAGAATATATGTATCCTACACACACAGACATATATATATATATGTAAAATATCCAAAATAGGTGTGTGTGCATTTTGAAAGTGTAAATTGAAATATGTTAAAATTGTGATCATAATCATAAAAAACAGAGAAGTATTATTAAAATTGTTAAAAAGTTAATTATTGAACTTTATACCCTTTGTACCACGCAGGCTGCTACTATTTAATATCACATCCTCCTTCACTAATGGTTAATCTTTTTCTAGTACTTGACAGCCCCTCAACATATGCCCAGATGTTTCGAGCTGGCTATCTATGCCAATCCAGTCTGTACTGCTAAAAGTTACCCTTGTTCTTATAAAAGTTTGTTTCCGCTCATTATTTTAGATTATCTGTTCAAAGGGGCGCACGACAGAAGTGTCTTGGAGGACTAGGGAGAGTGAAAGGCAATAAGGCTCTTTCCAAATCTGTCTTCTTTTCTTTTAATAGTTTACAGTACATGAACTCCCTTCACAATTCATCTGGATTTCTTCATGTCACAAGGAGTTAAGGTTTTGTGCTTATCACCAAAAAATTGCAGTGCAAAACATTAAACAAACAAACATAAAAATGTCATACAATAAAAACAATTATTTTATGGCACCACAGCCTATTAATTCACATATAATACATCCGACGAATAAAAACAGACAGTATCATATGAAAAAAGCTAAAAAGAAGTGAGCTTGCATAGCAATGCAAAAAGAAACAAAAAATAATATTTACAGAAACAAAATCCCTTTGCATCTGAGGGTAATCCTTTTTTTCCTCTTTTTTTTTCTTTCTCTTTAGATAAATTTTTTTCTTTGTTTTCTCCTGACAAGAAATAGTTAAGGTGGGAGGTGTTTTTGAGGAGGACAAAAAAAGCATAAGAAAATCATCTGTGGGGTATGTGTGTCTGTGTGTCTTTACATCACATTTACAGATTTCTGGTTTTTGTTTCTCAATAGTACATAAATAAAGAAAATGTTCAATTGCACCAACTGGTGTCATCTCTTCTTTGAGATCAGACCATGTCGAATCAGAATTGGCCTCCTTTTCGGTTTACTCTGCAGGAAAAAGAAAACAACAGAAATCAAATGAGTTATTCCCGCAAGTCAGCTTGTCGTCTGTAACATTTGGAAGCTCTTACTATTCATCCTGGCATTTGCTTTGTCTGCTCATTACATACATTTGAATTCCATGTGAAGGCTTGTCTGTGATGCTGAACTGAGGAGAACAGGATCATAACAGACATCTATCGTCATGTGAAAAACTAAAGACACCCCATGAAAAGTTTTTTTTTTCTTTTTGATCATATGTGGGCATATCAAGATTTGATCTTCATTTAAACAAAAGTTATAGATAAAAGTGGTATAATATAACAAATATCATTCCACATTTACAATCTGTAGACCACTGGATAATTTCAATAACCGAAATGCCAATTTTGCCTGTGGAAAAAGTTAGTCCACCTCTATGTTTATCACTTAACGTCAAATACCTCAAATTAGAATGAGGTGCAAATTATTAGAACAATTTTGTCTTATTTAAATCTCAGATATTTAGTTTGGTTCACTCTTTGTTGTCAAAGAGTGGCTTATCACCATGCCTAGAGCTCCCCAGAAAAAAAAGGGTTATGGACACCAATAAGTCTGAAAAGAAACTTCAAAAGATCTCCAAACAATTGGAAATCAACCATGCCACTGTCTGGAAGATCACGTACGCTTGGAGAAGATTTCAAACATCTGCCAACTTGTCCAAGTCAGGCCAACCCAGCGGGTTCAGCCAGAGAGCAAAATGCAAGATGTTAAAAGAAGTCTCTCAGAGTGTACTCACACTAGGCATGTTTGTTCTGTAATTTTCCCAATGGCAATTGTCCCTCCTCCCTACACTCACATTGCGGTTTAATGTTCTGGGCCTGGCCACACATTGGTCATCACCCTGCGACTTTGTGTAAAGCCAAACCAATTTCCCAACACAGAGTGACAGCATGCATATCAAAATGATTTTACTTATTTTGTGGTTGTTTTGGAGTCGTGTAGGGCAGGCTAACGCTCTACCCTCTTACAGATTTATTGAGTGTACAGCACTAGCATTTTACTGTTAATTGTGCTGCATATATGAAAAGATTTTTTACAGAGACAAATGTTAAGGGAGGAATTTGCAGCTTTTCTTGCCAACTACAATTCACGTTCATCACGTGCAAATAAAAACTTGTTTTTAACTCAAATAGTATCCAATGAAATAATATCGCATCATTGACATCATCTCTTTGTTCCGTGCTAGCGATCACACTGTTCTCGAATACTACTGAACCTCACCAAGGCCCACCTCCTCCAATTGGACCAAGGAAAGGTACATTCAGTCCGGCATGGAGAGATCGCATTAGTCAAATGAATTACAATTTGGGGGGTTACATGCGGACAAATGTGCTTGGGCGTGAAACAAATTGCTACTGTTAGTACACATTAAGAACTCCAGAATTTGATCATGAGGACTATAGTTAGCTGTTGCCACGGGTGATGTCAAGCTACAGGAGTCTATCATTAGAAGGAGTCTACACAAATGTGATCTGCATGGGAGGTGTGCAGTGCTTGAAATGGGCCCTTTTCCAATTTTCAATTTGAATACTGGTATCTTAACTTTTCTCCATGTCACGGTAACCTCTCTCAAAGCTTCACGTGAGACAACCCTCCACTACCCTGACTCAGTCCTCAAGTGAATACAGATGTATCATGGTTTGCAAAGTTTTACTAGCGACCTACCTAGCATTATTAGTGTATTAGTTCATTGTGGTGCTTGAAATGTCATGGAGCTCCAAACCTGCTTTTCAATCGAATGCTAGTGTGTGAACATAGACTGCCTTCAGCAATTTGGTTCCACTTTAAGCACTGGACGTGTGCCAGGAGGAAACCACAAAGAGCATGAGGACAAGACTAAAGTTTGCTGATGAACACCTAGACACAGTCTAGGACTTTTAGAACAGTGCATCTCAGATAGATGAGGCAAACATAGAGTTATTTGGCCACAGTACCAGAAGACATATTGGGTGTAAACCAAAGACAGCTTTTTGACCTGAACAACCTGTAAAGCATAGTGATAGAAATGTTATGGTTTGCGGGTACTTTATTGCATCAGGGCTTGGGCAACCATTATAGAATCCACTATGAATTCATTACTGCACCAGAGGGTGCTTGAGGATAATATGAGACTATCAGAAGATTGAAGCTCAACCCAAAAGCTGACCTTGCAACATGACAATGACCCTAAAGATACCAGTAAACCTACTAAGGTATGGTTATAAATAAAGAAATGGATGGTTCTAGAATGGCCACGTTAAAACCTGAATCTGAATCCCACCAAGATGCAGTGGGGAGATTTGAAACAGGCTGTGCACACAAGACAGCCCATCAAACATCACACAGCTGAAAGAATTCATCATAGAGGAGCAGGACAAACTCTCCCCAGTAGATGTCAGAGACTGCTAGACAGTTCTAGGAAATGCCCACTTGAGGGGGTAACACCCGCTGTTAGAGCCAGGAGGGGGCTTACTTTCTCCACAGATGGAAATGGAATATCTGTTCATTATTCATTGAATAAATTATTGCAAAATCTAATTTGAATTGTTTTGTTTCAATTACACCACCTTTATCTAAAGAAACGGTTTAAATGAAGATCAATTTCATTTCATTTGAAGAAAACAACATTCCATACACTCAAGTCACACTTAACAAACCAGGATTCAACCCCTGCCTGACAGTTAGAGAGGAGATTCCTAACAGAGCCTGCTGGTGTGTGCCATAAGTGGACTTCTAATGAAATAAAGGAATATAATTCATGTTCACCATATATATTGCATTCATCCTTCTGCTCCTAACTTCACTTTGAATTTCATTACCTATATTTCCACTAGCCTTTTGTCTTTTTTATATTCAGATGTCACACACTCACTCATCTGCCATTCTAATACCATTTTCAACTTCCCTCCTTTAACTCCTTCTTTCCTTTTGTATAGACATCCCATTTCTTTTTATTGTCTTATGTCTGTTTCCTCATCTTCTCACACCAAAAAGCTTTTGACTTTAGTGCCTTCTGTTGTGTACCAGAGTGAAAAACACCTATACCTATATAGGATATTTCATATCTATCTATCTATCTATCTATCTATCTATCTATCTATCTATCTATCTATCTATCTATCTATCTATCTATCTATCTATCTTAATACAATTAGTGTTTTAGAAATTAATTAGTGTGAAAGGTTGAAGCCTCTGTTTATTTTGTAGATTTTTTTCTAATGGTTGGAAATAGAATCCTTGAGAGTTTGCTTTATTTTTGGAATAATCAAAAAATAAAAATAACTGCATGATAGAAATGTTCTGTTAAGACCAGCTAAACTAGCAATACTTAAAACAAGTAGAAACAAAGAAAAATTCTCATGGTGACTAATGCACTATTATTGTCCAAAGTTCTGATTAAAAGCAGACTGAAATTTGAATGTACCTACCTACTGATTAACAACATGAAATGTGGAGAGTGGGACAAGCACTGTGTATGACAGCATGGTAGGGGTATGAAATGGTGCTGAACTGGTAATTATAGGACAATATTGATGTGTGTCAGTCATGAAATTGGTTATTGGTGGACATTTCAATTAGTTTCATTGTAACTAAGTATGGAATAGGAGGAGTGAAATGGAAGAATAGCAGTGTTGAGGTTTTAAACTTTGTATTTAATAATATTTGTTGGGGTGAGAGGTGTAGTTAAGAAAATTAATTTGAAGAATGGGAGCGATATGTGTATATACATATTTATGGTTGGAAATGCAGTTTTATTAAACATGGAAGGCTTGTATTTTAAGGTAATATTTTATAATTTTTATACTTGTTTAATATAATAAAGATTTCCTATCTATCTATCTATCTATCTATCTATTATACAGTGCCTTTCACTCTATCTATCTATCTATCTATCTATTATATTGTGCCTTTCACTATATCTATCTATCTATCTATCTATTATACAGTGCCTTTCACTCTATCTATCTATCTATCTATCTATTATATTGTGCCTTTCACTCTATCTATTTATGTGCCTTTCTATCTATCTATCTATCTATCTATCTATCTATCTATCTATCTATCTATCTATCTATCATGTGCCTTTCAGTTAGTCTATCTATCTATTATATAGTGCCTTTCAGTCTATCTATCTATTTATTATACAGTGCCTTTCAGTCTATCTATCTATCTATTATATTGTGCCTTTCACTCTATCTATCTATCTAATCTATTATACAGTGCCTTTCACTCTATCTATTTATCTATCTATCTATCTATCTATCTATCTATCTATCTATCTATCTATCTATCTACAGTGGTGTGAAAAACTATTTGCCCCCTTCCTGATTTCTTATTCTTTTGCATGTTTGTCACACAAAATGTTTCTGATCATCAAACACATTTAACCATTAGTCAAATATAACACAAGTAAACACAAAATGCAGCTTTTAAATGATGTTTTTTATTATTTAGGGAGAAAAAAATCCAAACCTACATGGCCCTGTGTGAAAAAGTAATTGCCCCCTTGTTCAAAAATAACCTAACTGTGGTGTATCACACCTGAGTTCAATTTCCGTAGCCACCCCCAGGCCTGATTACTGCCACACCTGTTTCAATCAAGAAATCACCTAAATAGGAGCTGCCTGACACAGAGAAGTAGACCAAAAGCACCTCAAAAGCTAGACATCATGCCAAGATCCCAGAAGTAATTGAGATCTATCAGTCTGGTAAAGGTTATAAAGCCATTTCTAAAGCTTTGGGACTCCAGCGAACCACAGTGAGAGCCATTATCCACAAATGGCAAAAACATGGAACAGTGGTGAACCTTCCCAGGAGTGGCCGGCCGACCAAAATTACCCCAAGAGCGCAGAGACGACTCATCCGAGAGGTCACAAAAGACCCCAGGACAACGTCTAAACTGCAGGCCTCACTTGCCTCAATTAAGGTCAGTGTTCATGACTCCACCATAAGAATGAGACTGGCCTGCAAAAACGGCCTGCATGGCAGATTTCCAAGACGCAAACCACTGTTAAGCAAAAAGAACATTAGGGCTCGTCTCAATTTTGCTAACAAACATCTCAATGATTGCCAAGACTTTTGGGAAAATACCTTGTGGACTGATAAGACAAAAGTTGAACTTTTTGGAGGGCAAATGTCCCTTTACATCTGGCGTAAAAGGAACACAGCATTTCAGAAAAAATGGTCTGGGGTTGTTTTGCTGCTTCAGGACCTGGAAGGCTTGCTGTGATAGATGGAACCATGAATTCTACTGTCTACCAAAAAATCCTGAAGGAGAATGTCCGGCCATCTGTTCGTCAACTCAAGCTGAAGCGATCTTGGGTGCTGCAACAGGACAATGACCCAAAACACACCAGCAAATCCACCTCTGAATGGCTGAAGAAAAACTGAAGACTTTGGAGTGGCCTAGTCAAAGTCCTGACCTGAATCCAATTGAGATGCTATGGCATGACCTTAAAAAGGCGGTTCATGCTAGAAAACCCTCAAATAAAGCTGAATTACAACAATTCTGCAAAGATTGCCAAAATTCCTCCAGAGCGCTGTAAAAGACTATTGCAAGTTAAAAACGCTTGATTGCAGTTATTGCTTAAGGGTACCAGTTATTAGGTTCAGGGGACACAGGGCCATGTAGGTTTGGATTTTTTCTCCTAAATAATAAAAACCATCATTTAAAAACTGCATTTTGTGTTTACGTGTGTTATATTTGACTAATGGTTAAATGGGTTTGATGATCAGAAACATTTTGTGTGACAAACATGCAAAAGAATAAGAAATCTGGAAGGGGGCAAATAGTTTTTCACACCACTGTATCTATCTATCTATCTATCCTATATAAAGTGCAGCTAGTGACCAGGCTAGGATTTGAAGCCAGCTGTAATTTAACAAACTCTAACATCTTCTATGTCTTATAAGGTTGTTTGTTTTTTGTATGCTAAAAGGCTTTTTACATTAGGAAACATATGAAAATGTTCTAGTAAAAAGGAGTCGACTTTCAGGTTTGAGGTATGGATACACCTTTAACCTTTTCATTATAATCTTCCCGACAATCTGTAGAAGTACCCTTGCAATTATTCTGCAGTGATTTAGCCTGCTCGTTATACTTTCTGTATATGTGATGCTGTGAGTAACGATGCAAGGCAGCAATCGATAAAGAGATTACAAAACTGCAGTTAGCCTCTGCTACCTCTATGGAGCCTTTTAATAAATACAACAAATCTAACTTCTGCATTCCAGTTTGTAATTGACAGTAGTGGGATCAAGACTGTGAATTATGACTAACAGCAGAGAAATGGGATCAAGCATCAGTGTCCTCCATTCAACCTTTCCATTTACCAGCTGTTGTGTGACAGAAATGAAGAATTTACTGCAAATAACTTGCGAAAAGGAAACAAATAACTGTTACATGTAAAAACAGAATGCATTTGCAAAAAAAAGAAGCTCTAATTGGTTTCAGGGATGGCATTTCTTTTTTAATAAACCTTTGAGTAGAGCCTAACCAATTATGTGTAAAATCTCATTGTGAACTATAAATCTCCAGCCCCTGAAGCTCTAAGTGTTTTTGTTTCACCAGTTTTTACTGTACCCAGAGCAATTACATAATGTAGCCCTGCTTCAGCTGAGCTACACTATTTCAAGGTAAAATATTTTATAATCAATAGTTGTAGTAGATCTACGTCAAGCTAGAATATTCAGTCTGCCTTTCATGTACCAAAAGTAAAAATAATAAAGTCATTCTGAATAGAATCTCGTAGGTGCTGTCAGCCCCAATAAGCCTAACAGCATAACTAGATAACAATGTATTTTGAAGACTTTTGCATCCTTCTTTAAAATAATATGAATGCAATTTCCCCGTACTTTCAAAAGGCTGATTATTTCTTTTTGTGCCTATCAAGGCCAATGTGTTTTCAATGTGTTTTCAGTGGAGAATTCATTAAACTTACATAGTAGTAGAATGCTTCTGATTTATTTTATCTTGACAGAGGAATACAAGGAGACATTTAAGGAATCAACTAAGACATAATAGCCAGAATGGAATCAAAAGGATGTTAGCCCTGAAATCAATGTCAGCCATTGTCCCTCTGCTTTACATCACTCAGAACATGACAACGCTGACGGCTTGGTAATACGTCTCTGGCTTAACATACTTACACAATTCTCCAGGATACTGGCCCTGGCTGTTTGTTCCCATGTGTCCTTGATCCAGGAGGTCGGTGATGTTACGCTGATGTGGCAGCCTGGTCGCCTCGCCTTTCCGAGGTCCCGTTGATCCCTTTGAAGATGATGTCCCTGAAGAACTGTGTCCCCCTGGGGAAGGGAAGCTTGGCTTACTGTATGGGACTAATGCTTCTTCTACAAATAAAACAAAACAAAAGCTTCAGTTAGCTTTGAGAAATGGGGCAGACAGTCTATAAAGTCTATAAAATCTAGGGGTAGCTGGTCATTTTTTACTAAATATATCCATTACGACTTCAGAATAAACTTAACGTAGAAACTAGAGACATAATGCTTTGAAAAGGACTACCAGTGTTAATAAAAAAAAGAAATGATATTTAGGTGCCGTCGTTAATACTTTTATTATTTTATAACAGTTACAGTATATTGGTAATATTAGCCAGGCTATTACTAGCATACGTTTAAAGGGGGTGGCATTTGGCATAGTGGTACAGTTATTAGAATTGCTGCCTCATGGATCCAGCATTCGAGGTTCAAATCCTGCTCCTGTATGTGTGTACTTTGCACATCCTCTGTGTATCTGTGTGTTTTTTATTTCCAAGGAAAATTGAAGTTTGGCGATGGGCTCAAAACTTTGTTATCAAATAATTTCTCGAACTGGATTCTCCGATGTTTAAAATGTCAAGAAAAGATGATTTTAGCATGGTGTCAGTACTTTTGTGTTTGAAAAATTGTAAACATTTTAAAATGACAATTTTTAATAAAAAAATTTGGCTTTTTTGTGTTGTGTAGAGCTCCTGGATGACCGCATATTAGTGTCACATGTATGTGATTGAGAAACAACCAAAGGGCTGCTCTTCTGACTGTAGTTCTACTCCTGAACAAGAGTTGGTGCTGTCGCCTAATGTCTCGCCTCTTTTTTTATCTGCAGATACAATGATCAACAGAGAGTCATGACATCACTTCTAGTTTCCAGTTGCTTGGACTTTCCCATTCCTCTCAATCAACCCCTTAACTGGCTCCTCCGCCATCTGTTGACAGTTTGCTGCTAAACTCATGTCTGGAAGACGTTATTTTGAAAACGAATGTTAATCGTTTTGTTATTTTGTGTTTGCCTACAGGGTGCCGCAAATCTTTATACTCTCTTTGCCTTTTTGTTACTTTAGTATAGATCCGTGTTTTCCAACCTTTTTTTTTGGCTGGCACACTTTTTGTAACCAAAAATCCCAGGGCACACCACTGTCTTACTAAACACTGTCACACATGTACAATTGGGAGGCAGCTAGAGGGCCTGAATAATAGTAGTACCACACCAGACCAGGGGGTGGCGAGCTGCACTAACTCTCTCTCACAATCCTCTGCAGACCATTCGTGGGAAATCCCATTAGGTTCTGGAGCCATTGATGACGTCACTTCCGGTAACGCTGCCATTGATGACATCACTTCCAGTACTGGTGTCATTGATGACATCACTTCTGGTTCCATCACCTTTAAAGATGTCACTTCTGGGCCCGGCGCTATTGAGAATGTCACCTCCGGTCTCGTCGACATCAATTCCGGTCCCGAGGATGTCACTTCCTGTACTGGACTTTAAAGCCGCCATGTTCTCACTGTCAAATTAGTTGTTTTTAGGACATTGTACCATTCACAACTCATCAGTTACCCATTTTTGTACCCAGGGATATTATTATACGGGTGGCTGCCCCAAACCTTTGATTTTTTCTGTGTCTTATTGGGACAACACAAACATATTGTATCTCATAGATATGCTCAACTGTCTGAAGGGGTGGAACTACTGGAGAAGCCAGTAACAAAGAAGCTCTGAGATCAGCATTCACAGATGCAGTACTCAGTGAGAACTCTGCTGGCATCTGCCAGCTGCTTTGTCCTTTTTCCCACCCCTCTCTGTCTCAGAGGCAACTTGTATGCCCTCTATTCACCAGCTCTTTGAGACTTGTTAACGAACCACAAAGGCATTCAGATGAACTCTAGCAGCCTGGAGATGTGTCTGAATGCTCAAAGTCTGGAGGCTGCAGCATAACAGTCACGGAGCTGCTTTTATGCCAGCTTCTCCAGGTAGTCCTGTCCAGCCTCAGTCAGGTCTCATCTACCAGCGCAGCTTGTCCCTCTCAGGTTCAGACCCAGGTTTGCTACCCTATTATTTCCACAGCACACCTGGGTAGCTCACATGGAGCACCACTGTGCCATGGCATACTGGTTGAAAAACACTGGTAAAGATACATGGTAATTCTAATGGGTTTGACCCCAAGTTATGATGTTTTACATACTGTCTTAATAATGAAGCAATCCAAATGAAATAAAGATCACAGTATTCCTGGATAAATGTCCGAGCGAGTGAGGCATGGCATACTTTTTGACTTATTTGTGAATGAACTGGATGACTGTGAGATCAGTGAAGGTTATTTCCAGGAAGATGGGGCAACCTGTCACATATCAGCTTGCACTATGGCACAAATTGAATCTTTTTTTAGCAATCGGGTCATTCCTAAGGGCCTATGGCCACCTCGTTTCCCGGACCTGTCACCTCCAGATTTCTTCCTTTGGGGAGCACTGAAAGGAAAAGTGTACAAGAACAAGCCTCATACATTGCAACAATTAGAGCAAAACATTGAACAAGAAATTGCTGCCATCACCCCTACAATACTTGCGGATACCTTTGCCAATATGGAGCGCTGTATCGATTTGTGTTTGCAAGAAGACCATTTTCAACACTGAAAGTAAGTGATTCGTTTACACATCTATTAAGGTGTAATCAGAATATAAATTTAATGTCACTGTTCTCTGTGCAAATATTTTAAATCTTTCTGCATGCACAGCTGAGCCAGATTTAGTACAAAGGGGCTCAGCATGTAAAACTGCTAGGCCACGCAAAGGACAAGATAGACAGAGACAAATGGGCAACATGCACTGTTTCTGTGTGTTAAGAGTCAGCATGCCTCTCTTTGCCTTGTTTGGAATGACATGATTTACCTAAGTAAGGGCCTGCACATGGAGAAAGAGTATAAAGCCTTGGAACATTGCCCGGCACACCTTTGAAGCTAACGGATGGATGGAAGATTATGTCATCCGATCCGGAAAATCCTTCCAGCGCAGCGACAAAAATGGCAGACTGTATACATCGAGCTCCCACCTCGGTAAAAGTCTTGTGAAGGCTTCCTCGTCTGTTATACCACGCAAATCATCATTAAAGAATTTAATGATTTAATTTAATGCGCCACCACCACCTACTCAAAGCATCATGATGCACCAACATTGATGGTCTGAAAGCCAGAAATGAAAACACTAAATACAAAGAGGACTGTTTGACTTATGTTAGGTAGTTTGCCCAGAGGGGACTGGGCGGTCTCGTGGTCTGGAACCCCTACAGATTTTATTTTTTTTCTCCAGCCTTTGGAGTTTTTTTTTTGTTTTTTCTGTCCACCCTGGCCATTGGACCTTACTTATTCTATGTTAATTAATGTTGACTTATGTTTATTTTTATTGTGTCTTCTATTTTTCTATTCATTTTGTAAAGCACTTTGAGCTACATTTTTTTGTATGAATATGTGCTATATAAATAAATGTTGATTGATTGATTGATTGAAAGAAAGCTAAGTTATTTTCTCTTATGTGATTTCTTACCGCTGTATCACTAAGGGAGGGGTATCGCCTCTTTATAATATATCTGTTTAGGTTCGGGTTACTTAACATGCCGCAATTACAAAAGAACTTAATCCAACCAGGGAGCTAGTGCCCCCTAGAGGAAAACACAAGATATGCACTGTATTTATTTAGTTTCTATCGCGTCACCATTACGTGAGTAATACATCATAACTCAGGGATCCCACCCTTTAGAATCTCCCTATAAAACATTTAAGAACAAGAGCTTCTGTATTGCAAAAAATGAAATCCAAGCAAATCTAAGCAACTCAAAAGTTTTATATCAAGTCATGAAATTTGTTTTCATTTATTGGAGGGTTTATTTGCAAAATTTGTATTTAAAACTATTTAGCTTTTTTAAAGATATCTTGTCAAGTACATTTTCCTTACCTTATTGTCAGATTTTTTTTCTAAAAAAAGGGAAAGCAAATCTGTATTTAGGAAAAGAAATCTTCTAATGGTATAAGAAAAATATGTGGTGATGATACTGTAGTTCATGAAACAAATTTCACCAAGCAGGTCAATTCTGTTATTGAACAAATATTTTACCAGAAAATTTTGATATACAGCAATTAAATTTTAATTGATTTACAGATGGTTTTGTCAAAGAAAGCTCTTGAGTTTTGTTTGTTTCTAACTGCTATCTGCTCTGGTGAACAGATATAATACAGCAGAATGAATCAGCTTTATGTGTAAATTGGGACACTCAACAGCTTAACGATTAACAACTGCTGTTTCAGAAGTTCAATAAACAGGGAGAGGCTGACATCTTACAGCCAATTCCTGTTGCTATGAAATATCTCCGTTAACAGTCGCTGCACAGATGATCTTAAAACTGCTTAGCTCCTGTAACAAGATTTTAAACACTGTGGTTTATAGATTTTTTTTTCATTCAATTTGCTGCCTTTGAAAATTTGAGGTAGGTTGAAATTCTGCAAAATAATGAAAATAAAATGTAATCAGAGGTGCTATCTTGGCTTCCTTTTATACAATAAGTTTACAGAATTTCATTCTATTTGCAGATTTCACTCAATTATCTTTTTTAAATGAATGACTTTACATTTAAATGTATTATTGTTTTTGCTAACGTTAATTAAAAAATGTGCCACTGTTCATTTATATAAAATGAACAGATGATCTATCTGATTTCTGCATAGCATAGTGGATTACTGGATAATTTTTAAAGGAAATTTGTCTCAACATGTAAAATTTTCTAAACTACATATTGCTATCAGATGTTCAAAACTCGCATCACAGTGCACTCACATGCAAGAATGATTTCATATAAAGAAATTCATGAACACAAAAGTGTGTTAACAAAATTAGAATAGAGCCACACATATTACTATTTATCTATTGTACAGTGTTGGTCGAAGATGATTTGGAGCTCTAGGCAGGGGGGATGGATGTCGCCTCTCGTTGTCCATAATTGATAGATAGATAGATGTGAAAGGCACTATATAATAGATAGATAGATAGATAGATGTGAAAGGCACTATATGATAGATAGATAGATAGATAGATAGATAGATAGATAGATAGATATGAAAGGCACTATATGATAGATAGATAAATAGATAGATAGATAGATAGATGTGAAAGGCACTATATGATAGATAGATAGATAGATAGATCTTTATTTGACCCCAGGGAGAATTTTGCATTTTGCAGAAGCTCTTGAAATAAAGAAAGAAAGAAAGGATGTATACAAAGCGGAAATTGGTGCGCTTCAAAGATGTTAGGAGTTAAATACAGCACGTGTTGTGTAAACAGATTACAGACTGAAAACCTTGTGTATATAGTATATTGGCAATTCAACTAAATCTTCCTCCCTGGGGAGAAGGCATAACATTTTATAGTATAGTGAATTAGCGTTTTTAGTGAATTTTTTCCACTTGTAGATTTGGATATAATTTACTTAATGGAAATCTGTACCATCACATTCACAGACTGCATAGACCAAAATGTTCAAATATAATCCTTTTTAAAATTACTGTGGAAAAATTAGAAAATTACTACTCCTCTTACCTTTGGGGAATTGGTACTTTAATATTGTACATTTAAAGTCGGAATTTATTTATTGTATTGTATTATACACTAATTTTTTGTAATTTCATCCAGAGTTTAAAATTAATATAAAACAGTTGCCCAGAAAATGTTGCCATATTTGATTTTCTCTTTTTTTAAAAGGTACATTTATCAGGAAATTTAGATTTTCAGATTTGTTTTAACTTAAAACAATCCATTTATAAAGCATTGGTGATTTTTTTAAAAGCAGGAATACATTCGGTGCAACCTCAACTACTGAATACATTTTATATCTGTATTTATATCTGTATTTAAAGCCAATGAAAAAAAATCAAAATGCCCCAAGTTTGAAACTGTTAGCTAAGTCCCCAAACACATTTGACTGTTATGATATGTACATTTTCTAACTTGTTTCTTTCTGTATTTGTTAATGCATATTATCGTCATAAAATTTTAGGCTGATGTGGGTCACAGTTGATGGGCAAATGATGAAGTTCATCTACCTGATACAAGTGCTTGCTTATGGTGTCTTCTAAGGTCATCATTGCGCTCCATTGACCCTCCACGTTCCTGGCCATGCCTTTGCCTCTCAAGTGATGTTCTAGTTTGGCGCTCCAATGAACTCTTGTCTTCTATGTTGGAGACTTGTTGTCTTTCGAGGGAGCTTGCTTTCTTTTCTGTAGGCCCCCCTGTGCTTCCTGTCCTCTGCCCAGAACTAGAATGTAATCTAGACCCTTGACAAGGAGGTGGATCTGGAGGTGGAGGGAGATCTAAAAAAAAGATAATCAGAAATTATAACCATTTAACTTGTTTGAGAATGACCATTTTCATTACTTATTTTCTTAGATATATGTCCTTTTATTCTAACCTGCTCAATCAAGACTAGAATAATAGGGGGGTTCGGGTTTGGGAGCTAATTCTATTTAGCAAAGGTTGCAAGGCAGGAACAAACCCTGGATAGGGTGCCACTCCATCGTAGGGTGAACACACACACACACCCGTACACCAAACACACACTAGGGCCAGTTTAGGGATTGTCAATTCACCTAACCTGCATGGCTTTGGACGGTGGGAGGAAATCGTATCAAGGAAAATAACTACAATAGTTGATTTCATGGGGTGTCAGAGGCCTCTCTGATAAGGAGGTAACTGCGAGGATTAAAATACCACTGTTTGAAAGTTGCTAATGGTGGCTGGAGTTGTGATGCAATTTAGTACAAAAAGTGAATGGAAACTTTAAAGGAAATTCAAAGGAACATTTTGATGGACAAGAATTTAGCATTAGAAGGTAGGAAACTGGTGAAACCAGGGCCACATTGTCTTCCAACTTTTCCAGAACACTACCATAGCTGCTCTTTACTTTTTTGGATGTAACATTCTGAAAAACATATAAACCACCATGTGATATGTATTTAGAAATACACATATAAGATACTCTATGAACTATCAATACTGCATGTATGCATCAATGAAATGCCATTAAGTGCCTCTGAGTGTAAAACAGACAACTGTGGACAGTCCGGCATACTATCTAGGTGTGCAGTTATCAATCATACAGTGAGAGTCGCCAATTAACGTACCATCCACATTGGAGAAAAATCCACATAGACAAGGAGAATTTGCCAGATTCACACTTATAAACCCCTGACAAGTTAAGAGCCATCACACTACTAAATGAAAGGCTCTTTAGCTTAGCTGGATCAGATAACTGGTTGGCTTCAAAAATACTGTGTATTATATAGGAGTATTTTTCGACAGTGACGAGGCCAATACATCCATATGAGACATATTATACATTATATGTGACGAAAATATTTATAGATTATGTGTAGGTCTATAGGAAAAAACTCATTATGAACGATAGATGCTCGATATGAAAGGCACTATATAATAGGTTAAAAGAGAGATATGAAAGACAATAAATGGTAGATCGATAGATAAACAGATCGATAGATCATCATGGAGACATGCATTTGCTTTAGTAACAGTGAATATACAGAACAAAATAAATTGCAAAGTATTATGTAAGTGGAAGACTCAGAACAAACACACGATATACCCTTTTAAATATCCTCTTTATGGATATAGCATCTATAAAGAAATTGTGTTCTTATGGTGATGTGATATGTTCAAGGCATCATAGGTCAATATGTTCAGTTAAAGAATATTGGTATCATTTGTATTTAATATTATGCATATGAAATCTATTACTGCCAGTAAAGCCCACCTATCAGTTATTTCAAAATGCAGCAGGGATCATAACAAAATTTACAAAATACAACCACATCTCCACAGTTGCTAAATCTCTTGATGGGCTGGCAGTTGGATTTTAAATGGAATTCAAAATCCTCCCTTCAACTTTTAAAGCTTTGAAGGGATTTAGCTTCTCCCTACCATGATGAATTGAATATTCCTCCCACACCTGAGCGCGTTATAAAATCACAAGACATGATCTCCTTTTTAATTCCTAAAATGAAGAAAATGACCACAGATGAGAAAGCCTTTAGCTGCAAAGCCTATAAACTTTGACATGGAGGATGTGTCCTGGCTCACAGCAGTTCAAGCAATGCTGCAGACTTGGCCGCTATAGATTTTGTCTGTATTAGTGATTGCCAAACTCAGAAGAGTCACAGAACAGAATGGCAGATGACTTTTGTTCTAAACAGTGTATTCATTGAAGGCACCGATACAGGACATTTAATGTACGAGGAAGTGACTTTAACTTGTTGTCTTATTTCTTTGTAGTCTACTGTGTGATTTAGATAGATAGATAGATAGATGTGAAAGGCACAATATGATAGATAGATAGATAGATAGATAGATAGATAGATAGATAGATAGATAGATAGATAGATAGATAGATAGATAGATAGATAGATAGATAGATAGATAGATAGATAGATAGGAAAGGCAGTATATGATAGTTAGACAGACAGATAGATGTGGTTTACAATACAATACAATACAGTTTATTTTTGTATAGCCCAAAATCACACAGGAAGTGCCGCAATGGGCTTTAACAGGCCCTGCCTTTTGACAGCCCCCCAGCCTTGACTCTCTGAGAAGACAAGGAAAAACTCCCAATAAAAACCTTGTAGATTTCAATTCTAGAAGTGTGATCTGAAGAATTTAGGAGCCATACTGCCACGGAGTGAACTCCCTTTAGTTTAGATGGATGAGAGAGCAATATGACTACAAATATACTGTATATTAGTAAACATAGGAGTATGTTTCTACATTTAAAATAGTCTAAGGAGGCAGGAAAGTGCTCTTTCAATTATTCAAACCCATCCTTACAATAGTAGTTTTAATTAAAGTCAGTCTAAACTCTTCACTCATTTTCATTTTGAAGATTCTCTTTTCCTAAATCCATAATCCATCTCTGAAGCAACACTTCCATAATATTAGAATAATATTAGAATGAAATCTTGAGGACAAGCAGATCATCAATAGGTGTTCCCCTTCTTTCATGTACAAAAGACAAATGTTTCTTTCATTCTCTTTATATATTAAACATGCTGGTCATTGATATTGTATGACACTGCTCTATTTGAAACCACAATTCATGACCACATAAATTGCATAATTAAAATAAGACAATATGTTAGAAGATCATAAGTGAAATGTGAAGTGTGTGACGCTTTCTTGTTTAATGATTCAGTTCACAAATCAGCTAAATGAGAATCGTGCGTCTTATTCTCAGGTTGCAATTTAGTCCAAGAATCAAATGAATGAGAATTGTGTGACTCCTTCACGGGTAATGATTTAGTTCCAAGACAAAAGAATCAACAAATCACCCATACCAATACAAATGTGTGTATTAGAGTAAAGCTTAAAGCAAATTAGTGTTAGAAATTGGAACATTATTTTTATAAGGTTCAATTTTGTGTGACTAATTGGTTGAATGTACAAAAGGACATACAGATATTAGTTTAATATTATATTAATATATTCCCTTTAAAAGAATTTATAGCAAACAGTACAAAGCAAACAATTAATCCGTTCTAATATAAAGGTGTTGTTACTGTGTTGTACTTGTGTGATGAACAAGAGAATCATTAGTGATAGAGTTCTCTTTCTCTGGTAATAATTCAGTTTTGAACGATTGAATGAAAGTCATGAATCAGATGGGCGGTATTTGCACGTCCCCTTTATTCATCTGCGTGCTAAACGAAACACGCTGACAATATCACATATATGCTACAGCACTCCCGTTGAGCACTGAATCGATTTGTTTGTTTGAGAATCGATTAGTGAGACTGAATTCATTTATGAATTCATTTATGAATCACCCATCACTAGTCACAAATTAGAAGCCATCTTTACACTGGGTGAAGGGGAGATGCTTTTTGGTCCTGCTAGATGAGATAGATGGTTAGTAATTGGAAAGCCTGTGTTTCATAGCTGGCAGGCAGCATAGAACCACCAAAATGACAGACTGAAATGCTGAGCAGTGAAATGGGGGGATCTTCTAATGAACTAGCCCTTTGCTTAAGGCTAGTTCTATACTTTTGCTCAGTGCTGCTGCGTTTAGCTCTGGGCCAGCACAAACCTGAATAGGATTAAGCTAGTTTGAGAATGTGATCTAACAATTTGTATATAAGCAAAAGCATGGCTATGATGGATTTGACTGTTTTAGCTGTAGGGCCTTAACTGGCTGGAGCATCAGAGGTTATTTAGACATACCATTATAGTACTTACCATCTAGTGCGCCCTCCCTACGGTGAGGAATGTTCGTCTGGTCTAACCGTCCTCCCTTGTGTTTTTTGGCTGGCCTGGCCTTTTGACTCTGGCTGTAGGCTGCACTGTTGTTACTGTCTGTGGAAAAAGGGCTACCAGGACGATGTCTTTGAGAGGAGGAGGAGTAACCTTTACCTAAAATATAAAGGGAAAAAAAGCAAAGATAAAACTTAGTACCCAAAATAACTACATATATTTTAAAAAAGTCAACTCTGTTCCAAATCTGTAAAATATGTGTGTGTTGGAATGCTTTAATATCTTAGTTGCCAAAAGTAGAGAAAGAAGGTCTTTACATCTACAATATCTCAAATATACGCTCGTCTGTAATAACCGATCATTGTAAATTCACTATAATCCTTCCCATAATGTTCTATAATGTATTTTCTAAGGACAATACGCTGAGCAGTTTTGATCAGATTTCCCCTTCCATACTAACAGATTCCAGCTTGTCCTAAGGTATTCCCTGGCAGTTTGGGTAATTTGTAAGACTTAATCTTCACCAAATGCCCAAAGTCACAACTAGTTCGTATAACAAAGAGTAGTTACCCTTCTGCAAACGACTCACAGACTTATGAGCACCTGACATTGTTTTCCATTTATTCATTAACTCAGGTATTAAAACAGATTGCTAAACTGAATATTTCATCCTTAACCTCAGATTCTACTTCTTTAAGAGTGAATGGCCCACTCTATTTTTGAGAAGTTGGGTGTCAAATGAAAAATTGCTGGTTTCTCATTTGATTCTGAGAAACAGATGAGCAAATTGTGTGTGCCAGCAGTCCTATTCAGAAATCTCCATATTGGAGTATATTGAACCTCAGGAATGCCATAATATTCTAGCTAAATATTCTCAAACCGCTTAATTCAATATGACCAGTAAAACCACAAATGGGAAACGCTCCCTTTGTGTAGTCCAACATGAATAAGCTGGCTTTTGTCAAGAATATGTGCACATTTCATATTTGACACATATAAGGAGTGTTTAGTATGAAGTAACAAACTCAGTACCCCATATTCTCATGACATTTCACAGAAGACAAAGAAGTCAAGAGTACTAAACTGTAACAGCCCTAGAAATACGTTTGCAGCTACAAAGAGGGTGTATTTACAGTATTGCATGGAACTGAGGCTTGACTTTTGCACACAGTCATGCTTATAGCACTTTGACATAGCGCAGGTTTTCCAAGGGGAGCTATGGATTCCATCCAAGACTGAAGTGAGGTGATGTAACATCTCAAAAGTAACCAAATGACTTCAGCATTAGCATATCTGGCCTACTCTCTCCAACGTCTAGAACTTTACCATTATGAATGTTTCTGACCCTAACTTAAAGAAAACCATACAGTTCCACCCACTGTTTCCATTACAGCCTTGTAAAAGTATGATATACTCACAAGGTTTATGAGTTGGTGGAAAGGCTGCCTCCAGATCTGTACTATTTCCCCCAACCATACTTAATATTTTATTGTCCATCTTCTTTCAGGTCCCAATCCAGGTGGTTCGTCATGTGATGGGTGCGTCAACGTGCTATGAGCATATGCTCCTA
Organism: Polypterus senegalus; assembly: GCF_016835505.1. Lineage (NCBI taxonomy): Eukaryota > Metazoa > Chordata > Cladistia > Polypteriformes > Polypteridae > Polypterus > Polypterus senegalus. The sequence continues at coordinate 304,702,076 of NC_053155.1, forward strand.
ATCTATCTCTCTCTTGCTATTAAGAAGTAATGCGGTATTTAGTGAATGACACTACTATTGTATATAAATGGGGCCAAACAGCAACACACTGCTGCTCTTACAGATTTAGTCCTTGTTCAAATGAAGTTTGCACGTGTTTCCTCTGGGCACTCAGTTTTTTCTCTCATATCCCCTAAGGTTAGGTTGTCAACTCAAAATTTTATTCACAATCTCTAAAGCACTGACTAACTTACAAGATAACCTGAAGCTATCGAACATTCATTTTCATCTTCTCCCATACCTGGGATTCTTCCACAATAATAGGATCATCTACATTTTTTTTTTTTGAAAATCAGCCAAATTTGAAATAGTAATGTATGGCATTAATTAGAAGACTTCAGTCTTTGACATCAGGTCACTCCATGACAGGTTTTCTGACTCCAAGCCTTTAAGCATTTCTAGAAATTCTTTCTGCATTCAGGCATCCTCTAGGTCTTTCTGGCAATCATTCTCCCATTAGGGTTCTATTCGTGTCATGGTACATCTCTGCCTCCTTTCACAAAATTGTGAAGAATATATGTTCCTTAGATCTAAAATTTACATCACAAAGTCAATCATCGACCTTCAACTACTTTTACTAAGTAAATTTAGGAGCATTTTTTTTTTTCTCCAATCCAAGGAAAAATTATAATTGATCCATGGCTAAGGTGATGCAGGTCATGTCCCTTCAGAAATTTAGATAATTCTTTAAACAGCCACCCAAATCCTGCTCTGGGACTAAAGAAATGAATAAGTAGTACCCATTTTAGCATTGCCTTGAATGATTTCCAAGAAATCTAAATGTTCCAAATGGGTTTTAGGTGCTCAGATGCACAACATAGTCAACATTCCTTAATGACAGTAACGTTTTCAATGAAATAAATTTCTTATTCACTGAAACAAACATTGTAAGGATTTTCCCAGGTAGCTACACCAAAGTAGGAGAGATTCCAACTGAGAAGATGGGTCCCCTGTAAGAGAGATACTACTATTCCTGACAGAGAAGTTGGGTCCCTATACCAATGGTCTGGTTAGAGGTCAAGCAGACTATTTCTACCCAGTAATTCTCCATCCCTTGGTTGTGCTGCATCTCTTTTCCCAAAAAATGAAGTGATATTTCAAAGCCTAGTTTGTATTTCCAAGGTCAACATGATGTGTGGAACCCATCTAGCAAAAAAGAGCTGCATCCTTTATCTTTACCTCCATGATCTGATTCTCCTAAACCTATTCTGCTCATCATAATGGCTGCCAATCTGGTGTCAAAACTGGGGTGTACCCATTTTCTTGTGTGTGGTTAACTTAAATAGCCAACGATAACTCTCCTATTCCTTAACACCTCTGGTAATCCATATTGTAGGAGACGTTCCTATATTCTGTATTGTAGAATGTTTATAAAGTAATTAAGATAATTCATAAATTAATTTTGTTCATTATTAGCATTAAATACCCTTAATCTATTGTGCCTAGAAAATAATCAGATTTTTATATACAACACTTATTTTATCAGAAATCAAAATCATTAGAACATAGATAGACTTTTAGCATACACAAATTATAAAGAAGATGTTAGTTATGAAAAGCTGTAAGCCATTTGTTAATAAATCATCAAAAACAGGGACATTTCTAGTGACAAAGAAAGCAGGTAAATTTGCAGTGGCTCATTGCTGTATTTTGTGAATGGCACTATTATCTTTATATATTGTACACTACCGTGGCTGTTCATTTGTCTGTGCAGAATTTTAAATCACCTGTAGCTTGCAAACCGTTTGACTTATTGACCTGAAATTTGAAGTACACATATACTACGTGACGTCTACTATACGCTTTCGGGATGATGACTGACCTCCAAGGTTATTTCTCTTTTTATTTTTATTTTACTTTATTGTAGAATCAGCTCTCGGCAGCGGCCAGCAGGGCAGCCATGCGGTGCATGCGTATGGGCACCATTCTCATCCCTACCACCTTCCCCTTAAATCATTCTTGAGGCAGATTGAAGACTTAAGTGCCAGCTTAAGTGAAAAATTAAAGAAAGCGTACTAAGTAATTGCAACACAAACATTGACTTAATCAGTTTTAACGTGAAAAGATGACAACGAAAGAAAAGAAGAAGAGGGCCGCAAGGGTGGAGAAAAGAAGAGCTGCTCCGGAAGCAGCAAGCGCATCAACCTCTGAGCAAATGAATGATAAACGTACAGAAAAAGAAGATTAAAACTAGGAATGCTCAAGTCAAGTGTATTCACTGCACGTTATTGTGCCGTGTGCCATTACTGGTTGTATATAAATGGGGCCAAACAGCAACACACTGCTACTCTCACAGAGTTGGTCTTTGTTCACATGAAGTTTGCATGTGTTTCCTCTGGGCACTCAGTTTTTCCTCTTATATCCCCCAAGGTTAGGTTGTCAACTCAAAATTGGCTCCATGAGAGTGTTGATGAAGGTGTGTGTGTATGTGTGAGTGGGTCGATAGCTGGCACCAGCACTGCAACCGATATTATCAGATTCCTCACCACCCTGAATTGAAATATGCAGGTTTGAGAATGTTACATTACTTTTATAAATATATATAACTTAAAACATACTGTCTTCTTCTTTCAGCCTCTCCCGTTAAGAGTTGCCACAGTGGATCATCTTTTTCCATATTTTAAAGGTACTGTATATTTGGTAAATAAGATATTAATACTGAATGCAGTATATTTATATGCAGTGTGCATATATATCTATATATATATATATATACATTGTGGCAGACAGTCAGGGATCTTGCCCCACCGGGATCCCGGGAACCTGGAAGGACCGGGAGAGGGGCAATACCCCCCCGGACATAGGAGGGCAGTCCCCCTGGATTCCATCAGGACCACGAAGCTGGGAAGCTCATCCCTGTGGGGGTTTGTGGTCACCACTAGGGGGCGCCTGGATGGTTCCTGAGCCAAAGACAACAGCACTTCCGTTACACCAGGAAGTGCTGCTGAAACAGGAACAATGTACGCCCGGAGTGCTTCCGGATGCATGGACAGCACTTCCACCACACTAGGAAGTGCTGCTGGAAGACCATCATGGAGCACCTGGAGCACATCTGGGGTGGAATAAAAGGGGTCGCATCAGTCCAATTGAGGAGCCAGAGTTGGGAGGGAGAAGATGGAGCTTGCGGGAGAGGATTGGAGGCGGCTGAAGAGAAGTACAAAGGACTGAGCCTTGTGGTTTGGGCATGGTATTGTGTGTGCAGTAGTTCTAATAAATAGTGTGTGTTTTTGGGACATCTGGAGTCTGTGTCTGTCTGTTGCCGGGCTGATCTTTCACTATATATATATATATATATATATATATATATATATATATATATATATATATACAGTAATCCCTCGCTATATCGCGCTTCGACTTTCGCGGCTTCACTCTATCGCGGATTTTAAATGTAAGCACATCTAAATATATATATCACAGATTTTTGCTGGTTCACGCTTTCTGGACAATGGGTCTTTTAATTTAGGTTACATGCTTCCTCAGTTTGATTGTCCAGTTGATTTCATACAAGGGATGCTATTGGCGGTTGGCTTAGAAGCTACCCAATCAGAGCATGTATTACATATTATCTATCTATCTATCTATCTATCTATCTATCTATCTATCTATCTATCTATCTATCTATCTATCTAACTAAAACTCCTCAATGCTATGAGATATGCTTCCCGCGCGGTGCTTGTTTGCTTCTCTCTATCTTTCTCACTCTCTCTGCCTGACAGAGGGGGTGTGAGCAGAGGGGCTGTTTGCACAGAGGACACGGATGCTCCTCTACAAAATGCCGCTTTATCGAGGTGCTTCTGTATACTTAAAAGCATGTATTGATTTTTTGATTGTTTGCTTTTCTTTGCGAGCGCTCTCTCTGACATTCTCTGCTCCTGACGGCGCTCCTTTATGACGGCGCTCCTTTGAAGATGATATGTTTGCTTTCTTTTAATTGTGAGAAAGAACTGTCATCTCTGTCTTGTCATGGATTACAGTTTAAACGTTTGACTAAAGGGTTTTATTTCATGTCTAGAGGGATCTAATAATGTTAACAGGGTGGGAGAGTTTATAAGGGCTTAAAATATATAAAAAAAACTATACAAACATATGGTTTCTACTTCGCGGATTTTCACCTATCGCGGGGGGGTCTGGAACGCAACCCCAGCGATCGAGGAGGGATTACTGTATATATATACTGTATATATTTATACTGTATATATTCATATATATATACATATATATTGTATATATTTAAACAGTATTTGTTTTTGTGTGTGTGTGTATGGATGACACTGATGACGACATCTAGAACAAATTATTCTTTATAAATGCTCTGCTTTTCAAAGGCCAAATGTCAATGCACAATATTAAGTGTAAGAAACAAATCAAATCAGATCAGGTAGATATTGATCCTGTGCTTAACTGAAATGCTGGTTTGACCTTTACCCACGAGAAATAGTGTATCTTCTTGTTTTTCCATGGATGAAACATATCATCCATTTACCAATAAGAAAGCAAAAAGGTATGCAGGCAGAGAAAAGTAACAGTCACCTAAAAAAGCTTTCATGCAGAATCATTGCGAGGTGCCAGGCTATAGTCTTAAGGTCATTAGGCAGATTCATGAGGGAAAGCTGAGATTGTTCAGAAGAGGGAAAAACCCATACACCATGCTGCATTGAAACTTTGAATTCTACAAACCTTTTTTGGTTAAGCTTGTTCCATCAAACCTGAAGCCAGCTTTGTCTGCAGCAGCAACCAATGCCTGGGCAAAGCTACTGTTGGTAAACATGGAGTCATCAGAGGAGCTACCTATGCTAGATCTATGACTAGAGAAGTTACGCTCCTCCTCTGAAGCAGAACCCCATCCATTAACCATTGAACCTGAAAACAAATGCAGGTGTCGGGTAAGCCAAAGATCCACTGATATATTCAAACATATACAAATATTTATAGTTTTTTTGTTAATGGTAAACGGAATTGTACCAACTGAAAAAGTAAATCGTAATAAAATCAATTAGCTTTCTGAGGCAAATAACAGAACAACGATGTTTAAGCATTTGTACCACAACCATAAGAATACGATTTGTACCTATTAAATGTAAAGTGAGAAAATGCTTCATTTTCTTTTAGCAAATGCATATTACTGTACCACTGACATATATGGATATATTTTTATTATTCTCAATGTAATAAAAGGGGGCTGCATAGTCAAAAGTACTGTAAATACAATAAATATTGCAAGTATATTCAGATTTTGTATAGGAATACTGGTAATATATGAACATTTAACCCCAAGTAATATACTTTCCACATACTTACTGTAAATCTTTTGGGAAACTTACTTATTATTGTGTAAATTTTTTCTGAACACAGAAATGTGTAATTCACTGAAATAGATAGATAGATAGATAGATAGATAGATAGATAGATATGAAAGGTACTATATAATAGATAGATAGATAGATAGATAGATAGATAGATAGATAGATAGATAGATAGATAGATAGATAGATAGATAGATAGATAGATAGATAGATAGATCTGCTATATAACAAAACACTACAGTCTGTGTGTTCAGTCCCTTTTGAGTAATCTGATTGGTCAGGTTGGCTTTGATGCAATTGGTCAGTTTGGCTTTGTTAAAGAGGAGGTAAGAGTGTGAGAAGCACAAGCAGGAGTAAAGGTGTGGGAGGATTTTGAGAGAGATGCCTTCAAAGACGGCAGGTATAAAGTTGGACAGGAGGTCAGAAAGATGCCTCAAAAATAATGACAGAGTCTGAGATGTGGGCTTTATGAGAGCGTGCTTGAGAGACGGAGCACTGGGGAAGAGAGGCTCACACACACAGGTAACACAGATAGTATACTTATTGTGCCAAATCTGCATATATTATACACGTACAGTGTATCAATTATAGGCATTTAATTTTACTTTATTATAGTTTCAGTTTGGCTGTTGCCCTTTTTAAAGCATTTGCTATATGGTTTTAAGCTGTAGGGCTAATTTTTGCAGTGTGCCCTCTTGAAAAAGGCTTTGCATTGTTTTACTTTATGGATGACAAATACATTCCAACAGAGGATGTATCACAAATATTAGCACTGCTATTAAAATTTCAATAGATGGAATATCACAAATGATAACAATTAATATGACCAACAGAGTATGGCGGCTAAACAGATATTGGCTTCTATCTATCTATACTGTATAAAGTGCAGCTAGTGACCAGGTTGGAATTTGAAGCCAGCTGTAATTTAACAAACTCCAACAGCTCATTTGCTTTTCATATGTTAAAAGGTTGTTTACATTAAGAAAACATATGAAAATGTTTTAGTAAAAAGGAGTCGACTTTCAGGTTTGAGGTATGGAAACACCTTTAACCTTTTCATTATAATCTTCCCAACAATCTATCTATCTATCTATCTATCTATCTATCTATCTATCTATCTATCTATCTATCTATCTATCTATCTATCTATCTATCTATCTATCTATCTAAATGGGACAAGCTAAGGGAATTAAACAATGAAAGTCTTGAGCAAACAAGGCTGTGTGGGAACATAATCCAGATCCTCAAACTTTTGATTCAGAAGAATGTTTTCAGGAAGATAAAGAATTGCTTGTTACTCCAGGACACCAGTGGAAATTAAATAGAAGTACATTAAAGATTTAAAGCCATTAAGCACCTTTTCAGTAAAAGGACTGTGGGAGAAATCTTAGCAAACATTTACAATGTATCTACATGGCATATTGGGGCAATTTAGACGTTTGATAACCAAACAAGCTCAATGAGAGTAAAGATCTCCTCTAATTTGTCAGATGTCTCCTCTTCATCTTTACAATATGCTGATCATCCCCTACTTCCACTTGGTATCTTTTAAAACTGATTTATCTTTTTCATATTGTCAGTATTGTTCTTATTGAACTATTAGAATATTTGATTCTGTATTTTAAAGCTAAGATTTCTGTAATCCCTAATGGTGATGCACATTATTAATAATAGTGCTATATAACATAAAGATGTTTTTACTCTTACATTATATTATTAGTCATTTTTGGATGTGTGTGAATTAAATTAGAGCTACTTATCTGTGCAGTGAAGGGTCTCATTGAGGCAGCATTGTGCACTGAAATCCCATGTTACCTTCTCCCTTTGTCCGTGTGGGTAATCCATTGTTCTTTACTTCCCAAGACTGTGAAGGTGGGTTCATTGGAGATTCTACATTGACTCTGTGTGAGTGCGGCTGTAGACGTGTATGTGTGTGAGCAGGCGCTGCGAGGGACAGGTGCCCCGTGCTGTGTTTGTTTTTGCTTTATCCCCAGTGCTTATTGGATCGACTCCAGCCCCTTACAACCTTGAACTGGATTAAGCAGGAGGTTTGAGAAGGTTGAACAAGTTAAACTTCTATTGCCACTAATTAAATCCTCAAAGAATATACAATTATAAGACACAAAACACATTCCCTGACCACCATCTGCCTAATCAGATCTTTCATTCTTGCTCAAGGCAGTGGTGTTGTTCTTTTCTGCTCATCCTTCCTTCCAAAGAGGAGAAAGGCATTAATTACTTATTTCCCACCTTAAATGGCATTAACTAATTTAAAAATAGGAAAAAAGCACAAAAAAATTCTTCTTCAGCTCTCTCACTCATTAAAACATTTTACATCTGAAATATTGCACAGAGAAAAGGAAAGCTGTATGATTTGAAATGAAAAGTCACAAGCTAATCTATTTCCAGATCGCGTTATGTCAGTTTTAATTAATACCTCGCTGAGGTGGTAAATACAGGCGTACACATCATTGTAAGTGTTTTTGTTGCAACAGGATTTGTTCAGTGATGTCATCTAGTGCCTAAATATTCTATGCCAGAAGGCAACTCTACCCAAAAATCCACTTTTCGTACTGAACAGTAGATATAATGAACAATAACAAATTATTTTGTTTCTGAACAATGCCCTTATTGTTGCCCTCTGATATCACCGGCTTGATTAATTCTTTTTTTAAGGGCACATAACCAACTATAATTTTAAAAAGTGGCTGCGGTATCGTTGTAGTTTTCTTGTCTCAGTTTGTTGTTCAAATAAGTGAGCCCAGCCCTTCTGTTTCCTAGCATAAGAAAGCAATTGTTTGAGCCTCACCACCATTAGGGGTCCTCCAAGTTACATTGGAAACAGGGTTAAAGATGAGAGGCCCCAAAGGTGGAATCAACCCTACAGGCCAAAAAACACTATGTAATGCTGGTGTGTCCATAAACATCCAACACAAGCAGGCACGGACACAAGGTAAGAGCCCTAAAGAGTCTTTTACTGTGGATTTCCCGCCACCACAGCCACAAGTATATTAAATACTGTAAACACCGTATAACACAATAAACACACTCTTTGTCTTCCTTCTCTTGGTCCTCCACTCCTCCTCACATGCTTCGTCCATCTTCCACTGGACTCTGGCTCGATGATGCTAGGTAGGCAGTTCCTTTTATTTTAGCTGCCCTGGAGGTGCTCCTGATCTTCTGCATATGTGGTCTGTAAGCACTTCTGGGAGTGGTGGAAACCCCATGATGTAGCAGCTGCTCCCCATGGCGGCCCCCACGGGACCAAACAGGGCTATCTCCTGGGAAGACAATACCTTGCAGGCACCCATGTGGGGATCCAAGCCTGGGCTCACTGCCATCTAGTGTCTGGGGGGAGATAAAGCCTTATGTAAGCTGTCACCCCTTGTCCTTCCATCCTAAAGGCCAAGCTCAGCCGGGTAAGGATGCCATCCATCTCTCACAATGGTGATGTCACAGTTAGCATTCTAATGCATACAGTGGAACCTCTAGATACAATCACCTCTGTATACGAGAAATTTAAGATAAGAGGAAAGTATGAGCGAAAAATTTGGATCTAAATACGAGCATTGGCTCACGTAACGAGCCACAAGCCAGGCTATGGTTATGCGTGACGCGTTTCCCGATCCGCCTCGACTCGGGGATTCACCCAAGCTGACGCTGCCAGCCCGTCAGCTCACTCAGTGTTCCTTGTTCTCCCGTAGCGTGAGGATCTACGCGTTTGTGCGCTTGTGATTTCATTGTTTCGCTGTAGCAGTTCGCTGTATAAGCGTATCCAAAAATATCGCGGACATGCAGACGGAGAATAGGAGACGATTGCCCTCAAGAGGAGAGAGAGAGAGAGAGAGAGGCGCCCGTGCGAGCGAGAGAGATAAGCAGAGAGAGAGGCGCGCACGAGCGAGCGAGAGAGATAAGGAAAGAGAGAGGTGCGCGCAAGCGAGAGAGAGATAAGGAGAGAGAGAGAGATGCGCGCGCGAGAGAGATAAGGAGAGAGAGATGCGCACGAAAGAGAAGAACCATCAGCTCAGTTATGCTCACATGACGCTCAGAAGACAAAGTATATCCATACTACTTGTATTGCAAGACATCGCTCGTTTTATCAAGTCAAAATTAATTAAAAAATTTAGCTCGTCTTGCAAAACACACAAGTTACTTGCAAACCGAGGTTCCACTTGTATATATTATTTATCAGTGTTATTTGTTAGGAAAATTGATTTTTATGTTGATATTTTTGGGGACGGGAACGGATTAACTGTATTTCAATTATTTTCAATGGGGAAGTTTGTTCTAGATACGAGAAATTCGCTATATAAGCTCAGTGCTGGAACGAATTAAACTCGTATGTCGAGGTTCTACTGTATATTAAGGTGACACTTTTGTGATTATGTTACAGGCCTCAGGCCTAGAGGAACCTGGGCCAGGTACAAGCCACTGTGGGATATGGTGAAAAGCATAAAAGAAACAGGCAGCATTCCCGAGTCTCAGACCATACTTCTCTGTTCTACTTTATTCTCATTTACCCAGAATTATATAAATGCCTCAGTCTCTACATAGATATGCATGCTGATCAGTTAAACAATGGTGCATGCCAATTTCCTCTGCGGAACAACAGTGTAAACACATTTACTCTGGCTCAACAATAGTATTGTTGTCAGCTATCAAGAAGTACCTGATTAGAAATCAATGTCCCCAGAACTTGTTCGTGTTTAAAGGAAGCACATTGTGTGTGGATGAGTTACTAATCAAAACAGTCTGATTATTCAAAGCAGGTAACTCTTTTGCCAGACAGGTAAAATACTTATGTCCTGTAGATAGCCATCATCAATAACCTGTAGCAGAATTTTCCAGGAATGTTGTCTTTCCTTCAAAACACTGAATTCAAGTTAATTACAATTACACTTCACTTTAGGTATTGCAAAAATACATCTATTACTCCTTTACTCTTATGGGCCCGGGTTCATGGCCATCCTCTCTGTATGTCGGATGTGCAAAAGAGAAGGGCAAGGACCTCCGTATCCTTCTCTATTACTCAGTCATCTTAAACTCAGATATTACTCATAGTAGTAAGCATCAGAGTTCTTTGATTGATTATGTATCCTGCTTTTCAATATTCTTTAACAATGCCCTTTTTAATCTGATGTAAATGTTAGCCAGGAAAAATCTATAACAGATTTTAAAACGCGCCGCAGACCCAAGCCCATTTTTCATTTCAGCCTACATTGCATGCAGTATGGTCTTTTCTTTTCTGAGACGAACGTTTTTGTTTTGTTACATTAAAAATGAAACTATTTTCCTTGAGCAAAGAAAGAAGCAGTGTCTTTTTCAGAGTGAAGAAGTGGTTTTCTGTTCCAAAATGACAGAAGCCATCAGCTTCAGTGAGCTGGCAGGATGTAATAAAGGAAAGTTCATGAACTCGAAAATACAAACATAAAATGTAAGAGTCAGAGTCTGACAAGCAGACAGACAAAGTAAGAGAAACAGCGATGGGATGAAAAAAGTGTTTGGAAAAGGGCAGTCTGTCCCCTTTTTGCGCACTTTCTAGAAACTAGACTTTTTTAAACAAGGACTGAAAGAAGTTTTTCCTCCACATTTTATTACATCTCCCCTAGACTGTTATATATTTCCCTTCAGCAATTCTGCAAAAAGAATTTAAATAAAAGGAGACAAAACACAGCTGCTAGTGTGGGCTCTTATACATGATAGCATACCCCTGCAGCTAGCAACACTTCGATGGCTTCCTGCCTATTTCACAATACTCTTCGAGACCTGACTTTTCCCTTGAATTAATATGCTGGTGTATTTGCTTATAATATTTAACGCTTACAAAGCTCTGTGAAAGAAAACACCCTGCACTAAAAGTGCAAAGGAATTACAGTTGTGCTTGAAAGTTTGTGAACCCTTTAGAATTTTCTATATTTCTGCATAAATATGACCTAAAACATCATCAGATTTTCACTCAAGTCCTAAAAGTAGATAAAGAGAAGCCAGTTAAACAAATGAGCCAAAAATATTATACTTGGTCATTTATTTATTTATTAAGAAAAATGATCGAATATTACATATTTGTGAATGGCAAAAGTATGTGAACCTTTGCTTTCAGTTTCTAGTGTGACCCCCCAATAACTGCAACTAAACGTTACCGGTAACTTTTGATCTTTCCTGCACACCGGCTTGGAGGAACTTTAGCCCATTCCTCCATACAGAGCAGCTTCAACTCTGGGATGTTGGTGGGTTTCCTCACATGAACTGCTCGCTTCAGGTCCTTCCACAACATTTCAATTGGATTAAGGTCAGGACTTTGACTTGGCCATTCCAAAACATTAACTTTATTCTTCTTTAACCATTCTTTGGTATTACGACTTGTGTGCTTAGGGTCGTTGTCTTGCTGCATGACCCACCTTCTCTTGAGATTCAGTTCATGGACAGATGTCCTGACATGTTCCTTTAGAATTCTCTCATATAATTCAGAATTTATTGTTCCATCAATGAAGGCAAACCATCCTGGCCCAGATGCAAAAAAAAAAAGGCCCAAACCATGATACTATCACCACCATGTTTCACAGATGGAATAAGGTTCTTATGCTGAAATGCGGTGTTTTCCTTTCTCCAAACATAACACTTTTCATTTAAACCAAAAAGTTCTTTTTTGGTCTCATCCGTCCACGAAACATTCTTCCAATAGCCTTCTGGTTTGTCCACGTGATCTTTAGCAAACTGCAGACGAGCAGCAATGTTTTTTGGAGAGCAGTGGCTTTCTCCTTGCAACCCTGCCATGTACACCATTGTTGTTCAGTGTTCTCCTGATGGTGGACTCATGAACATGAGCATTAGCCAATGTGAGAGAGGCCTTCAGTTGCTTAGAAGTTACCCTGGGATCCTTTTTGACCTCGCCGACTATTACACGCCTTGCTCTTGGAGTGATCTTTGTTGGTCGACCACTCCTGGGGAGGGTAACAATGGTCTTGAATTTCCTCCATTTGTACACAGTCTGTCTGACTGTGGATTGGTGGAGTCCAAACTCTTTACAGATGGTTTTGTAACCTTTTCCAGCCTGATGAGCATCAACAACTCTTTTTCTGAGGTCCTCAGAAATCTCCTTTGTTTGTGCCATGATACACTTCCACAAACGTGTTGTGAAGAGCAGACTTTGATAGATCCTGTTCTTTAAATAACACAGGGTGCCCACTCACACCTGATTGTCATCCCATTGATTGAAAGCACCTGACTCAAATTTCACCTTCAAACGAACTGATCATCATAGAGGATCACATACTTTTGCTACTCACAAATATGTAATATTCGGTGATTTTCCTCAATAAATAAATGACCAAGTATAATATTTTTGTCTCATTTGTTTAACTGGCTTCTCTTTATCTACTTTTAGGACTTGAGTGAAAATCTGATGATGTTTTAGGTCATATTTATGCAGAAAAATAGAAAATTCTAAAGGGTTCACAAACTTTCAAGCACAACTGTAAATCTTGTTAGATGACTAAGTAGGGGCTTAAAAATTCTAAACGCTTTTGATATAGTTCTGTTTTTGATTAAAATGTTTATATGTATATGGGTTATTATTAGTGTTGATCGGCAAATTTCGACAACATTTTTTCGCAGAAAATAATAATGTAATGGATGACACACATGGGTTTGAATCCCAGCCAGGACTGAACAGGGACCCTTTATCGGTGGGGAGGCCAGTGCAATGGAAGGACTGGGGTTGATAAAGACTGCTGAAATTTTTTTCTCCCCCAATTCACTAGATGGCAGCCTCCCTGGGTTAGGATTCCCATATGGATACCCACAGGGTGGCTGAACAATCCCCAAGGAGATGCGGTTGCTCCTCCAAAACCCCCTTTTAAACGGTGATACAATGAGAAACAAATACAGTTTTAACTCCTCTTTGCTCAGTCAGCTGCTGGCTTGATGCTGTTGCTGTGCTTGCGTGGCCTGGAACCCCAGCAGATTTTATTTTTTTCTCCAGCCGTCTGGAGTTTTTTTTTTTGTTTTTTCTGTCCATCCTGGCCATCGGACCTTACTCCTTTTCTATGTTAACTAATGTTGTCTTATTTTAATTTCTTATTTTGTCTTTTATTTTTCATTTCTTCATTATGTAAAGCACTTTAAGCCTCTTTTTGTATGAAAATGTGCTATATAAATAATTGTTCTTGTTGTTGTTGTGCTGCATGATCTGCATCACTGTCTATCTATCTATCTATCTATCTATCTATCTATCTATCTATCTATCTATCTATCTACTCTGCTTGTCAGATGTCTCCTCTTCATCTTTACAATATGCTGATCATCCCCTACTTCCACTTGGTATCTGTTAAAACTGATTTATCTTTTTCATATTGTCAGTATTGTTCTTATTGAAAATTATTAGAATATTTGATTCTGTATTGTTCATTGGAGATTCTACATTGACTCTGTGTGAGTGCGGCTGTAGACGTGTATGTGTGTGAGCAGGCACTGCTAGGAACAGTTGCCCCGTGCTGTGTTTGTCTCTGCCTTATCCCCAGTGCTTATTGGATCGACTCCAGCCCCTTATAACCTTGAACTGGATTAAGCAGGAGGCTTGAGAAAGTTGAACGAGTTAAACTTCTATTGCCACTAATTAAATCCTCGAGGATTAAATAAATATACAATTACAAGACACAAAATACATCCAAATTTATGCAAGTTAATCCGGTGTCACAGTACATGATATCTAGTTGGAGTTAGACTTTCCAGCATTGTCTCACATTACCAAAATATCTTGGACTTGCCCCTTTTTAATAGCGTGTGGGTTCTATACAAATGAGCAAGCTCCATACAAATGCTTTTTGTTCAGATGCAATTTCTTTTTTTTCCCTTTTTTTCTGTTCTGTTGTGGTGTTTAAAACAAAAGACATCAGACAGACGGGCTTTTTTCTGTTTGCAAAGTCCAAAATACCCATGGATCCTTATTCCTCGCAGCTATATTATTACGCATTGCTCTCCTGGCTGAGTGCTCATTGGTTTTCAGCTCTTGCATACATTCGAGCCTGTCCCGATGACCTGTTTAGTTTTGTCAGGCAAGTCGCAGACTGTACGGACTGAGTCGCTAGAGGTGTCAAACTACACAACTGCTTGTGACTCACTAAGATTCAGTCTGTGATTGAAAATCCCTGAAGGAGCCGTGTAACGGGACAGGGTCCTAACAAGATGAATTTGGTGTGGGTGTGTCTGTGTGAGTTGGTCCTACAAACACTGGCACCCCTTAAAGAAATGTATCCTGCCTTGAACCCAGTCAAGCCTGGAGAGACTACTGAGTTAAATTAAATTAAGAATTGAAGATATTTAGCTGTTTAAATAGTACAAAATTAAAACCAGGAATATGTCACACACAAAGCAAAATCCTGTGAAGGATATCTGTAATCTTTCTTTTTAATTTGCAGCATCACTATTTTATCTTAATTGCTTTTTGTGTGCACGCAATAACATTTTCTTATGTTTTGTTTTAAGGCTTAATTAAATTGCTAACATGCAGCTGGAGGTTTTAAACTTAAAACAATGGTCAGTTTATTTGCAAAGACAGGGAAATGAAATCCTCAAATGAAGAATACTAATTCCATGAAATTTATTGAATGCCTGCCTTCATTTTAAATATAAACATTTCATGCACAATAATGTATCCCCAACCTGACCTGACCTGATGCACAATAATATTAGTAAAACTGATTCCATCAAACTCATTGAATGCCTGCCTTAAATATACACATTTTAAAGCATTCCATAGCATGCATTATGTGCAAAACAGTGTTTAAGAAAATGAGCTTTTTATCTGACAGATAGTAATGGATAACTATGAAAAAGCATGATTTACAGAACTGAAGGAATTGTTTATTTAGCTATAGTACTAGGGTGTTGTACCGTGTTGGCCATTACAGATGTAGTGAGAAGTCAAGCAAAATGACACCTTTTATTGGCTAACTAAAAAGATTACAATATGCAAGCTTTCAAGGCAAACTCAGGCCCCTTCATCAGGCAAGATGTAATGATTACATCTTGCCTGATGAAGGGGCCTGAGTTGCCTCGAAAGCTTGCATATTGCTAATCTTTTTAGTTAGCCAATAAAAGGTGTCATTTTGCTTGACTTTTCACTTTATTTAGCTAAAAATGGAAAACATTGCCATAAAACATTATAAAATTGAACAATCTAAGGTGTATTTATGCAGCCAGGTATTTATCTGCTATCTTTTGTCATGCAAGCATGTCTGTGAGTCACATCTGAGGTAGGTAAACTCTTACAAATCCTGCTTCTTTAATAGGACTATATGGTTCTTTATTGGGTTGTATGGTTCCTTGTAGAAATATTGCTTGACAAAGCACCATTTCATTCTGGGAAGGGTTCTCTGCACATGAAGTTGGTTCTTTGTGCTTTGAAAAACATCCTAATATGTATTAAAATGTATGGTAGGCTACATGGCAGGGCACTTAGCCTGGGGGTTGTTGTATGCAGCTAAAGTTCTTTTTAAAATCATGGCTTATTGGTATTTCACAAATATATTGCCATCTATTTATGGTCCTCTATGGAGAATGTTACAGAACTAAATAAATTGAGGTTCTTTCTGGAACCTTCATGTGGATGGGTCTTTTGGAAACCAAATATGGTTCCCTTATGGCATTGCTGTGAAGAACCATTCTGGCACCTTTATTTTTAAAGATTGTACTACTAGTCTGGGTCAAGAGAAGGCACATGTGCTAACCTTCTTCTATTTTGTTCCTTCTGCTGTGCAAAGACTATGTCCAGTGTGGGCAACTGACTCTGCCCCTTTCAGTCCACCACCTATAAGGCCAGGTTTATACTTCACACGATGCATGCTCCAGTGGATGCTCCTGCTACACAAGCGTTTTACTGTTTATATTTGTGCTTACTTTACGTAAATCTGGAAGAATCCACCAGGTGGCAGTGCGAGATATTATCACGGTGAGAACAGGTTCAGCTTCGCTGTGTTGTGAATTGCCTGTAACAGCCATTAAATTCCGAGGACACCTTACTGCAATATTTCTGAAGAGGATGTTTAATGATTAAATCCATAAATCCAGGAATGTGCCCATTTTAGCTAGCTTTTTAACATACTTTAATGCATTTCATCATGAAAGTGATATCAAGTATAAATCTAAGGATTCTAAATGTGCATAGAGTTGGAATATCATAAATTTTATGTGTTCTGTGTGGTGATCTATTGCTGTTTGCCACTTCTGTCAGGTCAGGAGGAAGCCACAGAAAAAAAAGACAGGACAGGAGACGGTATGTGAGACTTTTAAAATGTATCGCGTCATTACGATCGGGAATATGCAACGCTTGAATAAAAAAGCACCACGAATGCATTTGTATGTCAGCATTTTGCTTCACCACATCAAACCATTCATCAAACATCAAAGCAGGTACATGGAGGATCCTTAAAGTGCCTTTCTGTCACATGTAGACAGTAAACAGAGACTCTGACGTCACAATCCGACTTTTATCACACAGCGCCCCCTGACTCTTTGCTGGTACTGCAACTCGCGCATGCGTCAAGTTAATTTCTGAGGACCTGCTCAGAGGATGCGTCAAATGAATGCTGGGAATGCGTGGCAGCCATGATGCATACACGTTCTGATCGTGAATTATTAACAATCCCTAAAGCCCCCAGCTACCAGAAGGAGGCATTCAGTCTTGAAAAAAACAGAATCAACAAGCTAATTAAAAAGGACAGGCGCTGTTATGGGACAAACTCTGGGCCTGTTAGAGATAGTAGAGGAGGAGAGAATGAAGACAAAACTAGGTGTCATTATGAATAATGCTGCACATTCTCTTTCTGACACACTAATGCTGAGAGCATCCAGCCAAAGAAGTACTCAACAGAAATGTGTCATGAAGTGTGACTGGGGCTCCTTTATGTCTATGATTATATGTCTGTGTAATGCCTCTCTGTGACTGATCTTTCTGTCTTAGGCCAAGTCAGACATTTTCTTTTCTTTTAGTAATTCTGGTGTGTATTTTGGATCTGTTGCCATTTGTTAAAACATTTACTTATATACTGAGCATCTGTAAAAAGCCACATTTTTTTTCTTGGAAATAAAGTATGATCCTAATCATAACCCTACCCCTAACCCTAACCCTAATTCATTCATTTTATCAATCTCCCAATCTTTAAATTCTTAGCTTTCTGGCACTCACATGCTTCTCTATAAATGATCATGTTATTGTGCTTTGACCTGCTCACAAATTACTTTCATTTGGACTTCCATTTGTTCCAAATTCAATCACAACATCACCAGGATGACGGCCATGCATTCATATTGTGAAACATGATGTCAGGATTAAAATATACAGCTCTCAAACAACCTCTGAACCTCTGTATAAGATATTTTTGTAAATTATAGCACAGAGGTTAGTAACTCAGTCAATAATCGTTGACTGGTTTGCACATACAATGTTAGAGTTTGTAGTTAGTGGTTGATGTCCTATGACAGCCTCTGTTTCTTTTTTTTTGCTTATTTGTTTTGGTTGGCTTGATGGGCACAATGTGATATTTAAATGTAACAACATAGCCTAGTGGTCTCTGCCACACTGTGTCTCACTTTTAACAGGGGAGACAGATATGTGTGTGTTCTAATACCAGGGATATAGCAGCAAATTTAAAATTATATACAAAAAATAATTTGAATCATTATATTCTATCAAACCAGTTCCCAGTCTCACCACTGTCCTATCCTGCACTGGTTCTGGGAGAATCTGGCTACCCTACTAACTGGAACTACTTCAAGTCAAGTCAGTTATCTCAGATATACTTAGAGTAAAAGTGCATACATTTATTTGAACTGGAGTTTTTGCTTTCGGAAAAATAAATTCCCAAAATAATAAAGAAAGCCTTATGCTTACTTAAAAGTGAATTGAAGCTTTGATAATGTTAAGGGAGTGCAGTTTAAATATTTGGAACACAAACTGAGTTTCCTTCTGTTTGTCTGCTTTATGCTGTCTAAAGATCAGCAGCTTCCAGCCGTTGTCTCAGTGTATGGCTAGGCTCAGTCTCGTTCTGCTTTTCATATGAGTTTAGAATAACTCTCCAGATGATAGAAGTGCTGACAGCAAAATGCAGTCTAGTAAAGACTGAAAATGTAAAATCAAAATGCAAACTGTAGCTCTACAGAAGAGCAAAAGTGCATTTTAATAAATGTTCTGTGGCTACCGCTGGCTCGCTCTACAGTTTCTTTCATCTTTTACTTTCAAAGATGTCTCTTTTCTATTCACTACTTTTATGTTTTATTTTGCTACTCTTTGTATAATCTTGCTGTATGTTTTTATACATTAAACAATTAGTTATTTTAAAATACACATTTCTGAAGTACAGCAAGTGACTGGGGTGCAGTCTTCCTGGAGTGTGTAGTTGTCTGCATTACAGTATATGACAATGAAGGTGACATAAACCTTTACATTTTGATTTGGATTAATAATACTTAGGTCATTCAAATCCTCTTACTTCAGTGTTGTTAAATTTTTAGTGTTGGTTTATCTCCTTTGTGTAATAATCATTAAATTTAAATCATGTTTGAAATATTATCCATCCATCTATCTATCCCTTACTAAGCCTCTATAATGCATGAAGAATCCAATTTATATAATTAATGTAATTTGAACTTTGTTATCAATGTTTTATTGTTATTGCCATTTTGTTTGTTGTTTGTAATTAAACATGGAACCATTTTGTGTATTTTTCAATGGCCACAGCCATCCTTCAATCTATGTACGGCCAATGGATAACTCTTTAGATTTCACAATTTTGAATCTCTTTGCACATTCTCAAGCAGCATATAGCATAAAGCTAAAAGCTCAGTGTACTTCATTAGTACATACCTTACAAAGTACATTCCAAAATATGGTGTCTCACAAATGTAAACGCTGAATACACCCAAACAGAGTGTGACTGCTAGCCAGACCAAAATCTGCATATATTATACACATATAGCAATTTTCAGCAATTAATTTTACTTTATTACAGTTTCTGTTTGTCTATTGCCACCAATTTAAAAGCATTTGCTATATGGTTTTGAGCTGTAGCGCTAATTTTTGCAGTGTGCCCTCTTGAAAAAGGCTTTGCATTGTTTTACTATATGGATAATGAATACATTCCAACAGGGGGTGCATCACAAACATTAGCACTACTATTAACATTTCAGTAGATGGAATATCACAAATGTTAACAATTAATATGAACAACAGAGTATAACTGCCAGAAAAACAGATATGATCTATCTATCTATCTATCTATCTATCTATCTATCTATCTATCTATCTATCTATCTATCTATCTATCTATCCAAATGGGATAAGCTAAGGCAATTAAACAATGAAAGTCTTGAGCAGACAAAGCTGTGTGGAAACATAACCCAGATCCTTTTCAAAGATATTGATAAAATTGATTCAGAAGAATTATTTCAGTTAGTATCCCCTTACAACCTTGAACTGGA
Source organism: Polypterus senegalus (assembly GCF_016835505.1). Taxonomy (NCBI): domain Eukaryota; kingdom Metazoa; phylum Chordata; class Cladistia; order Polypteriformes; family Polypteridae; genus Polypterus; species Polypterus senegalus. Next base: position 304,721,896 of record NC_053155.1, read on the forward strand.
TTAAGCAGGGGGTTTAAGAAGTTTGAATGAGTGTGTGTGCGTGTCTGTGTAGAAATCTATTTTTTATATATAAATACTAGGGCGCTTTGCCGCTTGCTTGCTTTGCTCGCCAAATCCCATCTCTGCCACTCACGTTGTGAAGAGGGGGTCTGAACGCACCCCAAGGAGAGGCGGTCACTCCTCCGAAACCCCCTCTTAAACGATGATACAATGGGAAACAAAATTATATTTTTTGTACCTCCTTTTTGCTCAATCAGCTGCTGGCTTGTTGCTGCTGCAGTGCCGTGTGAGATCACTTTTGTCGTATCACCTATGTCCATATATTCGATCTCTTTTCAATTTTACCTTTTCCTCAATATCACATTGAATTTTGATTCCATGTTTGGAATTATATTGTGACAACGCAACGTATAACTCTGCATGTGAGTGAATATCGTTTGTTTCTCTCTATAAGAAATGTGTCTGACAATAGTATTCACACAAATGAGAAATGTTTTCTCTCGTGGGATTTCACTTTCACCAAACAACAAATCTTTTAACTCTTGTGGATACGCCTCTTCATTGGGAAGAAATACTACTTTTTTTTATCCCTGATGGCAACACGAATTAGATGATCTACAAGTCTCTGACCTAAAGTTTAAAACCGAACAATATATTTGATCTCTTTTCACTGTTCCATTATTTCACCAAATAATAATTTCCATTTATTAGCCCTAATAAAATCTTTACTATATATATATATATATATATATATATATATATATATATATATATATATATATATATATATATATATATATATATATACGGAAACATGCTCACAGAGCAAAGCACTCGTATATCAAAGTGAATTTCCCCATAAGAAATAATGGAAACTCAAATGATTTCTTACACAACCCAAAAAATAAAAAAATATATAAAAATGATTAATACAAATATAAAGTAAAAATACATAAAACAAATTAACCTGCACTTTACCTTTGAAAAGAATCATGGCTGGGGTGAGTGAGTTTCTAAACTTTTGTGGGATTCCACCCAACGGGACGACACGCGGAAGAGCGTCCCAAAGCAATCGCAGTCTCCCATCGCTGTAGTGGTTCGCCGTAATAGCAAATCCGAAAAGATTGCTGACATGCTATAAGCGTCTGCCATCGATGGGTGATACAAGGAACGTTATAAATGCACAGGGCATAGTACTGCTTGACCACGACCCTGCCTGACTGCTGTGTCTGTGTAAATCCTACTACAATAAATAACTGTGCTGTTGCTGTTTCAAGCTGAATAAAACTGGTGTTGTTAAAGTACTGAGACTCAGCGTGTTTTGGGGCACAAGACGGGGACTCGCATGTCACAGCACACACACAAGCACACAGTCACAATACTGTAGTAAACAGTATACGCTTGTACGGATGTTGACTATATGAGTAAGGCACGCCGACTCAGACGGAGAATAGGAGACCGAGAGAGAGAGAGACAGACACAGACACAGAAACAGACACAGACACACACGCGCGTGTGACAAGAACCATCAGCTCAGTTGTGATCACATGACGCTCAGCAGACAAAGCTTATCCATACTACTCGTATTGCAAGACCTTGCTCGTTTATCAAGTCAAAATTTATTAAAAATTTTAGCTCATCTTGCAAAACACTCGTAAACCAAGTTACTTGCAAACCGAGGTTCCACTGTATTTATATACAGTAATCCCTCCTCGATCGCGGGGGTTGCGTTCCAGAACCCCCCGCGATAGATGAAAATCCATGAAGTAGAAACCATATGTTTGTATGGTTATTTTTATATATTTTAAGCCCTTATAAACAGCCTCTGTGGAAACAGCCCAACTGCTCACATCTCCTCCATCAGGCGCAGAGAATGTCAGAGAGGGTGAGATAGAGGCAGAGACAAGCAAACAATCAAGCACCGCACGGGATGCATATCTTATAGCATTGAGGAATTTTAGTTAATATGTAATACGTGCTCTGATTGGGTAGCTTCTAAGCCATCCGCCAATAGCGTCCCTTGTATGAAATCAACTGTGCAAACAAACTGAGGAAGCATGTACCATAAATTAAAAGACCCATTGTCCACAGAAATCCGCGAACCAGCAAAAATACCTGATATATATTTAGATATGCTTACATTTAAAATCCGCGATAGAGTGAAGCCGTGAAAGTTGAAGCGCGATATAGCGAGGGATTACTGTATATTTATATATATATATATATGTACAGTATATATATATATAAATACACTCACCTAAAGGATTATTAGGAACACCTGTTCAATTTCTCATTAATGCAATTATCTAATCAACCAATCACATGGCAGTTGCTTCAATGCATTTAGGGGTGTGGTCCTGGTCAAGACAATCTCCTGAACTCCAAACTGAATGTCAGAATGGGAAAGAAAGGTGATTTAAGCAATTTTGAGTGTGGCATGGTTGTTGGTGCCAGACGGGCCGGTCTGAGTATTTCACAATCTGCTCAGTTACTGGGATTTTCACGCACAACCATTTCTAGGGTTTACAAAGAATGGTGTGAAAAGGGAAAAACATCCAGTATGCGCCAGTCCTGTGGGCGAAAATGCCTTGTTGATGCTAGAGGTCAGAGGAGAATGGGCTGACTGATTCAAGCTGATAGAAGAGCAACTTTGACTGAAATAACCATTCATTACAACCGAGGTATGCAGCAAAGTATTTGTGTAATGAGTCAGAATTTGGCGTAAACAGAATGAGAACATGGATCCATCATGACTTGTTACCACTGTGCAGGCTGGTGGTGGTGGTGTAATGGTGTGGGGGATGTTTTCTTGGCACACTTTAGGCCCCTTTGTGCCAATTGGGCATCATTTAAATGCCACGGGCTACCTGAGCATTGTTTCTGACCATGTCCATCCCTTCATGACCACCATGTACCCATCCTCTGATGGCTACTTCCAGCAGGATAATGCACCATGTCACAAAGCTCGAATCATTTCAAATTGGTTTCTTGAGCATGACAATGAGTTCACTGTACTAAAATGGCCCCACAGTCACCAGATCTCAACCCAATAGAGCATCTTTGGGATGTGGTGGAACGGGAGCTTCATGCCCTGGATGTGCATCCCACAAATCTCCATCAACTGCAAGATGCTATCCTATCAATATGGGCCAACATTTCTAAAGAATGCTTTCAGCACCTTGTTCAATCAATGCCACGTAGAATTAAGGCAGTTCTGAAGGCCAAAGGGGGTAAAACACCGTATTAGTATGGTGTTCCTAATAATCCTTTAGGTGAGTGTATATATATATATATATATATATATATATATATATATATATATATAGACGTGAATGTCTGCAATGCAATTTGCATATTTATAGCTAGAAATCTGTTTCCTGTCTTGCGCCCTGTATTGGCTGGGATTGACCCCAGCGGACCCCCGTGACCCTGTAGTTAGGATATAGCGGATTGGATAATGGATGGATGGATAGCTAGAAATCCATAAAGGGGAAAAAATGAATCACATATCTTAAAATAATCTTTTATTCCTGAGCTTTCAACACCTATCAGGTGTCATCATCAGAGGAAAATGATTGCACAAACTGGAAGCAAAGGAAATATATAGCAAATGAGGAATGGGGAGAGTGTAGGTGGGTGTAAGGGGGTAGATAAGTAAGGTGGGGTTCAGAGGGTGTTGGTTTTAAAGTATGTAATTTGTGGCCTTAAAATATAATTTGTGTTTTAACCATTAATTAGGGCTATCACTAACTCCTTCCCCTCTTTTTCCCTCAGAGTGAACAAAGAACATCACTTTCTCTGCCGAAATGAAGTTCCTGTCTTAACTGCCTGAATCGACAGCACCTGGAAGTTAGTGTTTAATTAGGAACTTGGGGGAAGACCACTCTTAGTGCAGTAGCAACCTTTATGAGAGAGAACAGACCTATGAGGTCCTTATTAACATTTTCTTTGATTTTGTTGTTGTTGTACAAGTACAACTTATTTACCTACAGTATTTACTCATCCTTCTTTTGCGCTTATAGCTGTATGCACCGTGAACCCGTCCAATAGTAGTTTTATTATGAACAACAGGAATTATTTATTAAGGCAATTTTTGCACAGTTTTTCAAGGATAATGGATACATTTATTTTAGTTGGGTTTTAAGCTATGTAATGTGGTGTTTTAGAGGTATTTATAAGCTTCCTTACTGTAGTGATAAGTGTGGAAGCAGAGATATTAGACAGAATACTGTCTTCATAGTTAGTATACCATCCCCATTGCCACCCCATGACTACCAGAAATATGACTCATGATGTCATCACCTTGATGGTATTTAAGATGGCATTATACTCCTAGCTAAATCCATCCATCCATCCATTATCCAACCCGCTATATCCATAGCTCTGGATTCTAAATGCAGTGCTTAAGACTTTCCCTGTTTTTTTTGGTTTGTGTGTTTTTAATTTTGATTTTTCACTCTTTTTGGCTTTTGATCCTGTGTGTCCTCTTTCTCATTTGCTGTTATCCATTTGACTTTTGTTTCTGTTGCCTTTTCCTATGTAATAGAAAACTCCTAAATATTCTGAGCAGGACCCTTTCTAGGACTCCCTACAGAATAAACACAAGGAAAGATTATATAAGTGGTGCACCTTTATAGCAGCCACCAACCAGAGGACACAGTGACCGACACCCAAATTCCACACAGAAAAGCCATCCATTTCAAACTATCCCTATTTTAAATTGATACAAGGGAATTTTTTCTCGTTGAAATGAATTTAGTGAATGAAATGGTCTTCTTTTATTAGCAAAATATGTAAACCTCTCTTATGTTACAACTCTCAGTAGCATCCCAGGAAGATAGGAGATATCCGCCCTCACACACACAAATATAAGAAAGAGCACCACAGTGGCTATTGCTTGGATATGAACCACTAAGATCTAGCTACGACCTGTCCTTATCAAAACTGTAACAAAAAAAAAAAAAAATTCTCAAACCCACTTAATCCAGTTCAGAGGCATTTGTGCCCAGGAACTTATTTTAGACCTGGCACCAGTCCATTGCCTCTTCCTTTAGTGTGTAAATTTTTTTCCCCCCATCTGATCCAGAAATCCTGATTTTTGGATCCATCCTCGGGGCAAGTCCTTGGAGACAGCGCCCTTACTTTCAACATATGTAATCACAAGGCTGGTGCAAGGCAGCAAAATGATGATGTACCCTGATATCACTCTGCTGCTTAATTACACCTTCAGGACTAAAATTATTTATGTCCCCTAATTGTTTAATTTGCATTTTATGCCATAATAAAATCATCCTCGCTGATGAGTGTAGGCCCCTCAATACATTAAACCGTAGGCTATAACGTATGACCTTACTAATTGTTGATTGACTATTTTTAGAATGCCAAAGCAAGTAATGATGTATTTTTTGTTCAGCTACCATACACCCTTAATTAACTGCTTGTTGAATAAAAATGTGGCCTTCAATATGTTTTGTAGCAACAATCAATACTTAAACTGACTCTAGCCATGATAACACAGAATGATTTCAGTTAATGGATTTCTGTAATTTACTAAGCTAATTGCATTTGCGTCTAGTGCAAAAACGGCATTGGAAGATACTACAGTGATAAGATCTTTCAGTAGGCATAGCTGGTTGAATTATACAGTATCTTTATACTTGATAGTGATGGCACACATATGCATCCATTTTAGAGTACACCCTACCCTTTCCATAAAAACATTTCTGTATAAGGTGTATTCTCAAAATTTTATCTATCCATCCATCCATCCACTCTGCCACAGATGTTAAACTGCCCAACTTTACTCCTACAATAGAGCCTGCCTTCTTAACAAGTTTGTCCAGGCGTGAGGCGTCTTTCATCTTTATGCTGCCTCCCCAGCACACCACCGCGTAGAAGAGTGCGCTCGCCACAACCGTCTGGTAGAACATCTGCAGCGTCTTATTGCAGATGTTGAAGGACGCCAACCTTCTCAGAAAGTATAGTCGGCTCTGACCTTTCTTACACAGATCATCAGTATTGGCAGTCCTGTCCAATTTGTCATCTAGCTGCAGTCCCAGGTATTTATAGGTCTGCACCCTCTGCACAGAGTCACCTCTGATGATCACAGGGTCCATGAGGGGCCTGGGCCTCCTAAAATCCACCACCAGCTCCTTGATGAGTTTTTTGAACGAGCAAGTCTGACAAATGAAGGAAGACACCTCAGTCCAACAAGCTTGTGTGGTTAACTATTGTTGTAGCTACTCAGTGTTACTAAGATTCCTTTTTCGGCTACACGACCGTTTAATTAAATTGAATGATATTTTTCAGGCTACAGATTGCACAAGTGAGACTACGTCTGGAGTACTGAGTGTAGTTCTGGTCACTACACTACAAATTAGACATAGCAGCACTTGAAGCTGTGCTGAAGAGAGCAAACCAAGTGCATGCCAGGCCTTAAGGACATGCCCTACCATGACAGACTCATGTTTAGTCTCGAGCGGAGGAGTGAGAGCATGGTCTCCAAAATTTTCAAAGGCACTGGTAAAGTAGATACAGCAGAATTGTTTGAATTAAATAAAGACGGCAGTGAAAATTAGGAGTGAAGCCGGGACGAGAGGGGGTGCTGGCACTATTCATGTCCTCTCACTTTCCTTCCACAATGTAGAAAAGATGCCCACTGAGGGTAACTGACCCCTCCTCTTCTATGGTCACTATGTCATAAATTCCAAGGCATCATTTAACCAAACGAACGATTCACAAGATGGAGCTCCCCAATCAAACAAGGAGAATTAGAAAACCCTTGCCACTGCAAGACCCAGAGTGGCTATTTTGTTAAAATGAATTTTTGCACTCATGCCATTGATCGCCCTTTTTGTTTTCTTAAAAAAAAATAAATAAACATAGACGGCCATGTTTGCACCCCAACATTTATTCCGTGGAGTTGTCATCTCTCGCATGATCACAGTTTGAAGCATTTCACAGTTGCAAAACTGTCTTTGAATTCTAATCTTAGTGACAGTTTCATAAATTGTATTAGAGTTGAAAAGTACCTTTTAATTAACGTAATGTGCGCGTGTCTTGAATATGGGCTGGAAACGTTTTGGGAATTGAAATAGTGTTTAATGTTAAGAAAAAAAGCCTTTAAAATGAATCCACCTTATTTTTTCAGAGCATTTTTTTTTGTTGTCATTCAGTTAACATTAGTGACGTCACTAAAACGATTAAATGACCTAATATTCCAATTAACTTTAGTCCCATAACCCATATGTTTGAATCTATTTCTATTCTCCTTCACTCTTTACTGGCATTCAAAGTGTTCACTTTCAGATTTCATTTCAGAATTAAGAAGACTGCTCATTTCTCCGTATTGCCTTTTCATGAATGATTTGGCTATAAACAAGACCGAGGCATCGATTCCATCAAGGGTAATAACGGCAGGTTTGCGATGCTTTCAAGGAAAAACGCTAGACAACTACAAACAGGAAAAAGAAAAAAAAAAACATATTTGATTTTACTCCATTTACTTTGCAGCAACAGTCTCTCATTTTCTATCTTTCTCTCCACTGAGTGGAGATGTCAAATAGGATCAGGGTTGCAGATAAAAGCCTGAATTTTTATAAAAAATGTTCAATGTGTCAAACAGTCAGAAATAATCTAGGACATACAGAAATATGATTTATCTTCAACTGACTGCCTTGGTTACGGGGGGAATATACCATACACCATATTGTAAGTTCTCATCCTTTAACTTCATTAATGAAGGAAGCTGTACCTAAGCATACGTCTTTTTAAAATGCAATTAAATTAATGCTTCTTCACCATATTTGTGTAATAAATAAAAAAGTTTATGAAATTGCAAAAATGTCATTAAATATATTTTAAGCAATTCCTACATACCTTTTTAGTGAGACAACCATACGTAGTACTGATACCTTTAGTAAGATTCACACTGATATAATTCATATTATTACATTAGAATGCACAAATTATAACCTAGTGCAAAAGAGCTGTGCAGACAGATTGCTATACACAAGCAAACAATATCAAAGAGATTGAGGTAGATATATTCTTCATTTATCCGTCATGTCTACTGTGAAATACTGGGGGTCCTGGTGAAGTTGGTGGGTCTTGGACCCCATAAGTACTTCTTTGGACTCACCATGTACTGCCAGAGAAGGCATGAACTCTCCATGTTTTGTGATGAATGTTGCAGTGATGTCTTTACCCTACTCATAAAATGACTTACTATAGCCCTCTAGGTTACTGGACTGTACCTTTAGCTGAGAAGTTTCCTTCCACTACTGGATGTCATGCATAACAAAAGAACAATCTAGATGTGAACAGGTCATTCAGCCCAGCAAAACTCACAAGTCCTATCTGCTTTATTCCTCCAAAATAACATCAACTCGAGTTTTGAAAGGCCCTAAAGTCCTACTGTCTACCGCACTACTTGGTCACTTATTCCATATATTGATGATTATGATTATAAAAATCAAGAGCCAGGCCTTTAATGACCTCTTGGGCACGGCCATCAGCAGTGTGTCTGTTTGCGGAGAGAGTGTCGACCTTGTCGAGAGGTTTACTTACCTCAGCAGTGACATTCATATCTCTGGTGACTCTTCCTATGAAGTCAGTAGACGGATTGGGAGAGCATGGGGGGTTATGAGGTCGCTGGAAATGGGTATGTGGCGCTCCCAATATCTATGCAAAAGGACGAAGGTCCAAGTCTTTAGAGTCCTGGTGCTTCCTGTCTTGCCATATGGCTGCGAGACATGGACGCTATCCAGTGACCTGAGATGAAGACAGGACTCCTTTGGTGCTGTGTATCTCCGAAAAATCCTTGGGTACCGCTGGTTTGACCTGAATGAGGCACATTACCTGCACTGTGAGGGAGCGTCAATTACAGGTGATCCGGCTCGTAAGATCCACACAGATTGGGACCCGAGTGGCTGGACCAGGCCAAGGGGTCACCCACGTAACACCCGGCTGCGGCAGATAGAGGGTCATTTCCGGAGGGTGGAACTGGACCGCATGTCTGCCTGGGGTGTTGCCAACAGGGATCCTGAGTTGCTTTGTCGTGTAGTGGGTGCAGCAACGTACTGTACCAGTGAATGCTCCCCAAATTGCTGCTGCTTTACTTGCTTGATGATTATTGGTGTCAAGAAAAATACCCTAATGTTTGTGTGAAATTTAACTTAAACTTAGTTTAATTTTAAACATTTTAATCATGTCTCCTCTTAATAATAATATATTTTATTTATATAGTGCCTTTCCCATGCTCGAGGCACTTCATAGAGTCTCAGAAAGAAACAGCAGGTATATGTAACATTGGATACAAATGTTTCCTGAATAGAACACTAAAACAGACAGATACAGGATAAACCAAGCATTAAATAGAATAAAAGACAATCAACCAGAGTAAAATATTAAATTCAATACTAAAAGAAAAGACTAACAAATAACAACATTTGTGATATAACACAAACACACAAAAATTGTACTGAGCCTCAGAGAGGCAAACTGAAAAAAGGGGCAGAATGTCAGTTAAGTTAAAAGCTTTTGTGAACAGAGGAGTTTTCAGTTGTTTTTTATAAGAATGAATGGAATCAGTTGATCTCATTAATTTCGGGAGGTCTTTCCAAAGTCTGGGCGCTATATAACTGAAGACCGTGTGACTCATAGAGTGCAGGTTAGTGTGGGGCACAACAAGATTGCTAGAATCAGAGGACTTTAGTGGCCGAACAGGAGCAGAGTGATGGAGAAGGTCATAGATGTAGTCCAGTGTGAGGCCATTTAAAGCTTTGTAGGTTAATAACAGAATTTTATATTCAATCCTCTAAGACAAAGGGAGCCAGGGGAGGTGAAGCAGGATTGGTGTTATGTACTCGCTGTTGCTGGTCTGTGTTAAGAGTTTTGAATCAATTGGAGCTGTGATATAAGATTAGAAGTGGTACCTGCCACCAGGGAGTTACAGTAATCGATGTGGGATGTGATAAAAGCATGTACAAGATTAACCTTCTTTTGCTTAGGCTGAAAAGGCTCAAATCTTTTAATATTTCTTCATAACTCATCTCCTGTAGCCCTGGAATCAGCCTAGATTCTCTTCTCTGGACAACCTCTAGTGCTGCTATGTCCTTTTTGTAGCCTGGAGACCAAAACTGCACACAGGACTCCAGATGAGGCCTCACCAGTGTGTTATAAAGCTTGAGCAGAACCTCCTGTGACTTGTACTGCACACATCAAGGCGCTATATAAACTGACATTCTGTTAGCCTTCTTAATGGCTTCTGAACACTGTATAAGAGTTCATGGCGATGACTCTGCTTCAACTCCTAAGTCCTTCTCATTTGTTCTCTTAATCGTCTTTTGTTTAAGCTGTAAAGGCTCAGCTCTTTAAATCTTTCCTCATAATTCAACCCCTATAGCCCTGAATCAGCCTAGTCACTCTTCTCTGGACATTTTCTAGCTCTGCTATGTCCTTTTTGTAGCCTGGAGACCAAACCTGCACACAGGACTCCAGATGAGGCCTCACCAGTGTGTTATAAAGCTTCAGAAGAACCTCCTGTGACTTGTACTCCACACATCAAGGCACTATATAACCTGACATTCTGTGAGCCTTCTTAATGTCTTCTGAACACCATCTGGCAGTTGATAGTGTTTAATCTTTCCTCATGTAGTCTTGGAATCAGCCTAGATTCTCTTCTCTTGACAACCTCTAGTGCTGCTATGTCCTTTTTTGTAGCCTGGAGACCAAAACTGCACACAGGACTCCAGATGAGGCCTCACCAGTGTGTTATAAAGCTTCAGCAGAACCTCCTGTAACTTGTACTCCACACATCAAGGCGCTATATAACCTGACATTCTGTTGCCACACTTAATGTCTTCTGAACACTGTCTGGCAGTTGATAGTGTCAAGTCCACCTATGACCTAAACCCTTCTCACAAATGGTGGACCAGGAGATGAATCATTTATCGAAAAGCAAAATGGGGGGCCAAAACCGAAAGACAAAAAAAAAAAGGATTGTGTATCAGAGTCAAAAATCTTTTACAAATGACTTTTCGAAACAGATCACTAATGAAAGGTTTTGAAAGATTATATACAAATCTGAACAAAGGAAAATGTGTGCCAACAATGTTGAAAGCAGATGACGACATATGACAACCCATAATCCTATACCAATAGAAAGGTAGCCAGTCCCTTACCTGCCACTGAACTGTCGAGATTGTCCATGCTAGAACCTGGAGTATGTTCAATACCCCTAAGTGGCCTTGCGACTTCATAACCCTCATCGTCTTCCTCATCTTCATCTTCATCATCCGGAATGTCATTTTCTAGGTCTGAAATCAGAGTGCTGGATATATAGCCCAGAGGAGGTGCAGGGGCCTGAGGGGGATGTGAGTTGCCTTGCATTTGCCTATAAAGCACAAACAAATATACTTTTTGAAACTACCTGTTTCAGACATTTCATTAATACATAAAAGGGACCCAATTCCAAGTAACTCACTTTTGCTTATTGAAAACGTTTTGCCTGTCTGCTTTCCCAATAAGCTGGAGCAGCCAAAGGGAAAATGATATCTGTATATATTGCGGCACGCACTACAATTCCCAATTAGTCACTTGTTCATTCTCGCCAAGGCAGAAATGAAAGGAAACTTGACATAATTATTGCAGTACATCCATTTTAATGCTAGACCAGTCATCATCTTTTTCAAGCCGCAGTTACCGAACATGACATTTTCTATAAAAACATGACACTTTTTACTAGAGAGAAGCATAACATTAATTCAGTACACCGCCTCCCGTTTAACCATAAATAAAATATTTTGTTTGACAGACTGTGACCCACAACTGTCCTCTTCATACTATGAGCATAAATGAATATTGGATCACAAATAATCTGGCAGATTTCAGTGAAAATGTTAGAAAATATATATTTTTTTCTCTGTATACATTTATTTATTGCTATCAAGCCACCCATTTCATTTCTTCTATTTTCCTATAGGAGAGACGGTTGAGAAGAGGGTGGCATGCTGATGGGAATCAAATGTCGTCCCCGTCAGGGTCTGAATGGAGTTTATATATTCTCTTTCTTTGAGAGTGTTTGGTCCTGTTTGCCTAATAATGAAAGGGACATTTCAGCTACGTTAAACCATGAATTTTATTAAGCTTATTTAAGAATGCTATGTTATGTAATTTGATGGGAATGAATTAATATACTGCGGTGGGCTGGCGCCCTGTCAGAGGTTTGTTTCCTGCCTTGCACCCTGTGTTTGCTGGGATTGACTCCAGCAGACCCCCGTGACCCTGTAGTTAGGATATAGCTGGTTGGATAATGGATGAATGAATTAGTATAGTTGTGTGCACAGAACTGTCCAGGGTTATTTCCTGCTTTGTACCCATTATCACAAGGATATATTCTGTCTCCTGAAGCCCTCCATTTCGGAATAAATGATTTTAATACGTGGATGGGACAATGGTCACTATGCGGTAAATCCTGTAGCAACTGGCTAAACGAAAGGGCCAGCCCCGATTAAACACTAATTTTTTGCTGACGAGTTATAACCAGGGTTTTTATTTAGAGAATGCTACATTTATATGCATGTAAAAAGGAGTCTCAGATATGTCAAAATGGGGTATCAAGCCTCCAACATGGCCATAAAGCAGGCCAAGACATTCACTGGCCAGCCCTGTAGCACTGTTTTTCTCTGTTTCTCTCTATTCTGTGTCTGCTGCCCTGTTGAATCTCCTGTGCTTACATTTACTTGCTCTTCTTATTCACCAGTCTCCGCTCCCCCTCTATTGCCGTTTATTCTGTCCAGTCTCAGATAAGCTTCAGTTCCAGATGCTTCCTTTACACTCCTGCTGTGGGCGCGCAGGGTGGGAAAGCCCAGTCTGTGTTACAATATACTGTCAACATTTTTCAAATAATGGTTGCATATGCTTTATAGAATATCTAGCCTGAAGAATGGGTGGTAAGTCCAAAGGCCTCTGACTCTGACACCAGAATAATCTGTTGATTTCAGTTTTTGGAGACACCATGGGTTAAGGGAACACTCCACCCAAAAATTGCATATCCCTTTTATATGTCACTCAATTCAAATCCTCATTCTCGCTTGAGCACGTCCCATTTTTGTTCACAACAGTGTTTCCTGGAAGTCATTTATTTATTCATTGTGAGCATATTTCTGGATGACTTGACATCTAAGTTATGTGATAGGACTAATACAAGATTTTTTCATTGATATTTTTGCTCTCGTTTTCTGTTAACCATAGTGGGTCTCCATATATGTCTATTTTCAGAATCTTTGTTATCTCAATTCTGCATGAAAACACAAGATTACAAACTTCTTACAACAAACTACATCAATGGTAAAAAAAGAACAAACACATTAAACTATAACTAAAAAGTGTAATCCAGACATTGAAATACTGACTGAATTAGACTACGTTACAACCTTGGGAGATAAGTTACATCATCTTTCTTTAATAGCAACGGAAACGATTCACTTGGTTAGTAATATTCTAATGATGAATCATTCTGACCCTAGAATGTTGGTGACTTCAACCAGGGGAACTTTGGAAGGAACAAACCTTTCTCAGGATGTTCCATTTTGTGGACACAATAAGCTGGACTTACTCTATCCAAATGTTAATGCCTTTCAATGCAAACCTGTGGAGCAACTGGGTAAATCTGACCATATCTTACTGCCACCTACAAGCCTGTTATCAGACGTCAGCAGCAGCTCTCTTATTATCCAACGGCAGAAATTCTTGCCTGTTTGGAGGATTGTGGATTGTTATAAAATGCATATTTTTCTTTATCTTCTGCAAAGTTTTAATTTTCCCCCTGGGGACAAAAAAGTGTTATCTGTCTATATGTTTATTGGATTAAGTATCATTTTTTAATGAAATATTTCTTTAAGCGGATATTTACACATACAGTATATTAGGAATATTTTTTAGTTTATCTAACGGCAATTAAATTGCAGGTAGTCGTTGACTTACGACCACGTATAAGCTGATCTGGACGTAAGACAGACCGATATACATATTCAAACATGGCCACATGCATAGTATTGTATAATAAGTCCCTTAATTCATATTGATTGTTTTACATTCTTTTTTATCACAATTCTTAGTACATTGTGTAAATTTTATTACTGCTGCTTACATGGGTACCGAACTTTTAACAGCTTCACAAATTCTTTCTTTATCTGTTACATCATCAGTATGAGTGTCTCCCAGTGTTCAATGTGTTAACTGTGAGAGGCGGTATTGTACCAGCAGAGTTTGAGCACTTGTATGTTCTCTGTTTTAATATGTCAGCCTGTTGATAATACAAATTAACAGATAAAGGAGTTCAGTATGGTTTCATTACCCAATCGTGGCAGTTCACATGAAGCGGCACATCGTGAGTCACAACACAGAAGCTTTGAAGATTAACCAGATTCAAAGCCAGAGTGCAGCAGTACATCACGTGCGCCGAACGCCGTTTACAATGGAATAACTTAAAGTCACATGTGACCCTTTTCGGTTCCTTTCCTCTCTCATACTGCTTGATGACCTTCATTTATGTGTCAAGATCAATCACCTTTCTTCCTGCAATTGTAAGACAAATGTAACTGAATGTAGTCGTAACCACTGTAGGTAATAAAATGAGATCGAGATGAATGAGTCACAGCATACAGAGCTGGCATGGTGAAACTGTCATTTGCCCATGAGATGTGATAGCAATTGCAAGTCGAATGGTCATAAGACACATAGGTCTAAGTCGACAACTACCTGTATTGTAAATTTGGATGCTGGTATAGAAAATTATTACAGCTCATATTTTATACAATTTATGTTCATGAAGGATGGTGAAATTTTATAGATTTAATGTTATTAGGACTACGGTGGGTTGACGCCCTGCCCGGGGTTTGTTTCCTGCCTTGCGCCCTGTGTTGGCTGGGATTGGCTCCAGCAGACCCCCATGACACTGTAGTTAGGATATAGCGGGTTGGATAAGGGATGGATGGATATTATTAGGCTGTTGCCTTTTCCACTGATTTTACGGTAATGGAAGATTAATAAAAAATAACCAGTATTGCTATACCATGGCTAAAACGGATGTAAGTGAGTGACAAGGGAAAATAAATTAGAATTGATGGACTAAAACAACAAAGCCACCAAAAGCTGTGAATGAAGAAAGCAGAAAAAAGTGAACTTAATATCTTGAGCTTAACAGTCTTCTACACAAATCCAATGAATTTGTCTAAGTACGTTTGCGTTAAATAGGTGTTTTGGGGGCTGCAGGAGAATGATGATTACTGTTTCTGCTATGTTGAATATCCGTGTGGATATGTAATGTTTGAGCTTCATCAAATCAAATTCCATGCAACAATCTGTGAAAGAATAGACACAGGCAGCTAGCTTCTGAAAGTGAAGGCTACTAAGCTCAACAGTCACTCCTCAGTAGTTGTCCATCATGGCTTTGTGTAATAAGAAGGTCTGCACCATAAACTATTTTAAGACACAACTACCACTCTAAAGGTAACAGCAGGTTCAGAAAAGAAATACAAGTGTGGCTATTCAATGTAAATAAAAATCCATATTTTAAATATATTACTTTGCCCGAGAATACATAAGAAAAAAATCCAATTGCTTTTCCTGTTTTCCTTTATGTATTATGAATTTGTGTTCTGCAGCTGGAATATTTGAAACGCATATTGTCTTTCCAGGCACATCTTTGCAGGAGAAAAAAAAAATAGCAAATAAAGCCGCCTGCCTTTCTCCAGTCCACATCTTGACTAAATCTGTGGTATGACTGTTTGTTATACTCTGGGGCATATTTCATATGGTAATCCCATATCAAAGGGGGTGGTCTGCCTGATAGCCATTACAGCCAACCTAAAAATGACAAGGAAGAAAACTACTGAAGCACTGTTAATGGTACACAGCTAATATCTGTCAGGACCATTTACAAACCATGCATTGACACGTCTTATAAAGCGATCATAGTATAGTTGTTCATCTATTTCTATTTTCCATTATGCTTACATAACAAAAATTCAACGGCCCAAATATTTTGAACACCGAGACTAGAAGTGAAAAAGCAGAATTAAGGCTTTGAACTGGCAGATTTGTTTTTTTTCTCCTCAATATTAAAGTTCTGTTGTGTCATCATCAGCTATGCATTTGTATTAAATTATGATAGAAACATCAGTATTGGAAAACCTCATATGAGTCAGCCAATGCAACTGCAGGGAGCAACCCACAATACGCAGGCAGTACTCACCAGGCTTGTTTTGTGATGTCCAACTGATAAGCCCTAGTGAGTTCATCTAGGTGGGCCTGTAGCATGGGCTGCATTTCCTCTCGCGGCGAGGGCGTAAGGGTTGCTGTGGATTGTTGGCCAAAGGACACAGCAGGAGAGGATGCAACACCTCTTACTGGTGGTGTGGGTACACGTTCATCTTCTTCCTCTAATTCATCCTCCATTCCTTGATGTAAGTACGTCTGTACTGGTAAAGGGGGTCCCCAGGTATCACTGTCATATCTAAGAACAAAATATTCAAAAAGGTTATTTTCTGAAAGAATCTTCCTTGACCTGCACATTTAACTAATAAGTGTTAGTTTGTATTTTAAAATTCTTTAAATCGACAGGATACTGTAGCTGCAGTGTTAATTATTGTTTCAGACACTGTCTGTCCAATAAGTTGAATAATAGCATAAAGAATCAAAATCTGGTAATGGACTGCTTTCTCATTAATAGCTTGTAGAAGGTCCTGTCGGTAGATGACAGGCTTACTAATGGACCAATCCTGTGGTGCACTGAATTATAGCATAAGGCTAGAGGGTATCATGAGAACTGGAATGAACCGTGAAACAGCATTTTTAAATTCAGACATTAAATCTATGGCCATCACCAGGCAGGGTATTATGCTAGTATATTTCTTTTTGTCTCTGCTTGGTAAGAAAGAAAGAAAGAAAGAAAGAAAGAAAGAAAGAAAGAAAGAAAGAAAGAAAGAATCTAAGGGATTTTAATTATAATTGTTACTGACATAAAAAAAAAAATCTTTTCATATGATTCTAAGCATTATTGAAATCCGACACAATTTTGCATAAGTGTCAGTTACCCAGTGTTCATAGTTTAAGAAATGCATGGCTCATAATGGAAATTAATTTTTTGTGATTCCAAGCATTTAGATCATCCCAAGGTGGCTTAAACGGATAACATAAACGATAATATGGAAACAATTTCTTTGTCTTAAACTTGTTCTTGTGGGAGATCTCATGACCAAGCCTTAGACAGCCTGTTTTTATACCCCAAACACATGCGAGGCCATTAGACGTACAGTAAATCTGTTTTGAAAAATAAATAACCTCAATTAAAAAAAACTATTCATTTGATTTTCACATGGCATCTTAATATGCCGGAGTGGAACGTTGTATAATTTTACTAAAACACAATAACAATGCAGAATGATTATTTGTATATTTGGGTTCATTACCCCATTCGAGTAAAGGCACAACTAGATTAAATAAGATTCCAATATACGGTACTCACACAACAGTCATATATCATTTGGTTTCAAATGGCCAAATTTTACAGGCCATCTTTTACATCATCAGTAGGATAATCTAAAAATGTTTAATACTCTAAATCTTTGTGTCAAATACAAAACAAGCAGTTCCGTGTTGTTTCAGGTACTTTGATTTTGATCAACTGCAAACACATTGAACCAACACGAGAATAAGGAAAACTGGCCAATGTAGATAATTCACTATTTAAATTTTTCGTATTTACCAAACAAAACAGTCGTTCACAAGGAAAAGAACAAAACTAGTCGTACAGTAATATCTTCAAAAGACAATCGATGAATTCAGACCTTAACTGCCACCCAAATGACAGGTCTATATCACAAGACAGTTTCGTTTTAAAGAGTTCTAAATTACATCTTCTTAATTTTATGTTAATGGAGGAAGATGTGATAATGAAGAGATTTAACACGCTGATGGAAAGCTTGATACACTTTCACACTTAAAATGAATTTCTGTGTTTTGAATAACCGGTTGGGTACGAGTAATGTTTTTCGTTATCAACAGTAGTTGTGTGGAAACAAAATGTATTTTATAATGCGCTCAAAGTGTGCATGGCTGAGTTCAACAATCGAGACATAACAACATCAATTAAGAGACCATTTGTACCCTCAGGCCATATGCAGGATCCATATAAGAAAGGACAGAGGAGGCTCTTTTTCCTTAGGAGACTTCGTGTGTTTAATGTGGGATGTGACATCCTTCACCCCGACTCTCTCTTCTGTTTCTTTATCCAGTTTCTTTGTCACCTACTCAAAGCATCATGATGCTCCAACAATGATGGATGGATCAAAACCCAGAAGTCTACGTGACCATCATCATCATCAAGTCCTTCTGTGAGAACCCTAAATCCAAAGAGGACTGTTTCATTTATGTTAGGTAGATTGCCCAGAGGGGACTGGGCAGTCTCATGGTCTGGAATCCCTACAGATTTTATTTTTTTCTCCAGCCATCTGGAGTTTCTTTTTGTTTTTTTCTGTCCACCCTGGCCATCAGACCTTACTCTTATTCTATGTTAATTAATGTTGACTTATTTTAATTTCTTATCTTGTCTTTTATTTTTCTATTCTTCATTATGTAAAGCACTTTGAGCTACATTTTGTATGAAAATGTGCTATATAAATAAATGTTGTTGTTCACATCTTCTATAACTGTGATGGCCAGTGTGGTGTGCTGGGCTGGTAACGTCACTTCAAGAGAGGCCCACCAAATTACCAAGCTAATTAAAAGAGCAGGCTCAGTTATGGGATGCTCTCTGGACCCCCTGTAGGTCATTAAAAAAGGGGATAATTAAATCAAAACTGAGTGCCATTATGAAGAATGCTGCACATCCTCTCTCTGACACACCATCACTGAGGACATTCAGACAATGAATTATTCAGCAGAAGTGTGTCAAGATATGCGACTGGGTCTCTCTTTATATCAACAGCAATGTGCCTGCATAATGCCTCACTGGGACTGTCACAGCCAATTCAGATGTTTTAATTTTCCTCTTTGTTCACACCAATGTTTGTTTGTATATTTAATTATTTACTTATCTACTTATTTATGTATTTATTTATTTAAAGAGCTTCTGTAAAGAGCCAAATTTCCCCTGGGTACCAACAAATATCTCTCTATCTATCTATCACTTTTTAATGTCTCTTAATTGTGTGATTATCGCTGCCATCACTGTCCTCTTTTAATGACATATCTGTTGAGCGGTCATATGATTAAAGCATGGGCTGTAAGTCAAAGGTAGATCACGTTGACTTTTAAAAACGTGACATAGACAAATTGAAAAAATATCACTATTAAGAACATAAGAAATCTGACAAACGAGAGGAGACCATTCAGTCTGTGAAGCCCGTCTGTGTTGCTAATAGCTAAGCTGTCCCAATATCTCATGCAGATTCTTCTTAAAGGTTCTCCAGGTTTTTGCTTCAACTCCATGTCTTGGTGGTTTGTTCCACAACTTTTGTCATAAAGAAAGTGCTTCCTGGCTTCAGTCTTAAATGTACTTCCCCTTTATTTCCACTGACATCCTCAAGTGCGAGAGAACTCTGCCAAACTGCATCATCTCCTTGATAACATGTAATTTTCAGGCAGAGATAAAGTTAAACTGAAAATCAATCAATAATCGGATGGATTAAATTAAGTTTGTATGAACAAACAGGCGTGTCCTTTATTCACCTTTATTCACTACATTCTATACACATTGTATTTCTGGATGAGCATTTCGTTATCCCGAAGGTTGGCGGTTCGAATCCCCGTCACTGCCAAAAGAGATGCTACTCTGCTGGGCCCTTGAGAAAGACCCTTAACCTTTCAGTTGCTGCAGGGGCGCTGTACAGTGGCTGACCCTGCGCTCTGATCCCAAGGGGTATGCGAAAAGATGCATTTCACTGCGTGTTGCCCTGTATAACTATGTATGTGACAAATAAATAAAGAATTATTGGTTGTCAACTCTCCAGCGTATACAGACTGCCTCTCCTATAAACGAAAAAAATCAAGCAGGTTTGATTTTATTGTTGCCTTTCACAGACTTGTTGGCCTCAGTCATTAGGTATGTCACATTAGGTGATCATCTTCATGGATGCATTGCACCAACTGACTGGCTAAGATATGTAAAAAATAAAAATTCTGCACTGGAAAATCACTAAGGTTATTATTGTGACGTCTATAAAATAAAGTGAAATTCTTACTTGTGTGTGTTAATCAACATTGGATATACTGCTACTCTCTGGTGCCATGATTAGTGTAAAAGCCTAATGATTGAATTTGGAATTGAACTTGGGTTCCTTGAGCTGTGAGGCAATGAATTATTAATGCCTGCATGGAGTTTGCATGTTCTCCTCGTGTCTGTGTGGGTTTCCTCCAGGTACTCCGGTTTCCTCCCACAGTCCAAAGACTTGCAGGTTAGGTGCATTGGCGATTCTAAATTGTCCCTAGTGTGTGCTTGGTGTATGTGTGTGTGTGTACCCTGCGGTGGGCTGGCGCCCTGCCCAGGATTTGTTCCTGCCTTGCGCCCTGTGTTGGCTGGGATTGGCTCCAGCAGACCCCCATGACCCTGTAGTTAGGATATAGCGGGTTGGATAAGGGATGGATGGATGGATGATGCATTTTCTCCAAATCGTGTTGATAAATACCTAACTACAATAACAAAACATGATATGAAGGTAACATGATTCATTTTTTAAAAACGCACTTTATTTTTTTACCTAGTGTTTAATTATATAGCTAGCTAACAGAAAAGTGTTTCCCCAAATGACTATTTCTTAATAAATATGTAGTAATATATTTTAAAAAGCATACTTGCAGTCTGTGCTATATGCAATCATTTCCTAATAATTAAAGTGTCAGACACCTTGTGAAACAAATTTGTTTTCACCAGGCCAGAGAACATGCAACAGCTTTCGACTGATTATGCCATTATTTAAAGTCAAGAATAAAATTTAAAGCCCTAACAACCTGCTTCGCCGACTCAGAGATGTAAAGCTGTTGACTAACAAGTGAACAAGAACAGAATAAAATGAAGATAAAAGAATCGCAAACATGTCTGGTTGAGAGTTCTGATTTTACATGTAAGGGATAAATGGAATAACCGTTTGTTTCACAGTGAGGGGTCCCCATATACTTTAAGAATAAATTGAACTGTCATGCAATAAATATACTATGGCATCTATTACAGTACGATTCTAAACAGATTTAATTGGAAATAAACTGTGTAGTTGTACGATAAATGAATAAGCTTTTAAAAATTACGTTTGTTGATTAGAATTGACTAGCGGAGGTTTGGAATCATTACGCCACAAATCAAGAATGTGAAACAGTCAGGTTTCAAACGATTACGAGGAAATATTTTAGGGAGCAAAACAAAACTTGGTCAGAAACTGTTTAAGAAATCATGGGTGCTTTTCCATTATCTTTGTTGAATAACCTCTCACCCTTAAATAATAAGGCAACTGCCACATCACAAACTGGTGGATGCAAAGCTGCATTGTTGCAATAGGAAAACACCATTAGAAACACATGTGATGCTAATTTGAATAACATCAAAATTATGTGACAGCATATACCATGACATAAACACAAACACGAAAAAATAAAAAATACGAAGGCACACCAAAAATGATCACAAACAAGTGCTGATCATGACAAGTTGTAGAATATCCCTTGAGTTCCTAGTGCCACAAGCGTGCATTAGGAAGACAGCTTAAGGACTCTGGTGATGGTAAGTATCTAGCAAACCAGGGGTCTTTGTTGTGTTCTTATGCCATTTCTCTTTCTCCCTTTGCAGAACAGAAGATTGATAGCCATTCCACCACTGGCATTACTTCTGTTGCTTGACATCCTGGACCTCCCAATTCCTGCCTGGAATTCATATAACAGGAAGTTTGGCCATTTTCTGTTAGTTTTCTTTTGGAATTTTGTCTAAAAAGATGTTGTTTTTGTCTTTTTGAAAAGACCAACTTTTTCAGTTTTCAGAGTTCACGGAAAGGCCCCAAACCTTTTTCTGTGTTGTTCTCTTCTTTTACACAAGGTACCATAGGAATAACCTTTACTTTTGAAATTCCTGGCAATGCCCCTATTTATGTATGTTATATTTTTTGTTACGCATATAATATTGTATTTATAAATGTCAAACTTAATAATCCAAATGTAATATTTAATTACTAATTAGAAAACGAAAACACTATACCATATACCACAAAATTATATACAAATTTAAACCGTTCAACAAGAAAAAAAGGTCAAAAAGTAACAAATCCAGAATATTTGACATACAGTATTCCCCAATAAACCAACCAAGATAAAAGCAGATATTCTGCCTGCAAAAGAGTGTCCCTTTTTATCTAGTAATTATGGCCCCCAAGTGTTTGTGGAACGCTTTGGGTCTCCACCAGAGGATTTTCAGCACCCTCTGCATACAGTATACATACAGTATGTGGCTTCAACTTGGAAGATGGGGAAGCATAATGACATTGCACTTACATCAACTCCAGCTCATGTGATTCAAGAGAAGGTAATATATTTATATATTTTTAAATCTAGCTGGATCATTATCCTCACATCCCTCCGGTAAGCCCACAATTCTAACACTATTTTTCTTGATCTTGTCTTCCATATGAGCCTCCGTAAACTTCAGAACTATAAACTTTTTCTTTGGAAAATTCTGTCAAACATGTTGGGAGGAGGAGAATTGTAAGACTTGACGCCCTTTGGCTGTGTTTCCTATTTGGATTTCATCAAACCTATCTCAGTCCTATGTTAAGTTCTATGATTTTTGTATTTAACTTTGTAATCGTTTGCAGTTCATTCATGTAAACCTCATTGATAAAAATGCTTCTCTGTGTGATCTGTGTTGTCTTCCTTGGTAAGTTAAAAGCTTTGTGGGTATTTCAAGATAGCCATGGATAACTGATTGCACACAACAAATGAAACAAAACCCTTCAGTTAAATATAATTTTAGATGGGTTAATAATTTAAGCAACCATTAAAATTTTGTGCACATGATGAAGTGCACATCATGAAGGGGTCACATCATGTGACTCGCCAACCTATGGGCTACAATGAACAGCAATATCAAGTTAGGCATGTACAACGTGAACATTGCAATCCTATGGTTATACCACAAAAGATGAAGGACGCCTCATGCCTGGACAAACTGGTGAGGAAGGCATTGTAGGCATGGAGCTGGAAAGTTTGACATCTGTGGCAGAGCGACGGGAGCTGAGCAGGCTCCTGTCAATCATGGAGACTCCACTGCATCCACTGAACATTGTCATCTCCAGGCAGAGGAGCAACTTCAGCGAGAGACTGCTGTCACCATCCTGACTGAGGAGATCGTTCCTTCCCCACACTATGCGACTCTTCAATTCCACCCGAGGGGGTAAACATTAACATTATACAAAGTTATTGTCTGTTTTACCTGCATTTTCATCACTCTTTAATTTAATATTGTTCTTTATCAGTATGCTGCTGCTGGAGTATGTGAATTTCCCTTTGGGATTAATAAAGTATCTATCTATCAATACAATTCATAATAAATGGTTTAACATACAGTGGTCAATAAGGTGACAATATACTACAATATAGAATACATTTTAATGTATGATTTTTAAACAAATTAGGGGCCATTGTTCAGCCATTTATGCACACTTTTCTTAGATCTTGTGTTAGTCAAGCTAATATGGCCTGTCTAATTACCATTTATTTGGCCATCATGCATTTCTTTTCACAATTATTTTCTGTTAACCTGCAGTCCCCTATACAGGGCTGCATCTGTCTACCTGGTAATAACATGTGAATATTTTACTACTAACTAGCTATAAATGTTAAATGAATGTTGTATTTGGGAGGTAAATTCTTACCCGACTTCATGATGGTCTCCTCCATAATGGTCAAGCTCTGTACCTGGTAGGGGCTGAACTGGCGGAGGAGGTAAGGGAACATTGGCCCAGTTGGACCCATTTGTCTTCTGTGGTTTAGAGCCTCCCTTAGTTTTCTTTTTCTTCCCACCTTTTCCACCTATAAATGAAAAATCTGATAATTTTCAGTTCCTTAATAATATTAGGGTTGATCAAGTTTAAAGCACACTGTTATATTGCTACATTCAGCATGTGATTTAATAAAACATCAAGTACATTCATTAAAATAACATTCCGGTCATTAATTTACTTGATGCTTGGTGGAAAGTTTATTATATTTGGATTTGCGTTAAGGAATTGTCAAAAGGTCAGCCATCCATTTAGCATTTTCCTGACAAATACAGAGCAAAGTTTTATTGATTAATTTTGTTAGAGTCAAAAGCAACTATTGATCCAAAGAAGAGAAAATGCATTATCTTCTTAATTCTAAAGGTAACTGCTCTTTAAATTTAAAGTGGCCAACTTCTACATTAGTAAGTGGTTAAGAAGGCATTTCAGTCTTTCTGTCACAATTGTAAGTTATGGCGGTTAATTCCTCTTTATTTAATATTTCACTAACAGAGTTGTTCTGCATAAAACATGAAGATGTGTTGAGAAAGGAACTGATAAAAGAAAATTGATCGGAGACAAGATTATTCAACGCATTTATTCAAAGTTTCTGTAGGAGAACAGCATTATTTTACAGTAAGAGAATGCACAGTGATGTTTTTACCAGTATCAGAATAGTGTTTTATATGAAACATCACACACACACGCACAAGGATGGATAAGCAGAGGGAGAAAACGAAATCGGTATGAAACCCCTGCTGCACCAATGGGTACGCCTTCTTCATTAGGTGGTGATGTCCTCATACCACCAAACATTCCCTCTCTCACCTCCTCACTTTCTTCAAAGTCTGGCTATTCTTTCTGCCTGTAAACTACTCTACTCTTGGCGGTGGATCACTCGGCTCGTGCGTCGATGAAAGACGCAGCTAGCTGCGAGAACTAATGTGAATTGCAGGACACATTGATCATCGACACTTTGAACGCACCTTGTGGCCCCGGGTCCTTCCCGGGGCCACGCCTGTCTGAGGGTCGCCTTTTTTTTTTTTGTTTTTTCTGTCCACCCTGGCCATCAGACCTTACTTATTCTATGTTAATTAATGTTGACTTATTTTTATTTTTTATTGTGTCTTCTATTTTTCTATTCTTCATTTTGTAAAGCACTTTGAGCTACATTTTTTTTGTATGAAAATGTGCTATATAAATAAATGTTGTTGTTGTAAACTTTATAACGATGTGCCCAAAAGGAAGCATTTCATACTGGTCAGAAATGTAAGTGAAATATAACTGCGCTCTGTACATGTGAACGAGAAATTGGAATTTAAAATGAATAATAATAAAAGAAACTAAAATGTATAAGAGGAAGTGCTGTCTAGACAAAATAACCAAGCACCAATACTTCAAGCACAATACTTTACCTCAGACAATAGCATCTAGTATTGAGTTCATTAGGAGAAGGACAAAAGCTTCGCTAATCGATGAAAAATTCAACCACAATTGGCCGAAACCACTCCATGGTCAGTTCTATAGACTGAAATTGAACAACTATGTCCTCAAGAAACTGACCTTCAGCAGGCTGCAGAGTTGACGACTGAATGGCACTTCACACATGCTATCATCAAAAGAATATTTTGAAGATGGATGTTGATATTAAATGCAGGAAATGCCAGCGACAATAACAGCACATCAGTCATATTGTTGCTGGATGCTGAGTGCTAATGCCAAAAGAATACACTCGCCAACACAATTAAATGGCTAGTTACCCACACTGCTCAATGCTCTATGAGTTTGGCCTCCCATTGCGTGATCATTGGTACAATCACCAGCTGGAAATGTTCACTGAGACAAAGAACACCACTGTTATGTACAATATGACTGTGAATATCGATCATACCATTGTAGACAAACAACTGGACATCAATCGCCATGATAAAAGCAAGAGGTGATGTCTACTCATCGATAAAGCTGTTCCAGATATAAACATCTCACTCAAAGAAGTAGAAAAACTAAGCAAATACAAAGACCTTGAGATTGAGATCCTGCACATGTGGGACACATACGTGATTCCGGTTATAGTTGGAACACGTAGACCTTCTTCACTACCACTCCAAAAATACTGTATCTTGAAGAACTGCCAGGTAAAGCCAATGCCACCCAAGTGCAGAAGATCACCCCCCTCAGAACTGCCCACATATTTTGTAATGTAAGCTGTAAGGATCCTGGTGGGTTCCTGGTAAAGAACATCCAGCACAAATTTAGGAAAACAAAAAGAAAATAATAATAATGATAATTACTTTTATTTATATATCAGTTTTCCCATGCTCAAAATACTAATTTGAAGCTCAACTTGAACTTCTGAGTCTTGCCATAAAATGGGTTTATTAAACGTAAGTCAGAGCACCCTCTGGTAACCTCTGACAGCATTGAAGTGCAGATCCCAATCAAGGCATCTAGAGCAGCTTATGAGTAGGTTTCTCTCTGTCTTCCTCTCGAGTAGCTGGGTATCATGGGTAAACACACAGAATGTCTTTTCTAACCCAAACAAGTTGTGCTGACCTCTAATCAGTCCCACTCTTTAGGAGAGCCTGGCACCCACATAGCATATGCTGGGTTTCCTGCACTGTAAACACCATGTGTAGATGTTAAAAGAGATCCACCTTGAGAATCGTAATCTCTTAAGTGTTTCTCTGGAGGCCTCCTTTCTGGTATACCCAAAACACTTACAGGACCTAGCATCCTCCAGTATCCCTCATCTACCCTTGATATGTGTCCTGGCTCAGCAGGAAAGAGATCAGTCATTTTTGAGTCGCACCTGAAGATGTGTGCAAAAGCCAAAACAAAGCCAATAAAATATAAAAGAAGTAACAGAAATCCTGATGATTGGCAAGAATCAGAGTCAAAATTAAGGCAAGAAGTTGCGAACCAGGCAAAATATGAAAATCAATAACAAAGAAAGAATTTCTATAAGAGTTTAAAGGATTTGTCTGCAGATAAAGTAGATAAAGTTTGGTGCAACCGCTGACCTTTTATCCCATCTTGCTGATGAACTCGAGGTAATAATCCCAGAGACCACCCCCCTAGAAATGCAAGATACGACCCTAAAGATGCTTCTGCAAAATGGCACCTACTATAGAAAAAGGCTGTAAGACCCCAAAATTCAGCCCTGATCCTGACAACATAAGGTGGAAGTGGTGGTATTACCAGTAGTCACTGTACTGCCACAATGCACAAAGAACTTGCTTGTCTGACCAACATGACAAGAAATATAAATAAGAATGTATTACAATATATAACATCATTTTAATTATTAGAAAAACAATTAAGAAGGTCTTAAAAGTTACTCTGTTTAGGTACGTGTTTCTTGTTAATGAGAACTGAGTAGTCATTTTCTGTGTATGAGGCTAGATGGTCCTTACACGTGTACTGTGCACTGGAGACACCTTAACTCTTTGAAAGTGCTGCTATCATGATAATAATAATAATAATAATAATAATAATAATAATAATAATAATAATAATAATAATACATCATTTGATATTGCAGCGTCACTATCTGTGAATCTCACAAAGATTTATGTTGAGAAAATCAACAACTAAGTGGCACTTGTTGATGAGAACAAAGACGTGGCAAATTAACGAAGTTAATATTAGGCCCCTATTCATCTCTGTAAATGGAGGGGTACTGAAAACATTGGTGAAGGAGCTGAACAAACCCGTAACTGCCACCCACCCGTCCAAAGGACATTTTTGCTAGACTTGAACCACATTGTAAGAAAGTTTTTGTTCCTAACTGATCAAGCCTATTAACATTAGTAATTAGTAAACATTTCCCAGCACTTATACTGACAAGTGAGAAATGTTAGTAATAATAATAATAACAATAATATTAATAAATTAATTCATAATGCAGAGCCACTATCTGTGAATCTCAAAAAGATGCATACAGATCAAGTCAATAAATATGTGGCACCTGGGGATGAGATCAAAGACAGGCACCTTAACAGAGTTAATATTAGACCCCAGATCTTCATTATGATAGGAGGGCAACTGAAACCATTGGTAAAGTAGGCGAAAAAGCTAGAGAACAAAGACGTGGCACCTGAACAGGGCTGATATTAGACCCCTAATCATCTCTGTGACCCAAGAGCTACCAAAAACCTTGGTGATACAATTGAAACAACTTGGTATTAAAGATGTGGCACCTTAACAGAGTTAATATTAGACTCCTACTCATCTCTGTGACTGGGGGACTACCGAAAACATTGATGAAGCGGATGAAAAAACTTGGTAATAACAACAAACTGCCACCCATCCATCCAAAGGACATTACTGCAGGACGTGAACCACATTGTGACATGGATCTTGTTCTGATGGGGACTCAGCAAGCCTGTTAACTTCAAGAACTGGTGAATGTTTGCCAGCACTTATACTGACAAGTGAGAAATATCAATAAATAATAATAATAATAATAATAATAATAATAATAATAATAATAATAATAATAAAATGATTAACTTTGCAATGCCACTATTTGTGACTTTCAGAAAGGTGCATACAGATAAAATGAATAACTCTGTGGCACTTGTGGATAAGGTAAAAGGCATGGCACCTTAACATAGTTAATATTAGATCTCAAATCATCTTTATGACTTAAGGGCTACCAAAAACATTGGTGAAGCAGGTGACAAAACTTAAGATCAAAGATGTGGCACCTTAACAGGGTTAATAGTAGACCCCAATCATCTCTGTGACTGGAAGGGTTGGTCAAGCAGCTGAAAAAACTTGTTATTACCAAGAAAAACATTAACATGAATTTCCCCTTGGGATTAATAAAGTATCTATCTATCTATCTATCTATTATATAGTGCTTTTCATATCTATCTATCTATCTATCTATTATATAGTGCTTTTCATATCTATCTATCTATTATATAGTGCTTTTCATATGTATCTATCTATCTATCTATCTATCTATCTATCTATCTATCTATCTATCTATCTATCTATCTATCTATCTATTATATAGTGCTTTTCATATCTATCTATCTATCTATCTATCTATCTATCTATCTATCTATCTATCTATCTATCTATCTAAACAACCAACTTCCACCCATCCATCCAAAGGATAGGATATTGCTGGAAGGGAACCACCTTGTGAGATGGATCTTGTTCAATAGGGACTGAGCAGGCCTATTAACCTCATGGACTGGTGAGTGTATCCCAGAACATATACTGACAAGTGAGAAATAATAATAATAATAATAATAATAATAATAATAATAAATGCTTTAATGTTCCCATCTTTCCAGGTTAGAAATCAGAGGTTCTGTATGAGTAATCATCCATCCATCAATTCTCACAACCAGCTTAATCTTTCTTGGCGTTCTGGGGCCTTATTAATCGTGTAATGTATTAGAAGTGTAAAATGTAAGGTTGCAAACACCAGGGTGCCAAAAAAGCTGAACAGACACATTAATTTTTAGTACACTGCATAAAACAAGAAAAAAATGATATTTCCCAGTATTTTGCCAAAGAATCACTAATGAATTAGTAAAAACACAATCTGTTAAGTATGTTTGAATCAAATGTTTTATTTAGGCAGGCAACCAATAAGCAATAGGTAACAGATGGCTAAAATATACCAATGAGACAGCTGGAGAAGAGAGAAAAAAAATATATTAAAAAAAGGAAAAAAAGATGACTTTCAAACTATTATGCTTGACCTTCTTAGTGCTCTGTACAAAGTGTAGTCATAGACGGGAACATGGATATTATTAGTCAAATAAATGCTGCAAATTTTTATTCATTTCTAAGACATGGAGTGAAATGAACATTTTGAATAGCCGTTTCAATACCCTATTCAAGGCATTTCCAAGAATTATTAATGGTTAAAGTGGATAAATTCAAGTTTAAATAAAAAATATGTATTATTTTGAATTTCAGCTTTATGCTCCAACCTGCTTCTGTAAGCTTCCTTATCTATTAAAAGCTCATGTTATCAGAGAGGAGCACAAAGACCAGGAGATGTTAATCATCATATCCATCAACCCCTACTCACAGATGTAATGTCCATATTGTTCTATGTTGTAGAGTAATGTAGTAATAAGCAAAAAAATTGAGCAAAAATGTGGCAAGAACAAA
Source organism: Polypterus senegalus (assembly GCF_016835505.1). Classification (NCBI taxonomy): domain Eukaryota; kingdom Metazoa; phylum Chordata; class Cladistia; order Polypteriformes; family Polypteridae; genus Polypterus; species Polypterus senegalus. The sequence continues at coordinate 304,752,057 of NC_053155.1, forward strand.
ATAATTCCAAGAAGAACCACAGTTTTAATCTGAATCTGGGAACAAGCACTGCAAATGCACACCAACTTCTTCCAATGCAAATTGCAACACCGGGCACAAGACACATGAAACTTGGATGTCAGTGCATCACACACACACACACACACACACAAACCCGTTTCTTATGACGCGGCCATTCAGAGTGGCCAATCAGCCTAAACCTTCACATCTTTGGGGACAAACTAAAAGTGAAACTCCATTCGGAGACAGAGAGCACACAGAAGCAGCGCAGGGTACAAGGCAGGAGAGGATACGAGACCACTGCCTGGCAGGGCAGACATCCCCATATTCATTCTGATGGAGTCGCCCTTTATTTTCACAGGCACGTTTTTGAATGTTAGAATAAAACTGGAGTGCTCACATGAAAACCAGGAAGACAAAGAGCGACTGTGCGAATTCCACACAGACAGAGACCCGGCCAGGATTAGAACCCAGGTCTCTTGGGAGTGGAGACAATTGCATCTGTTACCTAGACTTCATAATTTCAAATAACATTCCTTTTCACACTGGATGTCGTTAATGGTAGTCAAAAGCTACAGTTAAGCCATATTAATGGCACTAACCACATTCATATGCAGTACACTATGTCCTGTAGCAATTCTAATTAGATGAGAAATAAATTAATTTAGAATATTAGTAATACACTAGACTATTAGCTTTTTGCAGAGAAATTCTCTTTACTATCCATCTTTCAATGTGCTCAGCTTTTCAATATAACTGAATCAGTGCTGGAAGCTGAAAAATATGATAAACATTGTGAGAATGCGATTTCTGGCAGTGAGAGTACAAATGAAACTCTGCGGCTGACGAGTTAATAGCACGTCATCTATCAGGCTGATGAAGGTCATGTGTAGAAAGCTGCCATAGCTGGGAGGAGGCAGGAGAAGTTTGAAGAAGCAGAGCAGTCAAGGACTGAGTGAATTACAGTATTCAGATGAATACCAAAACCGATCAGCAAACGCGAGAAGGGCAGGCGATCCTAACAACATCTGCTGAAACATAAGGTGTCATATAACTTACGCGTAAATGAATGTTATTTTCCTTCTCTTGAGGCACACATGATATTATCCCATCCAATGTCCAAATTGTTAACTGCAGTAGTAATTTACGCCTGCTGTATATGTTATCAAACTTAGAGCTCTGTTTCATATATTCAGAGGGAGAAGCAAACACGTCCGTTAACCCTGTGTGCTGATGACATTCACGCAGCAAAGTAAACAGACAGGAAACATGGTGGAGCTGGAAAAATTAAATATTACAGTCATACAAGTATTAAAATACAGTAAATATACAGCAAAGTGAGCAATGACGTGGCCTATTGTATCATACCATAAGATGTTTCAAATAAATTATAGTGTGCCACCATAGAGAAATATCATGAATAAGATAGTAGACAATTTTCAATGTTTTTACTTTGATTTACCAGAAAAGTCCAAAAATTATAGTCATGGTCTCTTTAGAAAATAATACTCTTAGTGATCACTCACTGATTTGATCACGGAGGGCTATGCTTTCATCTATAGAGGACATTTCTAATACATATAATATTAATACCTTTTATTTATTATGACAACTGATATCTAAGGAAAGAACTTCCCATTGTGTTAGAAAATCCACTTACTGAGGTTATGTAGCACCAGATCAGAAAAATTTGAATCCAAACACAATATATTATTAACTCATCTACTGCAAGTGGCAGAATCTCCATTATGTAAGCACCCGAACTAAGAATCACTTTCAAATGTTACTAATTATTTTTCATCATCTCCATCTGTCTGGTACATGTTAGATTTGTTATTTATGTTTTTAATTTTATACTCTTGCATTCTTATTTATATGAGGGTAAGTCGATAATTATTCGCAATTTTGCAATCATTTTATTTGATTTGGCTGTATAGTTTTCCCTCGACTATTTGGAAACATGGTGTGTCTGTGGTCACATCCCTAAGGTTTCAACCTTGATCAGTCAGTTTCTCTTGTTTTTTAGCAGTAAACATAGCCACTGTGATCTCTGTTTGTACCAAAGAAGAGCAGCTAGCAGTGATCCGCTTTTTTAGGCCAAAGGTATACCAAGGGCCGAAATCCATGGAAGACTTGGATTGTGCTTTACCATGGTAGAGAGTTTTCCAACGGATTGAGAGAGGAGAGAGAGGTTAGGAGCAGGCACTGATACAGCACATTGCCGCACCCACCACATGACAAATCAACCCTGGATCCCAGATTAGGACCCGAGAGCAGCAATGCAACGAGTGACACCTCAGCACCGCACTCGCTCAGATGGAATGGAACCAATGTGAGGTTTTTTATGGTGGCAGGAGTGCCAATTCTGCCACCAACCCCCAGGTTTTTCACTGCAGGTTGGAAGGCCTACATGCAGGGCTGGATGTAGATTAACGTCATACCCTGGACAAGATTGAGAAGTTAAAAAATGGCTGAACAAAGATGGAGCCAGACTCTTGTCCACATCCACTGTCGACGATAACATTAGGTAAGTCCGCAACAATATTCTGATAAACCAACAAGGATTTTGAACCCTGGTACACCTTCACGCCGTATAAAGCAGATTAATGCTTTTATTGTTGCAAACAGAGAATAGAACAGCCATGTTGATTATTGACTCACCCTTGTATTTATGTATTACCCTTACTTGTCATTCTACCATATAGTGTATTATCAGTGCACTTCTGATGTTTTTGCAGTAGCGAAACTAGAACAAACACGTTTTCTAGGGTATGGCTGGGAAATATGCCAAAAATTAACTGACGATAAGGAGCTCTCACCGCACCAGTTTTGTTCATGCCAGTATGATCCTTAAGAACGAGCTGTCTCCTTAAAAAACTATAGTGCCCAGTACAAGTTGTAATCTTAAATCACGTGCTTCCACCTTGTCCAACCCTTAATCTGCATTCAAAACAAACACAGGATGCTAGGCATGAGAAAATTTGAGCGATTATGCAGAACCCCAGGCAAGTAGGGATGATTCTTATACAAATGAAGATGAGCTGGTATATAATAAGATGGAATATCGATTTTAAACTCAATACTGGACAAACAAAAGTGAAATGTAAACTTTTTGATTCATTTTACTGATCTGATGCTTTCTAACATACCTGTTAAGTAAATCAATTTGTTCGATTAATTTGATTCATGCTACTCATTAATAAGATTAATAAAAAAACATTGGTCCACTCTGCATGTGTTGCATCACAAATACATACGAAACATGACGATAATGCATATCATATGATATTGTTCTGTTTGAAAGCACAAAACGTGATAAAAAAATTTAAATTAATAATATAAGTGAATGATTAGGTTCGTGAATCAAATGAATGAGCACCAAGCATCTCATTCTTGGGTAATTATTCAGCCTGGAATTCAAATGAATAAGAATCATCTCTCTCTTTCTTGGGTAATGAATCAATATGCAAATCAAATTAAGAAGAATCGTCCGCCTTGTTCTCGGGAAGTGAATCGGGCCAAGAATCAAAAGAAAGCGAATCATGTGCCTCCAACTGATTCAATGATTCAGCAACCTGGGCTGGCACTTTGCACCTAATCATTGTCTAGATAGGTAGGTCTAAGTAAATCTATGGTACCTTTGTGGATTTTCTTCGTTCATCACCAAAGAAGTGAGGTTAAATGGTGATTCCAAACTAAATGCAGGTATGTATGTGACTGGGCCTTAAGATGAACAGATGGCCTCTTCAGGGCTATTACATGCATTGCATTCAGTACTTCCAGGATAGGCTCTAGTCCCCCCATGTCCTTAACTTGAATTAAGAGGATCTGAAATGTTATGTTAACATTTTTGATATATGGGAGAAAATCTCCCAAAGAAAAGCCTGTGCAGAGATGGAGAGAATGTGCATACTCAATGGAGATAGTAAACCAAGCCAGGATTTGAACCAAGGACACTGCAGGTGTGTGCTACAGCAGAAACCATTGCACCCCATTGTCAGATATATGAATAATAATTCTATTATTAATATTATTAATAAGAATCCCATTATCAATATTGTACACAAATATCATCATATAATATATTGTAAATATCATAATGCTATAAAATGTACACCAGCATATCATGTATTAATAACAGCAACAATTTTAACATTGGTGTAGTGCTCTTCTCATTATGGCTCAGAGCACTGAAGGGACCACTGCGCACAAAAGCTATCAAACAATAAAAGTGATATAAAACACACACAAAGTTCAGATATACAGCATAAGTGAAAATCTTTGTGTAATCAGAGAAGAGGAAAGCAAACATACTATCATGATGCCAATTCTGGAAAAAACCTGAATTCTTTGTATAAGAAGAATGTCTGACAAATACTGGACAAGCAAGTTGGCCAGCAAACCCTCCCTGCGTAGACTAACAATGCACAAGATTGTCTAGGCAAGTGTCCCAATACTTCAATGGTGATATGTAAAACGACTGCGCAGGTCCATCTCTCGGATCAGACTATAATGAAGCCTTTTCTCCCGTCTGCTGTGATGACATGTCCCGTACAGTAGTTAGAAGTTGGTACTTGGCCAAAGGTGGAAGTGGCGCCCAAGAGACCAAAAAAAAAGAAGATAATACAGATAAGCCAATAAGTTAAATAGTCGTTATTAAAATAATAAAATTGACATAAATAGTGAAAGGAGACATGCAATGCCATGCTAACAGCTCTAGCAGGAGTAGGCAAAGACAGAATAATGGGTGTTTAGTTGTGTTTTAAATACTGACACCAATGGTTTATTTCATCGTTGTTGCCAGATCATTTCAAAGTTTAAGTTCCCTGTCAGTAGCAGCTGTACTGACTACAGATATTTGGGAGCCAATGCCAAGCTACCCTTTCATTTTCTGGCTTGCACTTTCTTTAGATGTTTTCTCCGTCTCGACCTTTTGAACAGCAAACTTACAACTCAACAGTTAATTACGATCAGAGGCAGGCTATTAAAACTATAAAACTCATGCTTCTCGTACTAACCAACAACATTTATTATTATTTAATCCAGCCATTCACTTTCTAATTCTTGAAGCGAAAATACTGACAACTCTTTAAAAGTATCTGGATATGATAATGGGACAACTTGGCTATTTTTCTGCCACAGAGGAACAACAGTCAGCTAGAGAAGCAAAATGAGCAGGAAGAGATAAAAATAATATTGCATATTAACTAGAAAGGGTCTCATTGAGAAAGCTAATTAATCAAAGATAAAATGCTGACCAACTTCTAGTCAAAAAGAAAAGAGATTTGATTTGCAAAATGTTCAGAACATCGTACGCTGAGAATTTCATCTCGTGATCTCAAATAGAGAAGTGATGATGTTCTCACACATCAGCAGGAGTTGGCTGTCATAACTAACAACAAAGCACTTATCACAATGCTCCAAACTAGGAGTTCTTACATTTTTTAATATGAGTACCAAAAGAAACTTGTTGGTATTGTACTCGCCACCCAAGAAGAGGTTTGTTACCGTAATGAGAAACGGTAAACGTATTTGCGTATTTAATGAAACAATAATTATCATTCAAAACAGAAATAGATTTCTGATATACAGCATATCACTGGCAGTGTAAATGTGTAGTGTAAGCTTTAGTAAAGCCAAGAGAAGTAAAGTTTTTATAGCAGCTGTGGTGTGAGGATATCGTTTTTGACAGGGCAGTACAAATGGCCACTTAACTTAATCACTTGTTTCATGGTGCTGGGTAAGTGATAAAGTACTGAAAAAATAGTTAAACTGTGAACTTTTCTTACCTTATCTTAAATAGCGTTATTTTTTTTATAACGTTTTCAGTAAAAAAAAATTTGTTACTTATCTCTATTTTTCCTCAAAAAAAATTTGTATTTTATACAGGTGATAGAATAGACCTTGGTGAATTTGATGAACAGTTCAGTTTCAACCGTTCAATCTAACGACTAATATCGTGCTGAATATGGTGAACTCCACTCTATAGTTTGTCTCCCTTTTGATATTTTCTGCTATTATTACAGTTCTTGATGGTCCAACAAACACATCCTTCACACTAAAAGTAGATTAAAAATTATTGAACCATTTAAAAATAGTGTTACAAATAGAATGTAAAACTTATTACAAAATCCTCTCTTCACTTCAGTTATGGATTTGGAGTTAATATGTGCCATGATGGAGAACATGTGATGAGGCACCAAACAATTGTCCATGACCATAGAAGTTGCATTTAGCATATAACACTGGCACAAGATTATATATATATATATATATATATATATATGTATATTGTGATAAAGGTGCTATATAGCGCCTGACCCGGCACAGACTACGCAGAGGCACGTGTTCACACTCAATACTTTTTTTATTTTCTTTCTTCAGCCGTGGGCACATGTCTTCCCCGTGTCCCATCGGCCCAACATAGTCCCAAGCACAAAACACACAAAAACCACACTTTCCTGCTCCACCACTCCTCCCAGGCAACCTCGTCCTCTTCCTCCCGATTCTGGCCTTGAGTGGAGGTGGCTGGCCCTTTTTATATCCCACCCGGAAGAGTTCCAGCTGGTTGACCAGCTGGTCCTAATTGCCCTTCCGGGTGGGGCTGAGAATTCAAGCAGCCAGGCTGCGGGTCCCTACAGCTCCCCCTAGCGGACGCCCGAGCCCCCAACCAGGCTGTGGAGGACTCCATCTCCCATGGAGCCCTGCGGGTGGTTGGGGAATCACCGTCCGCCATGGAGGCTGCCACCAAGCGTCCCGGGGGAGGTACTGAAGTGTTCATGGTGGCTCCCCCGGAATATACACAACAGGGGCGTCCCGGCCGGGCATAGGACCCGGCTGTCCGTCACTATATATATATATATATATATATATATATATATATATCTATACTAATAAAAGGCAAAGCCCTCACTCACTCACTCACTCACTGACTCATCACTAATTCTCCAACTTCCCGTGTAGGTAGAAGGCAGGTTCATTCCTTACAGCTTCCTTACAAAAGTTGGGCAGGTTTCATTTTGAAATTCTACGCGTAATGGTCATAACTGGAAGCTGTTTTTCTCCATTGACTGTAATGGAGATGAGCTTGAACGCCGTGGGGGCGGAGTTTCGTGTGACATCATCATGCCTCCCACGTAATCACGCAGTACATAGAAAACCAGGAAGACCTAAAAAAAGCGCTGAAGAAAACATGCATTATATAATTGAGAAGGCAGCGAAACAATAAGAAGTGAGCGAGTGACATATACAACCATATTCATGAGTTCTGCTACTTCGGAAACAAAGCACGATGTAAACCTACACTTTAAATTAAGTTCATAGACAGGCTGCCGCTGGCGTTTGTAATTTAGTGCCTGCCCATATAAGGCTGTCTGTCAGCGGCAATCCAATAGCAAACTCCCACTAAATATTCACGGGTGAAGGACTGTGCTTATGCAGAGGAAGATGAGATGGTCAGGGTGGTGTTTGGCACAAACTCAGCGAAACTGCGAGAGAAAGTTTTAAGTGCCAGGACTAAGGTAACATTAAATACAGCCATGGACATAGCACGAAATGGCACCAGCACAGCTGGGAACCTTCGATGCATGTACACCGAGCGGCTCACATGAACTGACGAAGTGCACAGATAAAAAGCAACAGTTCCAAAGAGCGCTGAACAAAAACCGAATTACACAATTGAAAAGGCAGCAAAAAATATGAAGCGTGTGACACATACAAGCATATTCATAAATCCAGCTACTGCGGAAACAAAGCACACGGTGGAAAAAGTCAATGTCCTGCTAAAGGAAGACAGTGTAAAAAAAAACCCGTGCATGCAGTGTGTCAGGTCTCAGATAAAGAAGAAGACGAGCTGTTTATTGATGCAGTAAGAAACGAATCGATGAATGAAACCTGTCATCTTTACAACGATTGACAAACACGGAATGTAACTTGAACACAACACATCCTACAAATACGAACCTGATTGAAAGAAATAATGATAATCAAATCCTTGATGACAGCAACACTCAGTAACACTCACAAAACAAATACTGTATATTGACAGTCATGTTACGTTATTTTTAAAATGTTCCCTTTTCTTTTTCTAGCTTTTTAACACACTACTTCTCGCTGATACGCGGGTATATATATATGTATATATATATCCCGATCTACATACTCGAATAATGGATACTTTATTCGCCATCAATGATTGTTTTGGTAAAGCCATACTCAGTGTATTCATTAGATGAACGGTAAAAAAGTAAGAGCGAGGGGAGGATGACTTATTGAGGCATGCAGGCTGTAGTGCGCGTCAACTCTATCTGAATTGCGATCACATTTGAAAAAATATATTTTTTCAAGTTCTATTAAGTCCATATGTGTCAAACTCAAGATCATTTTATATACTGCATTATTGTTATTAATGGCCCGGGTATATGAAGCGCTGCTAACACAATAAACTACAGATCCCATAATGCAGCGCTTCAGCTGCCTTGCCGAACACTTACCGCGTTAATCAAGTCTACCTTATGATGCTGGAAGTTATTGCGAAGCTAGCTCACACGATGCTGACAGGAAAAGTTGATTCTGAAAATAGAGCCTTTAAAAACCGATGGGAGGCTGAGTATATGTTTACTGAACCCGTGTGTCTCATTTGTGGAGCTAATGTGGCTGTAATTACAGAATTTAATCTAAGACGGCACTATGAGACAAAACATCAGGGAGTTCTGTGTTGTGGAGATTCTCAGGATGGATTGCGGGTGCTCATCAGTGAGGCTGAAAGACCTGAATGCAATGCAGAAGATACAGAAAGCAGAAGAATTAAATAAGAATCTGACACCTTAGCGGACGTTTTTACCCGTGCACAATCACAAAGTGATTTCAAGTGAAGCTGCTTTTATGGGAGACACAAATGCACCAGTGCAACTTGCCCCACTTTCCCTGTTGCCAAGTAATGTTGAACCAAGTCGTCACTACGGTGTTCCCAAATACGCACTTTGCTGATAAACTGAGCGCACTGAGTTTGCACGGCGCTTTGGTGACTTTGAAGAACAAAAAAAGTCTGTCTACATGCCGCTCGATCCTTGTGCATGTTTGGTAGCACATATCTGTGTGAGAAGCTCTTCTCAGTGATAAAGACTAACAAAACAGCACACAGGAGTCGCCTCACTGATGAGCACCTGCAATCCATCCTGAGAATCTCCACAACACAGAACCTCACACCAAACATAAACGAACCTGTGGCCAAAAAAAGATGCCAGGCGTCCAGCTCTAAAATGACATATGAGCAAAGACAACTGAATGATTTGATTTGTTATTGCTGAAAGGAACACATTTTTTTATATTTCCAGGTTTTGTTTTGCAGCATGTTCATATTTGAATTTGTATAATTTTGACAGGATATATTTTTACGGAGAGCAAAATCTTTTGGGATATTTAAAATCTAAGTTTATTTTTTATATAAAATTACATAAGAGTAAAGAAATTTGAATGTTTGTTCTTTTAACGTTTACTTTATTTCTAACTTGTATAATTTAGACAGGATATATTTTTATGGAGAGCAAAATATTATAAGTTGTTTAAGGTTTGAGTTGATTTATTCAGGAATAATATTCCTGTCTGTTTTTACCATTCCTACCAAAGATATTTCCGTCGACTAAATAAAAATTCCTTCTATTTAAAATTTAAATAGAACTTGAACAAATACGATAGTTCATAATATCCACGCAGACTTGCACGTAAGAGCGGGAGTTATCCGTTTTAACAAGCAGCGTATTGCACTGATATGAAATAGCTGTGTCTGTATATATGTAGATATGTATGTATATGTATATATATGTTTATATATGTGTGTGTGTATGTATATATGTGTGTATGTATATGTATGTGTATATATGTAGATATATATATGTATGTGTATATGTGTGTGTATGTATGTATGTATGTGTGTATGTATATGTATGTGTATATATGTAGATATATATGTATGTATATATATATATATATATATATATATATGACAGCAACACTCATCACTCACAACAGTGACAAAACAATTACATTGACAATCATGTTACGTTATTTTCAAAATGTTTCCTTTTCTTTTCATTGCTTCTTTAACACACTACTCCGCTGTGAAGCTTAGTAGTATATATATATATATATATATATATATATATATATATATATATATATATACACATACACACCTGGCCTATTGACTCACCCCCTCAAAATTCTCAGCAATAGTCGCACACTTGTGCTGCATCTGTTATTTTCCTTTCGACATTTCGAACTAGCACCATGGTGCCTTCTCCACACAAGCATGTCTGTCACCCCCTTTCTTTTCCATGTCTTTGCTTGCCAGTCATCTCAATTTGATTGTTACACTGGTTTTGTTAGCAATGGTGTTGTCATAGGGAGTATTTATTCTATTTTGTACCACAGAAATGAAAGAACCCTATGATGTATCAATGGAGATGCTTATAGGTTACATCTCAGATCACGTAGTACTGCTATAAATAGTGCACTAAATAGTGGGAGGTATCTCACTCACCACAGAATTTGATTAACTTAGTTTGTTTTATTACATAAGTACCCATCACAAATACGTCTATGACCCAATTTAGATTGTGCCACATAATTTAAGAAACAGTGCTGTAAACTATTAAATGCCTGTGGTCATGACCAGAAACATTAAACAAAATATCGGTGCTATGATGATAAAAAAATATTGACACACACAAAATGCTCAAATAGGTGAAAATTGCGTACAAAAATAATAGGCATGGTAAAACCAGTAAATCCAACCAGCTATTCGCTAACCAAACAATCTTGATGGACCTAAGAGTTCAAACTTCTTAGGTTCATATCTGCAGATCTAGGTCAGAGTTATGGGAAGCCGATGCCTGGCAATGCTAGGTTCAAGACGGAAGCCAACCCTGGATAGGAGTGGGAAACGTGCAAAACAAAATTTCGTACTAAGCTTAAACTTGAACTTTCAACCAAGATAAAGCATCACCACATTTAACATGTTAATAAAATGATATTATTTTCAATGCCACAAATATCTATTTTATAAAAATCGTATTAAATTACTTAAAATGTCAGCCAATGTTGCACAGTGTATAGCAAAATTATTCAGTAGGAACAAAATACATTAATAAACTGTGATTTTGTTGCTGAAGACAATTAGGTGCAAGCACACTGAAACGTTATAAAGCTGAATTATTATAAAGAGTAGTTTGCTAAATATGTCTGAGTACAAAATGATAGAACTGATTATCACAACAACATTGTAACTGTAGAAAACCATAAACCAATGGAAGTAATTAAAGGATATCTGTATTAATGAAGAAATGCGCTTATGGAAGTAACAAAATGACTCTCTAAATCCAAATCAATGTGAAAGCGGCATATGTAAAGCCTCTAATCAGAGGGATGCCAATATCATATTCACACTTTTCTAAAAAATCATTAATGAGTATAGATATGGCAGTGAGATTAATGCTGATTTATTATGATAAACAAAGAGGCCTTGTGGATTCCTACTTTGCTGTGCCTAAAGTTCTGACTTCATGCAATCCACACTGTTAACAACAACTTATAAAAATGTATGGAAAGACAGCAGTTGTGTACATAATGAGGTTCATATCAAAATTAACAACAATACCATAATTACCAAGAATATGCATGAAGGTGGTGGGTGCAACAGAGCAAGAATGCAGAGGACAGGAAGATATGGAAAAACAGGAGCAGTTGAAAGAAAAAGAAGAATATGCAAGGCAATCTTGTCCTGTATGGTACTGTAGTACTAGTTCCACTTATAACGTCACACCTGAATGAAAACTGACCTCATTTTTCTGACTTACTGTACATTTACATAGTTCATTAGCGTAAAATGGCCAATAAAGTGTAGTGATTGAATGTCTTTTGAAAGATGAACTCCCAGTGACTGACACTTGTGCACAATCTCAGCATACATATGGAGATTACTGTATGTGTGTTAGTAGTGTAAGATGATCGGTAAATTACTTTAATTTTGGGAACACGGTTTTGTAGCTTAAAGTATTATTTAAGACAACTATTATTCTGAAATACTCTGTGCAGACCGCACAGGGCAGCAATCACTTTGAACAGAAGATGGATCTTACAAAATAACTAGACAACACACAAGAAAACACAGCCCAGGGCATGGACATACATAAGAACATAAAAAATTTGACAAACGGAGAAGGCCGTTCACTCCATCAAGTTTCTTTACTTAGCTAATAGCTACTGTATGTTGCCCTAATATCTCATCCAGATACTTCTTAAGGGTTGTCAAGGTTTCTCCTTCAACTACATGACTAGTAGTTTATTCCAGACTAGCCATGTTGCCTGCCAAAGACAAATAATGGAATAAACTAAAAAGAATTTGACATTGCCTGCCCTATGTGTACCCTCAGCACCTTATCTCAGTATCCTCGTGTGTCTGAACCTCTCCTGACTGGCGCTCCCTCTCTTGAACTTATTACTGTAAACTCTGCTTTTCAGACAATATCATTTCAAAACACCTTGCTCACCTACTGTCTGCTTTTCTACTCCCCATCTTTGAAGGTGACTCTCACCATGCCACCAACGCCTTTACTCCTCTTCATGTGTCACACATTCTCACTTCCTCTTTCGTCGCTTCACCAAAGCTAAACTGACCAATCACACCAAAGTCAAACTGGCCAATCAAATTGCTCATAGGAACCAGACACATACAGAGACCTTAGTGTTTTATCATATAGTAGATTCCCATAATTCTTTGAGTAAAGAAGTGCTTCCTGCAGTCAGACTAAATGCACTTCCCTTAAATTTCCACTGGTGTCCTCAAGAATGTGATTCACCATTAAGTTGAAAGAATTCTGCCATATCTACTTTATCAATGCCTTTAAAAAAATTTGAAGACCTGAATTAGACAAGAACCAATCATGGAACTTGTCATGGTATTGTGCAAAGTCCTGCTTGGGATGGTGTTTATATAAAAAACATTTATATGTTACTTATATAAAAGCCAGATCGAATGTTATTTACCTTGATTTATTTACTTATCTTTCTACAGCGTAAAGTCACAAGTAAGTAAATAAATCAAGTTAAATACGTCTAAAGCTGCATTGGTGGGGGACAAGATAGCAGACTGCCTGCTGTTTGTGCTGTTTGACACATTTGCAAAACAAGAGCTGCTGATGGAGAGTTTTTTTGTAGGGTTCAGGGATTCTAGTGTTAAGTGTTATGGTACCCAAGACAAATCAGAGTGATCACCAACAGACTGGATCTACCAAGAGCAACAAAAGAGAAAAATTGAAGAGCTCAGCAGAGAGGATCATCATGTGACAATGAAATAAATTAAAACAGACTGGGTTAGGGTGCTATATGGTTCAGGAAATAAGGGAAAGTGTGGGATATCACAAACGGTTTTGCCCACCGAATTTCTCTCTTGCTGAAAGAAAAGAACATATCTCAATAAAACATTTCTTCATGACTACTTTTGAAAGAAATGATCTCCTTCATGGAACATGGTCCATTCAGATTTAATGTCCCCCATCTCTCTTTCGAGATGCAAGAGAAATTCAATCCAGAGGTGAAAGACATGAGCCTCTGATAAATATTCCCTGCACACAGTCACTATGCATTTGGGCCTGCCAAGTCTGTCTGGTACCTTCCCCTGTGACTGGTTGACAGCTCTGCTCCTGGATTCACCCGAGTGTTCAAGACATACAGTCACCTAGACATTTGGTATGAACCACTGCTTCTCTGCATTGAAAGAAACTAGTTGAGGTGGTTCATGCATCCGACAAGAGAACTCCTGGGTGCACCTCGGGGCACTCCTAGGACATGCTGGAGAGCTGGTCTAGATATACCTCGGTATCCCCCGGAAAGGGTTAGAGGAGATGACAGTAAAAACAGATGTCTAGGCATCTTTGCTTAGACTACTTTCCTCTGTGACCTGGACCGGATAGAAAATGTATGGATGGATGGAGTTTCTTCACCTCTCATGAAAACTAAGTTCATCACTTGGCTTTGGTAGACATTAATCTCTACCACAAGAGGATCTTTAGAATTCTATAACTGCATTAATCAAGATGGAATCATTAGGAGAAATAAAGATACAAAAATTGGTTACCTGTTAGTACCTTTATTGAATATGCTTATTACTTTTGATATAAGTCTTGTATAAATTAGTATATATATATATATATATATATATATATATATATATATATATATATATATATATATAATAATAATATCAGGTACAATAATCAAAATCAAATGCAGCTGGTGTTAAGCCTTTTTATTTTTAATGGAAAAATTGATAAGTGCTTCTATAAGTAGGGCCTTGTGATTAACTTGCGCCCTCTGCCTTGCTGCCAAAGCTACCAGGGTAGGCTCTGGTACCACGCGGCCTTGGAACTAGTCAGTTTGAGAATACTATATTATGTTTTGTAAGTACTCACGCATTTTAAAAAGGTAATAAAACCAATTTACCATTTTAATGTGAATGTAATAAAATTCATGCTATAGACAACAGGTTAAAGATTTTGTATATTTTAGTTCTTGAGGCAACCTGAATAGATAAAGCATCTGAGACCAACCATCCATCATAAGCACATTAAATCTTCAACAGAAAGAATGAGGCGAATGTTTGAAATGTAAGAACAAAAGGAAAAATAGAGGCATTTTTGGGCTGCAGTGATGTTCTACTATTATCTCATAAAAATAAAGTGTTTTTGGTACAAGCCAATAAATGTTTCAATAGGGAAAACCTGTTTGACTGGCTGTCATCTGTAGACCTTGTTTGAAAATGAAGAATTCTGGCTTCATTTTGACATTTACAGCAGGCTTTTGCTGTGGTTTTATCTGTAGCACTTAAATGTTTTATCATTCCACTGAATGGAAAACCGATTTTTTATTATTCTTTTATTAAACAAAATCTGATGTCTTTAGCTTTTTTTCAAATCGTACATTACAGCAGTGAAACTGCCAGGAGATGGAAAATGTGTCTGACAGAATGCAAGGAACTGACAAAATACTCTAAAATAAAACAACCTTGTGGACAATGGATAGCACAGCATCAATCCATTTTAAAAAGAAGAGAAAGTTACTGTCAGTGCAGACAAGTGTCGGAGAGTGATGTCAGCATTGTGTTTTTGGACCAAATTGGTTCCCAAGAAGTTATTGTATGAATTGTTCTTCTTACCAGAATAAGCTTACTACTTCTGAAGACTCCTGTGTTAATGAACCGTTGATTACCCTGAACAAACATAATTTGTCAAAGGATATATATTTTCTAAAAGAAAGATGCAACGAGACAATTCCTGAGGAATCTACAATACATTCAGTAAGCATCTCTAAAAATATCTCTCCTTTAGCTCATAGCAATACAGCAAAGATCACATAACTGCAAAATAATCTTATCTGCAATGTGTGCCAGTTAGTGCCTGGAGAGATCAAAAATGAGACTAAAGTGTCTGGGTGCTGCCCAAATAAAGAAATCCCGGTAGGAATTGCATTATTCATCAGTCCACAGTGACCCCTGTGGCAAACCACAGGGTGGATATCTTTGCTGGCAGGTGATGACAAGCAAAGTCATGCAAACATCTAAAGCTTTTTGTGCCAGAAGGTAGATCACAGTATTATGGAATTGGAAATTAGGTAAAAAAAAAAGTCTTAAAAAATGTGATAGCCTTCTTGTTGTTTCATACTATTTGTTCCAGATTTAAAAAAAGACAATTATTTCATTTCATACTCTTCAGAAAATTCTAAACAAAGCCATCTTTAAACACTTTAAACAGGCTGTCAAATGCATATTTCTGTGTATACACTATAGAGTTCTGCCAATAAAGTGCACTTAAAGTCTGCCAAAGAAAACAGAACATTCTTGGAAATTCAACACTGGGACTGATTTTCCTGTCTCTGTAGCCATGTGATCGCTGCATGTCCCTTTCTTATATTCTTTTATGCTACTTATGCTTTTTTCTAAATTTGCCAAGTTATTTTTTTTTTCTTTTTCAAAAAAAAAATATTCCTAATAGAAACGCACACTGGTAATATTGTGCCAGTTTTTGTATGTCTCAAAATTTTTAATGTCTCACAAATATGGTTGCGAGACTCGGACGCTATTCAGTGACATGAGACAAAGACATGAGACTCTTTCTTCAGAGAATCCTTGGGTACCGCTGGTTTGACTTTGTGTCAAATGATTTGTTGCTTATGGAGTACCGTATGAGGCACGTTACCTTCATTGTGAGAGAGCGTCAGTTACATGTGGCACAATTCCCCGAGGGTGATCAAGCTCGTAGGATTCGCATTGCTGAGGACCCGAGTGGCTAGACCAGGCCAAGGGGATGCCCACGTAACACCTGGCTGTGGCAGATAGAGGGTCATTTACAAAGGGTGGGACTGGACCGCGTGTCTGCCCTGAGGGGGGGTTGCAAACCAGTTTCCTGAGTTGTTTCGTTGTGTAGTGAGTGCGGCAATATGCTGTACCAGTGCATGCTCCCTGACCTGACCTTAAATTTGCAATGAATAAGGTCTCTAATCTGGATATGTTTGTTGTTGTACTGTCCATTTTTTTACTTTCATAAACATAAGAGACATATCTTCAGTATAACTTAGAGGAACATATGCTTTTTATTTTTCTGTAAAATGTACATTTGTCAAGATTTTCACTGATCTGGTGTGCTACAAAGATTCCCCCAAGAGAAGCCCACCAAAACAGCAAGTTGATTAAGAACGCAGGCTCAGTTATGGGAAGTCCTCTGGACCTGCTGGAGGTAGTAGTGCAGGAGAAAATTAGGACAAAAACAGAATGTCATTGTGATCAATGCTGCACATGAAACATGACACACTAGCACTGAGGACTTTAAGCCAATAAATTATTCAGCAGAAGTGTGGAAGAAACCCTTCTGGGGCCCATTCATACTATCAGAATTACGACTGTATAATGCCTAACTAGGACTGATCTTTTAATCTTTAGCCAAGTCAGACATTTTCTTTCTTTTGGGGCAACTTTTATAACCGACACTTCAGAGTCTGGTGAATGTTTACTGAGTTAACCAGGAGAAGCATTTACAATATGAAAGAAAAACAAATAAAAATATACCTAACTACCAAAATCCTAATGACAGATAAGAGTTGAAGTCAAGGAAACAAGCAGAGAGATCAAATTCAATGAAACTAGCGAAAAGCAGAAATGCAAAGAAATGTTTATTTTTTTTTTTTCGTTTTAAGTGGTTGTACCTACAAATCAAATAACGAATGGAGCCCCCAGCCAACCCTTTATCTCATCCCACCAATTACTCGCGGGTCACAACCCTTGTAGCCACACCCATAGAATTATGTAATACAGAACTCACAACGGCCCTCAAATTGGTGGCGATTGAAAAGCCTGAAAATAGTGGTCACATTAACCTAATTATGACAGAAATCATTCCCAAACATGAAGGTCAAAAACATAAAGAAACCTCTGAAGTACAGGAAAAAAGAAAAATTTAACTAATTATTAATTCCTTCAGTTATAGGATTAATTTAATCAATTTATTAATTCATTTGTAACAGACACACATAAATAATCGTTTTGTTTCACAAAAAGCATAACTAAAGATCACTAATTAAGCAAATGAACTGCCACCAAAAATAATAAATTATCTAAGGGTCAATAGTTCAATTCTTAAATGAAATACTGTAGGAACAACAAAAGAGGGAAAATAAAATTACCTTTGCCGTTGTCAAAATCAAATTCTTAGTAAAGCTGAGAATCCAAGAGACATAAACAAATAATTCAAAGGCTGGGCAAAACCAGAGGAATCCAAAATGCCAAATGTCTCAAAATAGAGAAGAACCTCAAAACAGTTAGAGCATTAGAACACTCTAGATGCGAAGAGGCCATTCATCCCAGCAAAGCTCACCAGTCCTATTCACATATTTCTTCCAAAAAACATCAAATCAAGTTTTGAAAGTCCCTAACGTCTTACTGTCTACCACACTACTTGGTAGCTTATTCCAAGTGTCTATCGTTCTTTGTGTAAAGAAAAACTTCCTAATGTTTGTACGAAATTTACCCTTAACAAGTTTCCAACTGTGTCCCTGTGTTCTTGATGAACTCATTAGAAAATAACAGTCTCGATCCACTGGACTAATTCCCATCATAATTTTAAACACTTTAATCATGTCACCTCTTAATCTTCTTTTGATTAAACTGTAAAGGCTCAGCTCTTTTAATCTTTCCTCATAACTCATCCCCTGTAGCCCTGAAATCAGCCGAGTCGCTCTTCTCTGGACTTTTTCTAGCACTGTTATGTCCTTTTTGTAGCCTGGAGACCAGAACTGCACACAGGACTCCAGATGAGGCCTCACCAGTGTGTTATAAGGCTTCAGTAGAACCTCCTGTGACTTGTACTCCACACATCAAGGCGCTATATAACCTGACATTCTGTTTGCCTTCTTAATGGCAATAACTGAAATGAAAGAAGAAGCACCAAATAAAAAGGCATGAGATTACCAATGATACATTTTGTGTTATTTTGTCGACTCCTTGCTTTTTTTGGGCCTGTTCTGGCTGAAACCAGCAGGTAATATTTGGGGCCTGGCTGAGTTTAGGTGTGGTTCTACTGGACAGACCAGTGAACATCTTGGCCTGCTTTCATAGGTTCTTTTGGAGATCTTGCAACCATTTTGCTGCTGTGAAAATTCCACAGTTTTTTTTTTTTGTTTGTTTCTTTTAAATTTTGTTTTCTGATTTTGGGTACATTTGTCCACGATTGTTTGCCTTTGCTCTGACCTCTTGTCTGCCTTCTTGATTACTGTTTTTTGGACTCTGAACTTGTAGATAACATTTATTTTGCCCTTCGCTATTCCTGTTTCTCTGTTGGCTCACCATAATTTGTATTCCACTCTGGATGTGTGCAGTAGGTCATGCTTTACAGGACACCATGCCGTGATATGGCCAGACAGCTTGGTTCTTCCTCCAGGAGGGCTGGCGCTTGGAGGCTTTGCTACAGGAGCTAACATTTCTATGAGCATGGCTGTGTGGCACTTAGCTAACAGCTGCCATGATGCTACAGGGTGTATCATTTACTATAAAAATATGCTGCGTTGTAATGATGGTTCAAACAATATGGTAGAAAAAAAAAAAAGAAAAAACAAGCAAAGAAATGCACTTTTTGTTTGCCCCCAATGGAAATTTGGCTTTTGACGGAAGCTCTTTAAATAAATAAAATGGATTGAATAAAACATTATTTTATAATAATAATAACAACATGCCCTATGGTGGACTGGCATTTCACAGGACTGGCTTTCCTGCCTCTCCCCAATGCTGTTTCTAGTTCCCTACAACCTTTAATTGGGAAAGCTGGTTGAAAAATGGACGGATGGATAATGACTTTAGTAATAATGATCATTATCAAAAATATGTTCAATAAATGGTTTTAAGTTAAAAAGAAAATCTTTGCATACGTTCCTTCTCGCAGACATTTCAAAAACTGCCTAAACATAAGGTCCCTTTATTCAAAACAAAATGTTTAAGTCACCCACTTTGGTTGACATCCAAAATTTACTTAAGAAGGAAAGTGCTTGCAACTGGAAAAGTTCATTTACTGTATGTTTTGAAGAGCTTGTTCAAAGATGACACATGCTTTGAGACCAACTTAAATAGTGAAGCACTTCACTAGCTGAATCAATGAGATCATTTCCTATTTTACTTTTAATGGTTACCAGCTACAATAAAACTTGTGTGCAGAGAATTGCAATGTCATTTATAGGACACTGAGGCCTTGTGTAATCTTGTTACAAGGCACTGCTTTAACTGGTTTCTAATCCAATACATATCAAGCCATTACACTCATAAGGCAGATCTTTTATTTGATTTATGCTGACACTTTTATGCTGTCTTTACTTGCTTACAACTTCCTATAGGTTACAACGGTCCATTGCTCACTGACGGAAATAAATAAATATATCCATAAAGAAAATGGAATTTATTAATAAAAACATATACAGTGGTTTGAAAAACTATTTGCCTCCTTCCTGATTTCTTATTCTTTTGCATGTTTGTCACACAAAATGTTTCTGATCATCAAACACATTTAACCATTAGTCAAATATAACACAAGTAAACACAAAATGCAGTTTTTAAATGATGGTTTTTATTATTTAGGGAGAAAAAATCCAAACCTACATGGCCCTGTGTGAAAAAGTAATTGCCCCTTGTTAAAAAATCACCTAACTGTGGTGTATCACACCTGAGTTCAATTTCCGTAGCCACCCCCAGGCCTGATTACTGCCACACTTGTTTCAATCAAGAAATCACTTAAATAGGAGCTGCCTGACACAGAGAAGTAGACCAAAAGCACCTCAAAAGCTAGACATCATGCCAAGATCCATAGAAATTCAGGAACAAATGAGAACAGAAGTAATTGAGATCTATCAGTCTGGTAAAGGTTATAAAGCCATTTCTAAAGCTTTGGGACTCCAGCGAACCACAGTGAGAGCCATTATCCACAAATGGCAAAAACATGGAACAGTGGTGAACCTTCCCAGGAGTGGCGGCCAACCAAAATTACCCCAAGAGCGCAGAGACGACTCATCCGAGAGGTCACAAAAGACCCCAGGACAACGTCTAAAGAACTGCAGGCCTCACTTGCCTCAATTAAGGTCAGTGTTCACGACTCCACCATAAGAAAGAGACTGGGCAAAACGGCCTGCATGGCAGATTTCAAGACGCAAACCACTGTTAAGCAAAAGAACATTAGGGCTCGTCTCAGTTTTGCTAAGAAACATCTCAATGATTGCCAAGACTTTTGGGAAAATACCTTGTGGACTGATGAGACAAAAGTTGAACTTTTTGGAAGGCAAATGTCCGTTACATCTGGCGTAAAAGGAACACAGCATTTCAGAAAAAGAACATCATACCAACAGTAAAATATGGTGGTGGTAGTGTGATGGTCTGGGGTTGTTTTGCTGCTTCAGGACCTGGAAGGCTTGCTGTGATAGATGGAACCATGAATTCTACTGTCTACCAAAAAATCCTGAAGGAGAATGTCCGGCCATCTGTTCGTCAACTCAAGCTGAAGCGATCTTGGGTGCTGCAACAGGACAATGACCCAAAACACACCAGCAAATCCACCTCTGAATGGCTGAAGAAAAACAAAATGAAGACTTTGGAGTGGCCTAGTCAAAGTCCTGACCTGAATCCAATTGAGATGCTATGGCATGACCTTAAAAAGGCGGTTCATGCTAGAAAACCCTCAAATAAAGCTGAATTACAACAATTCTGCAAAGATGAGTGGGCCAAAATTCCTCCAGAGCGCTGTAAAAGACTCATTGCAAGTTATCGCAAACGCTTGGTTTCAGTTATTGCTGCTAAGGGTGGCCCAACCAGTTATTAGGTTCAGGGGGCAATTACTTTTTCACACAGGGCCATGTAGGTTTGGATTTTTTCTCCCTAAATAATAAAAACCATCATTTAAAAACTGCATTTTGTGTTTACTTGTGTTATATTTGACTAATGGTTAAATGTGTTTGATGATCAGAAACATTTTGTGTGACAAACATGCAAAAGAATAAGAAATCAGGAAGGGGGCAAATAGTTTTTCACACCACTGTAAAAGGCTTTTTTATTGTATTTTTACTCAGTTTTACAACAATGAGAATTTTCTCCAATTTGAAAATATAATGTATACACATTTTAATGTATAAATGAAATCTTTGGATGTGATTGGTTTACCAGAGAACTCTCCATTTAAATATACTCCAGTCTGTTTAGTGGCCATTTGCTGTTTAGATATTACAATATTTTGCTCCTACCCCTTATCATTATGTCCTCACCGGGACAGGCAGGTAACTCCTCATATCTAAAAGTGTTGTTTTCTCTTTTCCCAGTGAACGATCAGAAGACACTGAAAAGCCACACCCAGGAAGGTCACTGGAAGACCAGGATACACAGAGACTGGCCAGTGAGGGCAACACAGGAGAAGACGAGTGTCAGACACGTGCAAATAGGAGGGAGCTGCATGGACTAAGTGAGGGTAGTTCCACACCAGGGCAGGGGCGTGGGCAGGGGGTTTGGGGAGAATGTGATAACCTTCCTTCTGTTGTTTCTGCAGACAAAAAACATGAAAACCTGTCTGATCCAACTCTGAAGACATCACTTCCAGTTCTGGAGCTCAGAAACATGTCACTTTCGGTTCCAGCGCCCAGAAGCAATCACTTCCGGTGGCAATCCCAGAAGCACATCACTTCCGGGTTCACTAGGCCACTTCCTGTTTGGAGATTTAAAACTCTCATCTTTTCCAGCCATCCTCAGACTCCAATCCATGCACATTAGTGCTATTTTCAAACAGTTTTTGCAGCCGTGGAATTTATACGGGTGGCTGCCCCAAACCTTTTTGAGTGTGTCGAGTCTAATCATTTCACAACAGCAAACATCCTTCAGGGAAACTGAACCAAAAACCATTAAAATTAAAACAGGAAGGTCCTCAGTCTGTTCGCTTTGTACAAGACAAGGAGAAGTAACTTCAGCCTGTAGTTTCTTCAGACTTTGAGTTGGAATATTTTTAACATCAACAGTTTTGAAGGACACATACTCATGCCAGTTCATGCCTACCACATAATTCACATAAGTCTTCTCTCATAATGAAATTGTGTCCCTGCTATGCTGAAATGAATGATACAGCAGAAGTTGAAGGTCAGACAAAGGGGTGTTTTGAGGATTTGCAGACTTCAGGAAGCGAGCCCCCTCTGTGATTGTCTGTGTATTAAAAATCAAACCTTAGGGTGAATTCTTGGACATCAATAAAATCCCTGATGAGATGTTTCCTATGAAGTTTTGTGCACAGCCTTACACATATTCAAATAACAAACTAACAGCATGTATCAGGGGATATTTCCTATAGAGAATAGGGTAGAGGTTGGAAACATGCACTGATTACAGCACGTTGCTGCACCCACCACATGACGTATCATATATGACGGACAAAAAGATCAGGGACCATAACGTATGTATATAGTGGCCAAAAATGATCAAGGGCTTGACGCATCAGATCAGGGGCTTAAACCTCTAAAGCATCTTCTTCCCAAAAACGCTGGTCAGACATTAATTACTTTCATTTTAATAGATAACAACAGAATAATGACTAACGTTGACGTATTGAACTAATTTATTAAAAACGTGTGCTGATTTCCAAAGTCTTTTGCACCCACTATAAGAAACAGGCATGTCAGTAAAGTTTGTAACAGGGATGGCAGTGACAGATGCACAGAGTGGATAGTTAATATAATAACTGGTTTGGATTATCAATACAATCCTGGCACTTGTGACAACTAAAAAAGGGTTTTGGCTTTACTTGAACCGTCCTTATCCATATGCTGTCATTCCAAAGATTCCATATTGATACAGCTGAGCAGTAATCCAGCATCATAAAAATTAAGAACAGTGTTAACTTTATCCACCAAAGATCCACTAAAGACAGACGGGTATATACCGTGAGGTGGTGGAAGAATTAACTTTCTAACGCCTCCCGAGATTGAAGAAATTCTATTAACATCGTGTTCTTAAGTAAAGTCCTGTTTGTATGAAATTCATGCAGAAAATATAGATTAGCTCATTGTTTTGTGTAATATAAAATCAAAGCCCCAATTCCGTGATGTGTAAATTAGCAGTAATGTTGAAAATAGTCTCATTTTAGATGAGCTGTTAGAGAACAAGCATCACTTCTTTAACTACAGGTTTATTAAAGAATTCACACATTGTATTTTAAGATTATCCAGTTTTTACACTTGAATGTTACCACAAGCAAAATCTGCAACACTTAAGTTAACATTTTAGCTTTTCAAAGTTTGGCTTCTTCTAAACAAAACAAAGTAAAAGTTTCAAGTTTCTTTTTTAAAAGATTTAATTACTAACCTCCTAGTAGAATTATAAATGCAAAATTACATCTTGCCTGAAGAAGGGGCCCGAGTTGCCTCGAAAGCTTGCATATTGTAATCTTTTTAGTTAGCCAATAAAAGGTGTCATTTTGCTTGACTTCTCACTACATTCATAATGGCTAACACGGTACAAAACTCTAGTACTAAATGTAGAATTATGAATTATAAATGTAGATATTTTGTAATTGATTGCTTTGAATAGTGTGGCTTTTGCAACAATAACTTTGAGTAAGTTGCCTGTACTTAACTGTAGCAACGGTCAAGAGGAGGATGGGTTCCCTTGTTTGTCTACACTCATTGTTTTCTTTTGTTCAGTACAGAATCATCGCCTGATTGAGTCTCAGAGAAGTCGTGAGTGGTGGGAATTATGACAGAGAAAGGACCAATTGGAATATACTTTGCCAGTAAGGTGGGGAGTAAGGGAGGAGTCTAGACACAAACGAAAGTGAAAAATACAGAGTTTTTGGAAAAGCAGACTTACAGCAGGATGGATAAAGAAGAAGAAGAAGAAGACAGCATACCTTAAAATGGTGCAGTGTTTCAGGATTCTTTGGATCTTTTGGAAAAAAGCATGTTCCCTACCGGTAGGTCAAACTGTTTTCAATTCTGTATTATTTGGAAGAATACCATCACACCGCCTAGACTTCTCCATTATTCCAGTCAAACGCTTTTCAAATGAATCTGAGATATATGTGGACTTACTGGACTTTTTCCTATTCGATTTCCCCTGTAACGCGTTTGTTTTTTGATGGAGTGCTGTACTCCATGAAGTCAGTTCATACGTATTAAGTAAAGAGGAGAGCATCACTCGATGGGTATTTGTTGTGCATGTTGCCTTATTTGATTTTCATTGTTGCAACTCAAATATATAGTACTAGCCAACCCGCGGCGTATCCTTACGCCGCATAATCAGGCCGTTTTTTTAATGATTTTTAAGCACAGGGAGTAAATGAACATTTGAAAAATTGGTAATGTAATAAATCAGCAAGAAAAGCAACATTGTAACAATGGACGGAACAAACCAACACACAATCGTCCGTGCAGCACTCAGGCGCGGAGGGTGGAACGGGAGGAGAGGAGAAGGACATCCACCCCGCTCCCCCATCATGCTAGTCTGCTGATTTCTCGTCCAGTATGCACTGCCCGCTCATTGTCTTTGCACAGTCCAGATGCACCTGTGACTCACGTAGACTTTTCATTGCTCCTTGCGGTTTTGGCTGCCTTTCTATATATAATCCACAAAGACACCCGACCATGGTAGTAGCGAGGTGGGAGGGGTGTGTGTACAAAGTGCAGGAGCATCTAAGAAGACGCATGTTTGTTGTGGATGCGAATTGCTGTATGTAGCGTGTAAAACAGTTTGATATGGTCACGCCTCGTGCCTGTAACCGGAAACTCGGTTTTTAAAGACTGCTTACTTCATTGTGTATACGACTGTAGGTGAATGAAAAGATATAACTCTGGAGAGGGTAACATACAATACAGCGTTGTACACGCGGCACACAGCGATTCACATCCGCGACAAATGTGAATCTTCCTAGATGGTGCTGTCGCGTCCACCCACGCTCTCGAAGCACACACACTGCATGGTCATGTGCACGCTCGCAAGAGCAACCAACAGAGACTCGCCCACCAACTGTAAGACAATGGAATACCCCTCACAAACTGCTCTACACGACGCATACAACGATTCACATCTGCAACAAACAAACTGTTTTACACACTGCATTCAGTGATTCACAGCTGCGACATGATTTTTCTTAGATGGGTCTAAGACCATGGGAAACCCCTCGGAAACTGTTTTACACACTGCATACAACGATTCATATTCGCGACAAACAAACTGTTTTACACACCGCATACAGCGATTTACATCCGTGACAAACATGCCTCTTCTTAGATAGTCCTGCCGCGTCATGTGGTGCCTCTGTGTGAACCGGTCGGGCACAGAGAAGTTCAGCTGCTGAGAAAGCATCTCGACTGTTGCAGGGCCTGCATTGGTGAAGCAGGTGAGATGGTAATGAAACAGAGGCACAGGTAGCGAGGTGGGTGTGTACAAAGTGCAGGAGCATCTAAGAAGACGCATGTTTGTCGCGGAAGCGACTTGCTGTATGTAGCGTGTAA
Source organism: Polypterus senegalus (assembly GCF_016835505.1). Classification (NCBI taxonomy): domain Eukaryota; kingdom Metazoa; phylum Chordata; class Cladistia; order Polypteriformes; family Polypteridae; genus Polypterus; species Polypterus senegalus. The sequence goes on from NC_053155.1 coordinate 304,778,118, forward strand.
AACAGTGTGCTATGGTGCATCGTAACCGAAAACTCGGTTTTTAAAGACTGCTTACTTCATTGTGTTTCAATCTTAGTTGTAAAGGAATGTTTTAAGGATCCCATGGGATAATCCTCACAAACCGCTTTACACGCTGCATATGGCGATTCACCTCCGCGAGAAACATGCCTCTATGAACAGTCAGCGTGGGTCGGAGCCGCATGTTGCCTCTACGACAGATGAATATAAATGACGCCATTTTTTTCTGAGTTGGTGGGCGTGACTCTGTGAGTTGTCGTCGTATCCAATGGACTTGGAGTTAGTGGGCGTGGCTCCTTCCTGCGTGCGCCATAGTTGTCTCATTTGTCGGTGGCTTAGTGAATCCACGCCCCTTCCGGCTGCTTTCCATGGTCGTCTTGCCTTAGTGAATTATATATATATAGACTAGCAGAATACCCGCGCTTCGCAGCGGAGAAGTAGTGTGTTAAAGAAGTTATGAAAAAGAAAAGCAAACATTTTAAAAATAACGTAAGATGATTGTTAATGTAATTGTTTTGTCATTGATATGAGTGTTGTTGTCATATCTATCTATTTATATATATATATATATATATATATATATATATATATATATATATATATATAGCAAAATAGCTGCGATTGGCAGCGGAGAACTAAAAAGAAAAGGAAACATTTTAATAATAACGTAACATGATTGACAATGTAATTGTTTTGTAATTGTCATGAGTGTTGCTGGCATATATATATATATATATATATATATATATATATATATATATACACACACACACACATATATAAATATATATATATATATATATATATATATATATACACACTATACACATATATATACAGTTATATATATATACATATACACACATACATATATATACATATACATATATATACAAATCTACATATATATATCTACATATATATATTAGGGGTGGGACTCGATTAAAAAAATTAATCCAATTAATTAGAGGCTGTGTAAGAATTAATCTTGATTAATCGTATGTAATCGCACACGTAAATTTGCCCCAAATCGCAAATGTTTTTTTTTTTTTATTTAAAACGGTTTTAGTGGGCGACAGAATCAAATAATAGACATGGACATGAATATTGTAAACTGAAGCTGTTTTAATTTCTGAAAAAAGCTTTTAAACTGCATTTGAATTCAAAACAGAAACAAAAATATCATCCCTGGTTAAAATTGGGCAGACTTAAAAATAAAGTGGTAGTTTAAGTACTTTAAGTACATTTTCAGAATAGTATTGTCTTTAAATAATAATAACCAAAATTTCACCATAAAGTGCAGTTTTCTTCTTAAAAAATAAGTCAGAAACATAAAAGGTAATTTGACCAGCTTACTCTTTAAACTCTGAGTAACATTAGCCAAAATTATTTTGTACATTAGGCTAAAACAGTGTGATCATTGAACATTTTGTAATTAGATGTATTTAGAATTACTAACGGTCACGGAAGTCCAATGATCCCCAGTAAGAGCCACAAAGTCCGCTTTCTGTAATGCATCTAATTTTGCTTGCTTTTCAGTGTGCACAAAACCATGCTTTTATCAAGGCTTCTCGGGTAGTCGAAATGATCAGTCGTAGGAACGCGCTTTATTCCGACTCTAACATTTTTGTAGCTGTGATGTGTGCATCAGTGTAATGGATGTACCAGGAAATCATGCATTGACAAAAGTTCCGTTTGCTTGGAATTGAAAGTGTGATTAAATGCGTTATTTTTTAACGCGTTATGGAGTACATGCATCGAAGCTTCTCAACTGTGCTTGTGCTAAGAAAGGGAAAATTTTAAAATAACGTAACATGATTCTGCGTTAACCTAATATTTTTCATACGTCCCAAACCAAGGAGATGGGAAGGTAAAATGAATCGGTAGCGCGTACATACTCAGTACATCCCTCTCGGGAATCGAACCTCGAATGTCGGTGTTAGAGGCTCTAAGACTCTACAATTGCGCCACCGCTTGTCTATGCTAAAGTATGTATTGTAGATCGGGCTATAGATATACATTTATATATATATACCCGTGTATCGCAGTGGAGAAGTAGAAGTTATGAAAAAGAAAAGGGAACATTTTAAAAATAACGTAACATGATTGTCAATATACAGTAATTGTTTTGTGAGTGTTATTGAATGTTGCTGTCATCAAGGATTTGATTATCATTATTTCTTTCAATCAGGCTCGTATTTGTAGGATGTGTTCAAGTTACATTCCGTGTTTGTCAATCGTTGTAAAGATAAGAGGTTTCATTCATCGATTAGTTCCTTACTGCATCAATAAACAGCTCGTCTTCCTTTTATCTGTGATGTGACAAACTGCATGCACGGGTTTTTTTTTTACGCTGTCTTCCTTTAGCGGGACATTGACTTTTTCCACCGTGTGCTTTGTTTCCACAGTAGCTGCATTTATGAATATGCTTATCAGACGCTTCATATTTTTGCTGCCTTTTCAATTGTGTAATTCGGTTTTGTTCAGCTCTTTGGAACTGTTGCTTTTTATCTGTGCACTGCATCAGTTCACGTGAGCCACTCGGTGTACTTGCATCGAAGGTTCCCAGCTGTGCTGGTGCCATCTCGTGCTATGTCCATAGCTTTATTTAATGTTACCTTAGTCCTGGCACTTAAAACTTTCTCTGGCAGTTTCGCTGAGTTTGTGTCAAACACCACCCTGACCATCTCATCTTCCTCTCCATAAGCACAGTCCTTCACCCGTGAATATTTACCCGTGGCAGTTTGCTATTGGATTGCCGCTGACGGATGGCCTTATATGGGCAGGCACTAAATTACAAACGCCAGCGGCAGCCTGTCTATGAACTTAATTTAAAGTGTAGGTTTACATCGTGCTTTGTTTCCGAAGTAGCAGAACTCGCTTCTTATTGTTTCGCTGCCTTCTCAATTACAGTGGTGTGCAAAACTATTTGCCCCCTTCCTGATTTCTTATTCTTTTGCATGTTTGTCACACAAAATGTTTCTGATCATCAAACACATTTAACCATTAGTCAAATATAACACAAGTAAACACAAAATGCAGTTTTAAATGATGGTTTTATTATTTAGGAGAATAAAAATCCAAACCTACATGGCCCTGTGTGAAAAAGTAATTGCCCCCTTCTTAAAAAATAACCTAACTGTGGTGTATCACACCTGAGTTCAATTCCCGTAGCCACCCCCAGGCCTGATTACTGCCACACTTGTTTCAATCAAGAAATCACTTAAATAGGAGCTGCCTGACACAGAGAAGTAGACCAAAAGCACTTCAAAAGCTAGACATCATGCCAAGATCCAAAGAAATTCAGGAACAAATGAGAACAGAAGTAATTGAGATCTATCAGTCTGGTAAAGGTTATAAAGCCATTTCTAAAGCTTTGGGACTCTAGCGAACCACAGTGAGAGCCATTATCCACAAATGGCAAAAACATGGAACAGTGGTGAACCTTCCCAGGAGTGGCCTGCCGACCAAAATTACCCCAAGAGCGCAGAGACGACTATTCCGAGAGGTCACAAAAGACCCCAGGACAACGTCTAAAGAACTGCAGGCCTCACTTGCCTCAATTAAGGTCCGTGTTCACGAGTCCACCATAAGAAAGAGACTGGGCAAAAACGGCCTGCATGGCAGATTTCCAAGACGCAAACCACTGTTAAGCAAAAGAACATTAGGGCTTGTCTCAATTTTGCTAAGAAACATCTCAATGATTGCCAAGACTTTTGGGAAAATACCTTGTGGACTGATGAGACAAAAGTTGAACTTTTTGGAAGGCAAATGTCCCGTTACATCTGCCGTGAAAGGAACACAGCATTTCAGAAAAAGAACACCATACCAATAGTAAAATATGGTGGTGGTAGTGTGATGGTCTGGGGTTGTTTTGCTGCTTCAGGACCTGAAAGGCATGCTGTGATAGATGGAACCATGAATTCTACTGTCTACCAAAAAATCCTGAAGGAGAATGTCCGGCCATCTGTTCGTCATCTCAAGCTGAAGCGATCTTGGGTGCTGCAACAGGACAATGACCCAAAACACACCAGCAAATCCACCTCTGAATGGCTGAAGAAAAACAAAATGAAGACTTTGGAGTGGCCTAGTCAAAGTCCTGACCTGAATCCAATTGAGATGCTATGTCATGACCTTAAAAAGGCGGTTCATGCTAGAAAACCCTCAAATAAAGCTGAATTACAACAATTCTGCAAAGATGAGTGGGCCAAAATTTCTCCAGAGCGCTGTAAAAGACTCATTGCAAGTTATTGCAAACACTTGATTGCAGTTATTGCTGCTAAGGGTGGCCCAACCAGTTATTAGGTTCAGGGGGCAATTACTTTTTCACACAGGGCCATGCAGGTTTGGATTTTTTTTTTCCCTAAATAATAAAAACCATCATTTAAAAACTGCATTTTGTGTTTACTTGTGTTATATTTGACTAATGGTTAAATGTGTTTGATGATCAGAAACAATTTGTGTGACAAACATGCAAAAGAATAAGAAATCAGGAAGGGGGCAAATAGTTTTTCACACCACTGTATATAATGCATGTTTTCTTGAGCGCTTTTTTGAGGTCTTCCTGGTTTTCTATGTACTGCGTGATTACGTGGGAGGCGTGATGATGTCACATGAAACTCCGCCCCCACGGCGTTGAAGCTCATCTCCATTACAGTAAATGGAGAAAAACTGCTTCCAGTTATGACCATTACGCGTAGAATTTCGATATAAAACCTGTCCAACTTTTGTAAGGAAGCTGTAAGGAATCAACCTGCCAAATTTCAGCCTTCCACCCACACGGGAAGTTGGAGAATTAGTGATGAGTCAGTGAGTGAGTGAGTGAGTGAGTGAGTGAGTGAGTGAGTGAGTGAGGGCTTTGCCTTTTATTAGTATAGATTGATTCCTTTTGTTAAAATGTGTGATATGCTCTGTGTGTTGTGAGGTCAGTAGAGGAGTAGTGTTGGTTGTTCATTCTCTTTTTTCTTTATTTTTATTTACAATAATATTGTCTGCCACTACAATAAAAGGCAGTGTAATGAAAGGCACTATAATAATTATAATAAATTTTATTTATACAGTAATCCCTCCTCGATCGTGGGGGTTGCATTCCAGAACCCACCACGATAGATGAAAATCCGTGAAGTAGAAACTATATGTTTGTATGGTTATTTTTATATATTTTAAGCTCTTAGAAACTCTCCCACACTGTTAACATTATTAGAGCCCTCTAGACATGAAATAACACCCTTTAGTCAAAAGGTTAAACTGTGCTCCATGACAAGACAGAGATGACAGTTCTTTCTCACAATTAAAAGAATGCAAACATATCATCTTCAAAGGAGCGCCGTCAGGAGCAGAGAATGTCAGAGAGAACGCTCGCTAAGAAAAGCAAACAATCAAAAAATCAATACGTGCTTTTAAGTATACAGAAGCACCGCGATAAAGCGCCATTTTGTAGAGGAGCGTCCGTGTCCTCTGTGCAAACAGCCCCTCTGCTTACACCCCCTCCGTCAGGCAGAGAGAGTGAGAAAGATAGAGAGAAGCAAACAAGCACCGCGCGGGAAGCATATCTCATAACATTGAGGAGTTTTAGTTAATATGTAATACATGCTCTGATTGGGTAGCTTTAGTTAATTCACATAATGCATGTATTCCAAATAACGATATATTATTTGCACTATACAACTCCAGGCACCTCATACCCAGATAAACACACTTGAGTTCTTAATTTTGTGACTGATTTCAGCTCCTTTCTGTTTGATGGGATAGCAGGCTGCTTGTGCTGATCGACACATTTGCAAAACAAAACACACTGATGAGGAGAGGTGCAAAGGAATTTAAGGTGGCCCGGGATTACAAGTTTTTTCGTAGGCTTCAGGGATTCTAGTGTTATTAAATGTGGAACACTGTTGTTCAACTTCTAATTCTGCTATGTAACTTTCGTTTAGGATGTATACACTAATTTATGAATAATAAAATAAAAGCAGTACTCGTTCTAGCAAATACATGGTTAATTCACATAACTACACAAGCGCTATGAATCATGGCAGAAAACACAATAGTTTTAGGTGAGATTCCCCAGGTTAAAGTTCAGGCCAACTCAGTTTTAATCAGGTAATAAATTGACCAATTAAAGGACACAACAAATAAAATTTTAAATTAAACAAGCAGTCGACCAATTGGTGCTTATTTACTCTAACAGACTTTCATAACAGTCTATATGCCAAAATTATGCTACATTGCCGCTTATATTACAATCAGAATCATGCCTTGCATCTACAAATTGCACACTGTTATAGAGTACAGTGCCTTTAAAAAGACCAGTCAGTTATTTATTATTTTATATTTGCAGAGATCTGTTTTCATATTGACATTACAAAGTCTTTTTTGTTAATCAGTATTAAAAACGCCAAATTAAATCCACTGTGATTCAATGCTGTACAATAAGAAAATCTAAACACGTCAAAGATGGGTGAATACTTTTTCAAGCACTGTAGCTGCTATTTTGTTAATTTTCTTATCAAATTGGAGGGCGCTGCTGACAGTCTACAGGACAGTACACAGGGCAGGGATGTGCCATAGATAAGGTGCCAATGTATTGCATGCCACTGCCATGCACACACCTGCACACATTCGCACAGGGCTAATGTAGAGTAGATAAGCAAGCATTTTGCAAACTGGAATACATCAAGAAAACTCACATAGAAGTTGGAAAAGAATGCAAAACTGTTTGTAGACATTGGCTGGGTTCAAAACAGAACATTGACCTTCAGAACTGCAAGGCAGCAGCTCACCATGGTGGTGTCTTTTTAAGGTCACAATTAGCCAATTCATTGACAAATGAAGGAGATAAAAAGTAAATTAGGTTGAAATTAAGCTCAAACTCGGCAAAGCTTTTTTATAAGAAATGCCCAGGTAGGCCAAGAAGGCAGCAGAAGCCTAAGAAAGCGTCTGTGAGAAATAGGAACTTGAAAGCAGAAGAAGGACTTGGGTTTGCAGTAACCTTACCTTCATCCATCAAGGGTGTAAAATCTACATGACAAGAGTGGTGTAATGTTTGCGCAGGGTGACAGCAGCTTTGAGAGACAGAATGAAATCAGGAAATGACACAGAGAGATCAAAATTGAAGCAGGGGTCTTAGATGGGAAGTCTAATATTAAATAAATAAAAATCAGGACGTGTAGCCAGGATCATGATTAAAAAAACAGATCATCATAAGCTAAAAATGGAACACATAACCAAAGGTGGAAAAAAAAGTCAGATGTAATATGTGGTCTTAGGGCAGAAAAACCTCTAACCAGCAACTCACAAACTTACAAAAAGGAAAATGCTAAAGGTTATTTATTCAGGAATACAGATCTTGGATGACCAAGAAGCAAGATATGCTAAACTTTATGCTGTTGTGATAATAACGTCACGCTTCACACACTGCCAGTCATCAAGTTTAGCAGCAGTCGACAATAAAACTATTCCAGAATACCGGCGCCCATAAGGAAAACAAAATACCACTGTGGGAGAACATAAATTATATTTAGCACTGGTCAAAACACATGGAAACAAAAAGCAACTATTAAAATATAAATAAATAAATGAATTCAGAAGCCTGATCATGATAATCAGAATGTCTATAAAGAACCCAGACCATATTACTTTTAATTATGGACACAGATTGGGTTTAATTTAAGAGAATTGAACTATTGAGTGTAACTCTACATCCCTATCTTCAGCTACAGATAGTGGCCAAAAAAATGACACAATGAGGTTTCTGTACAGGGTTGCTGGTCTCACACTTTGTGACAGCTGAGCAATACACGAGGACCTTGGTGTAAAAAGACTCCTTTTCCAGATTAAGAGGACCCAATTCAAGGGGTTTGAAACTATGGTTAGAATATTCTTCTGAGGATCTCATGGGAGATTACCTAGGAAAAACCTGCTAGGAGAAGGACTTTATATGTCTCAAGCCTGAGTCTTCTCCAAGAATGGTTGGGAGATGCTATGGAGACTTGATCAACCCAGCATACTGCTATAAATGATGATGATAAAGATTCTTGAGGTGTATGAAAGACTACGGGTTTCAAAAAGTAAGAAGATCCCTGAATTAGCATGGGCAGTTGAGTCACTTGTACCATTACCATTGTCTCACACGTGCGATTAGGAAGAAGCTGTATGGACTAAGTGAAGGTATTTCCACACCAGGCCAGGGTGTGGTGGGGTGCACTAAACCCTCTACTGCCTGATTCAACCTTAAAGACATCACTTACGGCGCCCAGAAGTATGTCACTTCTGGTTTCGGCACCTATAAGCACACCACTCCCGGTTCTGGCACCCAGAAATACAATACAACCCCAAAACATGTCACTTCTGGTCATGGCCTTTAATGGATCCATTTTCTGAACATTAAATCAGTTCTTGTTTGGACTCCAACCAATGCACATGAGTTTCAAATCCCAATTGCAGCCAGGGACAATATATGGGTGGCTGCCCCAAACCATTTTGTGTGTGTTGAAGCTATTCATTTCAAACCATACAAATACGAGGAGGGAACCAAATATTCCCAGAATTGGTCAATAGCACAGGAATAGGGTGTAGTTATCAATCATATCACTAGTTATTGCATATGGCTAATGTCTGTTTATTCAGTTAGTTGAGTGGCCCCATGCTGAGCTGATCAAGGGCATATTTTTATTGTTTATTCCACAATCATGCACGTGACTTGGGCAATTTTTTTTTTGATTATAAACAATTTCTTCCCTATGGATAAACATTTCATCAGGGACAATACATCGAAGAACTGAGCAGTCTACAGAGAGACTTGAGGAACAAAATGTCTGGGGAAACGTCACACCCAAAACTGGATTTAAAGCCAGGACAACACACCTGCACACACTGCATTGTCAGTCAGAGTTTTTGAATAAAAACAATACGGTTGTTACTCTGCACCCCCTGTATTTGCCAGACCTCACTCCCTGGGACTTCTGTTTGTTCCCAAAATTAAAACTGAGACTGAGAAGAAGAAGATGTGCTACTGTGGAAGAAATCCTGGAGAAAATACAGGAGGTTGAAGACATGGTAACAAAGAAGAGTACAGGAAACATTCCCAGGTATGGAATGGAAGAAGTGCGTTGTAGCTCAATGAGAATATGTGATGGTGACTAAAAAGAAATTGATGTAAGGATTGTAATAGTTTTTTTTTTTTTTACAATTCCGGGAATTTTTAGGTTCCCTTCTCATATTTATTCAGCAGAATCAAAAACACACAGCATAAGGATGATACGACTATCTTTTCAATGAAGGAATGCTAGAGGCAGTGGGTGAGTTGTTTTGCAGTGAGTGTGTTTTATATTGTATATCCACCACATATTACTGTCCTTTATTTTACATTATTTACTCTTGAAAATGAGCAGTGTGGGAACCGAGAGAGAAGGAGAAAGTGATTCGTTGCACTCGTCAGGCAAGAAGACACATTATCCTAACCAGACAAACAATTAGCTTGAAATTCATGTCTACAAAATATCTTTTTTCCTTTTGCAGTTAATTCTTGACAGATTACTGAACATGCCTTCATTAACATCACTTAAGTGGAAACTTTGATTGCATTCCAAATAAATTTTACAAAGCAGAGCTTTGTGATGTACAGATGGTTAAAGTTCTCTTCTTTTCTTTTCCATATTTGTCACAGTCATCATTCACTTTCCAACCAGAGATTTCTTTTTTTGAGAGCATATGTTTTTTGGGTTAGCCAAAAGAATATCTGGAGGTTAAAACTGGCTTCAGTTTTGATGTAAGGATTATTAGTTGGATGGTGCATGCAAAAATAAGGCTGGCTGCATACAAAAGCTGCTGAAAGAAAAGTTTTATGGGTTCAGTCTGTGAAACCAACCTGAGAGGCTGCCACTCCTTTCTGAGCTGTTGTGAGAGCTCGTGGTGCTGAAATCTTGTGACTGGTTGTGTGGCATTCTATTAGACAGTCCCTCAGCCAGGCGGTAGTCAGGAATGAAAAGGAGTGCTACAGGTTAAAGGGTAAAAATCACAGTGGCATCAGGTGAGTCGCTCCCAGCCCAAGCACATGCACAGCATGCAGTTAGCAGAAAGCCGAGGCTGTGAAAAGTCATGTGTCAGAACCCAACTCTTTCACCCAAAAACCTGCAAGAATAAATGCTGCAAAAAGGAGTCAATGACAGAAGACAAGAATGAAAATATGAGGACATTACAATGTACCACAGGTAACGTGACGTACTGCTACTTTGATGAAGTGTTGTATCATTAAAAGATCTATCTATCTATCTATCTATCTATCTATCTATCTATCTATCTATCTATCTATCTATCTATCTATCTATCTATTATATAGTGCCTTATTAATCTATCTATCTATCTATCTATTATATAGTGCCTTATTAATCTATCTATCTATATTTCTATCTATCTATCATGCAGTATGCTTCAGCCAAGCACACATGCATTTTCCAAACTGGCTTCATCATTGAGAAGGGTCCTGAGTAGCCTAAAACTATCACAGAACCATCAGAATCAAGGTGGGACCCAAGCTCAAGTTGGATCCCAGTGATATTGCGGGGCACAGACATACATACACACACACCCTAAGCAAAGCTCCCACCCATTAATTAATTATTAGATCTGCATAATCCAGTACTTAGGTGCAGGACGTGTAGTCTATAGTAGCATGTTTGGGAAAAATCAATAGCTTTTTGTCACAGAGCACACTCATATGCATCTGCATAGACATTTGCATGGGGTACATGTCAATCTAACTAATTGTGTGGGATATGAGTGGAAACTGGAGTTTCCAGAGAAAATTAAGGTGGATGTATGAAAGATGCTCAAACTCCCTAAAGTCAGTAGCAGGGAATGGAAATCAAATGCAGGTACTGTGAAGCAATAGCAGTAGCTACTGCGCTTCTGTGCTCTTATATAATATCATCAAACCACACCATACATGTATATATATATATAAATTCTACTGTCTACCAAAAATCCTGAAGGAGAATGTCCGCCATCTGTTCGTCAACTCAAGCTGAAGCGATCTTGGGTGCTGCAACAGGACAATAAGTGAATGCCATTGAGGATAGAAGGGTACCCCGGCTGGACAACGACAAGACCTCCTACCAAGATGGAAGGTGTCATGGGATGGGTGATCAGAAGCCAGAGGCCAATAGCAGTTCCCTCATGAGTTAGGTGGTAGTGATCAATTGGAGGTATCCCAGCTTAGATACGTTCAGGGGTACGTGGGAACTGTAGTCTGGAGTTCCAGGCCTGTCTGGGTCCCTGGGCATCACAAGAGGGCACTATCCATGAGGACTCCCCTGGTTCTCAAAATGCCTCAAATCATACCCAGTCACTGGAAGCCGTTCCGGGTCTAGCTTAAAAGAAACCTTATTTTGACAAGTCAGAGCTGGGCAACACTCAACTAGAGGTGGAAGGAGATGGAAGAATTTCATTGATTTTGTATGTTTATTGGTTGTGTCCATTGTAAAAGTGCTTGATGGATTAAATATCCCATGATTGTATTGGGCATGATTGGGTTTTGGGGCTGTCATACCCTAATGGTTACTACTTACACACACACACACACACACACATATATACATACATGAGTCAAAGTTATGTTAATATTTGAATGATGGAAACGATTTATTCACAAAACATACTTCATATGTGCAAGATGATTTGCAGGAATGTCCCAGCCTGTTCACCTATGTGCCCTATGCAGCACATAAATTGTCCACAAAAATTGTATATAAGTATATACATAGCAGCACCATTAGTATTAACATAATTTTGACTCAACCTATATATATAGTATATATGTATGTAATCATAATTCACTATACCATTTACCAATTGCCATAAACAATTTCTTGCACTAGGAATTTGTCATCTTTTACATGCCCAAGCTTATCCTCCAGGGACAACACAGAGAGGGAGAGAGGAGCTTGATGTCAGAGCACAGGATCAGATATTTGTTCAGTGCCCATACAGCAATTCCAGGTTAAAAGCTTTGCCCAGTGGCCCATTGGAGTAGCATTGCTTCTGGCATTGCCTAGATTCCAGCTGGCAGCATTCCAGTTACCAGCACTGATCCTTTAGCCAGAGAGCTACTCATACACTCATTCAGATAGACATACATACACATGTATACATTATGTTCACATAAGATCAGGACGGTAGCCCCATAACATAACATGACATAAAACTGACAGACTGACTTAATCCAATTCAGTGTTGGAGAGGGCCAGAGTCTACCCTGGCAACATTGGGCACAAGACAGTACCCAGCCCTGCACCGGGCATCAGTCCTTTTCAAGTACACACTCACACAGTGCCAGTTTAGAGCTGTCAGGTAAGCTAACACCCGTGTCTTTGGGGAAATAGGAGGACGTGTCATGCAGACACAGGGAAAATGGGCAATGGCTGGGCATGGGTTTTGGGATCTAGGATGCTAGATCTGTGAGGTACCAGTCCTTTGCTGAGCAGACACATGCACACTTGCTCACAGAATCCAATTTAGAGATGCCATTTAGCCTAAAATGTACTGTATATTTTCTGGATATGGGATAAAAAAACAAAAATTACATGCAGATACAGGGAGAAAGCTCAAACTTTATACAGATGGTGCCTGGCCAGACGTAAAGCGGTAGTGCTAAACACTAAAATAACACAATATAACATAACATAACAAAATGGAAAAAAATGAAACACAATAAAAAGAAACATACAAACAATAACCTTTTGAACTAAAGAGAAACATAACACAACATTCTCAGACCCTATTAATCTAATACAAGGTCCCAGGGGATTAAAGAAGGTCTTGTAAGCATCAGGCAGGATCTATCTCTGGACAGTGTCCAGTTCATCCATGTATCTATTCACTCACACAAACATTTCACAACCATTGTTCCAATTTGGAATCACCAATTAACTTCACAGATATTTCTTTGGAAATGTGGTTAATAAAATAAAACTGCAGTGGAGGGACACCCCTTCTAGGAATGGTTCTTGCTTTGCGTCCACAGGGTTTAAAAGACATAACATTTCTATGTACTCCATCCTCATCATAGGGAGCTAAAGCCTGTCCCTGGTAGCATCACGAAGAAGGCAGGAAACCATTCTGCTCATCACAGAGCACAACTGTAGATACACTCACACCTGTTAATGCCTAGCCAAATGGGGGCTTCCAGTTTGCCTGACACATGAATCATCCAGATTTGGGAGGAAAATTCACAGGTAAGTAGGTACAACATACACAATCCATAAAAACAGTAATTGGGTAAGGATTCAAACTCAAACTACTAAAGTTTTGAGCAGTAATAATAACCATTTTACAACAGTGCTTTTGTTTAAGGGTATTTGTAAATCTAAATGGAAGCAATACGGCTGGTGTCCAAACATTTCTTTTAGACCCATTTCTTACTACCATTTGACCACAATATATATGTATAGATACATATACACACACCTACTGTATGTACAGGGTGGTCCAGATCTAATTATGCAATTTTCATTACGCTATAACTTATTAAGTTTATTACTCCGAGCCTGTACCTAACTGAATGGAGGACAAGTGGTACATTACATGGAAAATCAGTGGATCTAGTCTATTTTTGTTTATTACAAGATATTTCAAACAATTCTTTTGTCTTGTATTGTTTTCCTGCATTGCATTAAAAGTTGCATAATTAGATCTGGACCACCCTATAGAGGTGGTGCTGAACAATAAGGTGGGGCCTGAGTGATAGAGATAGTTCGACTGACGTCATCAGGAAGTTCTTACAGGCAGTCCTGGAACAAAGAGTGGTACAATCTTTGTCCTTAGATTACGATTTTGGGAGCTGCTTCTAAGGGCCTTTGTAATCCAGATGTTGCAGGTTTGGGGCTGACCACTGGAAATTACCAGAGCGCAATCTGGGAATGATTTCACAGGAGAACACTTGGCATAGTCGGCAGGATTTATGCTGTGGAAGGGTGGAGTGTAGAAGTGGTGCTGCCCAGTAAGGTGAGGGTTGATGGAGATAGAGCTCAGCTGACTTCATCAAAAAACACTCCACTTTGCATTGGTTACAGGCTGTCCTTGCATGAACAGCAAGGGGAGTGTTTTTTTTTATTTTTTTTTTAATTGCACACTATAGGGAGCTACTGCTGAGGACCATTGTAATCCAGACATTGCAGGTTCATGACTAACTTCTGGCAGTTACTGGAGTGTAAAATGCACAACCTGAGTTTCATCATGGTCTGATTCCACAACATTGCATTGTGGACAGGTGGAGTGTAGAAGTGGTGCTCCGCAATAAGATGGGGGCTAAGAAAAGATAGAGAGAGCACTTGGCTGATGTAACTATGAAGCACAATGCTTTGCATTGCTAATGGACAGTTCCTGCATAAACAGCTGGGGGAGCTCTCCTTTTATCTCACACTATAGAGGGTTGCTTCTGAAGGTCTTTGTTATCCAGACATTCCAGGTTTGCAGCCGACCACTGTCAGATACCATAGTGGAAAATGTGCAACCTAGGATGTATTGCAGTATGATTCCACAACAAAGCAAAACTAGATATTTATATATTGTCACGCTTGGGTCACAGATTTGCACAGAGACACAGAAGGTTGTAGAAAGCAGGAATTTTATTCAAACTCTGTAAACAAACATTTGTTTCTTTTTCAAAAGCTTAAACTTGCTCCACGAAAAGTCAGAGATGACAGTTCCGCCATGAGCAGAGAATGTCAGAGAGAGAGAGAGAGAGATAAAAGCAAAACAATCAATTCCAAAAACCGACAGACTCTGCACAAGGCTTTTAAGTAAACGGAGTACCGCACAAGGTCTTTATTACGCGTTATAGCGTAAGTGAGAAGGGAATGAGCAATGTGAAGGTAGACTCTGTTTCAGGGGTTTTCTCAGGGGCATCTGTGTCCTCTTGGAGTGCAATCACCCCTCCAGCTTACTATATATATATATATATATATATATATATATATATATATATATATATATATATATATATATATATATATATATATATATATATATATATATATATATATATATATAGGGTGGTCCGGATCTAATTATGCAACTTTTAATGCAATGCAGGAAAACAATACAAGACAAAAGAATTGTTTGAAATATCTTGTAATAAACAAAAACAGACTTACATCTATCAGCAACAAAAATAATTTTTTGTGAATCTCTATGTAATAAACTTAATACGTTATAGCGTAATGAAAACTGCATAATTAGATCTGGACTACCCTATAGTGTGGCATGCATCTGCACCTGGGGATCACCTTTACTCTTTGAGGGCTGAGTATTTTTTTCCAAAAAACTCAGTTTTCCTGATTTGCACACAAAGCAATGGTTTCACACAAAAATCGACATAAAACGTGGCTGCTGTCGGCGTCGATTCACCGTCTCTGGCAGCAACGGTTCAACAGCCAGCAGGAATGTGTGGTGGGCCGGCTGCCTGGCTGTCTTCATGCAACATGCGGACAGCGGTGGCAGTCAAAATGCAACATGGTCTGCTTTGTAACTCCTGCTTTGGTGGTCCTCCCAGGCAAACTCCGATGTAGGCGCCTCAGTTACATGAACGTGTTCAGCACCACAATCAGCTGGGGGCCGATGAGATGACACTGGTACCTCACTTTCATTTTTGATCTCCAGATGACTTGCACCAAACTGGAAGTCCGACAAGTTAGAGTCTGATTCAGCGGTAATACGCAAAACGTCATCCATTGGAATTTTATTCGCTTTGGTCTTTCGCCAGATGTCGATGCCATTTTAGAGGTTGTTTGATCTTCGCTGCTCCTACATGCACAAGCAGGGAATTGAGGTGAAATCAATGAAGCTAACTTTCCTTTTAGCAAAGAGAGTCTAACTGAAACGTAACAGTGAGTTTTGTTGCAGTTTATAGCTGATCACCTCTGAATTTCGACAAAAGTCAACAACCGCCTTGAAAGAGTTAAGGTAAGATGTCACTAACTCGTTTTTTCTCTTCCATCCGCAGTAATCTGTGTGTGACCCCATCCTTGGGGCCCAGAGAAGACTCCACTCCTCTCAGTAAAAGGGGCATAGCTGAAGCACTGCGTCTCATTCTGACCATATACCCAAGACCGGAAGGAGCTCATTAGCTACCTGAAGCAGAAGTTTCTAATTTATTTAAAATCATACCCATTGCTCTGTAATGATTTTTGTTATTACGAAAGGCTGGACTGGCCGACTTTTCTCTCTGTGGCGAGCCGGAACACTTTTGTGTTTCTGTCATTAAATGGGGTCACCCTGCTGGCATTCCTACTTTTACTGTGGGCTATTCAATGTACAAATAGGGTTATGAGGGCAGATCCTATCCTAACACTAGGGGACATGAGAAGGCAGAAACCAGCCTTTGATAGGGTGTCAGTCCATTACAGATAATATGCATAAATACATTACATACATTCAAACATACATACATACTTGAACCCACTTAACCCACTTGGGTCACGTGGGTCCAGAATCTACCCCAATAGCTTTAGGTGCAAGGTAGGAATCAATCCTCTCAGGTTACCAGTTCATCACAGATAATATAATATAATATAATATAATATATATATATAATATAATATAATATAATATAATATAATATATATGAGAGCAGCATTACATTGTCAGGCAATCACAAAGAGCAGTTTTTAGGTGAAAGGGTGAGGCTAATATTACTTTAGTAAACAGGAGCATTTACAATATGTGTGTTTGACATAAATGTGTGAAACTTACTAGCAGGATGCATAGCTTCACTTACTATTGTTGCAAGAGTTCTTATCCGGCAGCGAGTATCCCAGTCCAGTTATATCTTGCTTGGTTTGTATCGAAGCTTTCCACTGAGGATCAGGGAGGTCAACAGCAAGTTCATGGATGCTATTCGAGTGCAGGATCTGTGTGGTAGCATAGGGGGTGGCTTGTGAAATCTGTCCAGGGCTGTTGTAGCTCGTTTTAGTAGTAAAGTCGATACTGCTATAGATGGCTCCATCTGAGAGCATGGTTCCGGTTTTATCCCCTTGGCCTGGCACTGGTGGCAGCACATCTGTGATAAGCATAGGGGAATGAAGCAAATCAGTGATGCAGAGGAAGCTTAGACTATCAAGGTTTTCAGATGAAAAATAAATGTGTCATTCTGCATGTGTGCATTTCAGCTGAGACAAGGTCCACGAGCCAATGAAGGGAAAATGATGTACAACCATCGCTTAGCTTTCAGCATCTGTGACAGGACTTATGCTTGTCCTTCACGTCTCACTGACTAAAACCATCTTTTTTCTCTTGGCTATACCTTTGACTGCAAACATAAACTATGGGATATTTTAGCATAGAAACGTGTTTATCATTATTCATAATATGAAACCAAATCAAAAATATTCAGAAGTGTTTATGATTATATCTATACATGAATTTCAACTAAGGATGAGACAAAGTGTCACTGTCATTCTAACTTCAGCGATGCTATTATTTTTATTGCTTCGGCATTAATATCATATTAGAAACAAGTCACTAATCGATCGCTTACCTCCACGGCTAAAGTTTCCAAGCTCATTTGGACCACCGGAGCCACTGTTCACTGGAAGACTAGAAGTGGGCCAAGAGTCTGCCAACCAGGGATAGCCAGGTTCGCCAGCATTTAGCAAGCCTGGACGGCTGAAAGAAAAAAAAAATCAAAAGAAACCTTCTGTTAGAAAACGTATAAGGATCACCTTGTCTGCTAGGAACAGGTTTGGCTGCTACCTTGGGGGAATTCAGAAAAAAAAAATCCCTTCAGGCAGAAGCACTCACTAGTTGACACCCTGTTACCGGTTTGCTAAAAATCTCAGTGTTTCTGTTTAACAGTCAGCTAAGGTATGCGATAACAAAGGGCAGTGTTCAATGTAGCGTGTCTTAAATATGGTGCATTTCAAAGTAATTAGTCCATCTTGCCATATTATGAAGCACTTCAAAGACGGCCATCCTTTTAACAGAGATGGTGCAATGTGATGCGAGAGTATGTGTAAAAATCACCAAATTTAAAAGGCGTGCTGTCGTAAATAATAACTCCTTTATCGGACTCAAAAGAAATTCAAACGCCAGGGTGAGGAATGAATATTGTAATACAAATTGCCAGTTTCACGATACAGTAGGTATTGTTTTGCTCTTTTTTCTTTAATAACCTTTGTAGCATTTGTGTGATATTATTGGACCCATCTGAACTTTTACAGCTAATTACAATTAAAGAAATACAAGGGTTAAATTTGAGAACATTGTAATGCCGTTAGCCCATAAGACCATAAGAGTTTCCTCGAACTAAATAGCATTCAAATCACAACTCCATGGTAATCGATTGGATTTCAATGACAAACGTTACACCATGAATGCAAATGAACACTATCATTGTGATATGGGACAGACAAGCTCAGAGCCCCAAACTAGAGTTTGATGATAAACTGCCTCCTCAGGGGAACAATCATTCAAAGTCACAGTTCTGTATCAGTTGTTTCCTCCGCTGCAGTCTGCATTTCAAACAGCACCTGTCAGCTGCAGGCTGTTATGGTGCTTACTAAAAGATCTGCCTGTTGTCTCAACAACGAAACAATGGTCAGGAGAGGCATATACTGTATATACGGCAAAAGATAATAATTTGAAATTATGTGGGAACTTTAGGTAAAGCAAAAAAGGTACCTAGTTAATCACAAGGTGCCATCCCACACCAGATCAATTAACTTAACCTGTACGTCTTTCAGATATACTGTAGTAGGGAACTGAATTACCACCAGAAAAACAATTTATATACAATGAGAACAAGCAAAGTCCATAATAACAGGGGTTGTGCCCAGCACACTAGATTCTTCACTTCTATACTGCCTGAATGACATTGAGCTAGTCCATTTTATAAACTAATAGCACTTCTGCATGTACATTGTCACACACATGTGCCTAGGGAGGGCTCTACAGAGGTAAGGACAACAGGATCAGAGAATATGCTGACGCAGTTGGTGAATCTTTCTGCTCTGTTTCCCCATGGACTAGAAGACGATCATCTATGATGTCACTTCCTCATTGGCCTCAGAAGTCTTCTTTGTGTCTTGCTTGATACCGAAGAGGACTAAGGAACTGAAGTTGGTTTTCAGTCGAATCTGCAACTGAACAGGACTGAGCTCTGCCTTCAGAAGCACTTTGTTTCTGTTAAAAGATAATGTATCACAGACTGCGATGGTACTGACTTTTTTGATTCTTTTTTATTGTTTGTGTGAATTAATTAGGATGACCTTGGAGGTATCCCAATCTACTATATTGTCCCTATTTTCTCCTTAAAACATATTATGGTACCAATTCTTCTTTTTTGACCTTATTTGTGATACCTTTGATTATGTACATTAAATGCGGTTACCATGGAGGTAAACCAATCTACTATCTTGTTCCTGTTTTGTCCTTACTGTGTATTGGATATTGTAACACCACTCCCCATCTCCCTCACTCAGTATGGATATCAACATCATATAAATTCTGAATCTGCATGTACAATGTCACACACACATGCCTAGGGAGCATCTTCAGGGCTCTACAGAGGTAAGGTCAATAGGGTCGGAAAGTAGCGTGACACAGTTGCTGAATCCTTCTGCTCTGTTTCCCCATAGACTAGAAGACAAGAGTCTAGGATGTCACTTCCTCCTTGGCCTCGGAAGTTTTCTTTGTGCCTTGCTTGATATTGAAGAGGACTACAGACTGGAAGATATCGTTCAGTATCGAATCCACAAGTGAACAGGACAGAGCTCTACCTTCAGAAGCTCTTTATTTCCATTAAAGGATAAGGATAAGTGCTTTATTTCCTTTAAAGGGTAATGTATCACAGACTGTGATGGTATTAACTTCTCTTTTTTGACTTTGCTTATCGTTTGTGATTCTTTTGATTGTGTACATTAAATTAGGTTACTGTGGAAGTAAACCAATCTACTATCTTATCCCTATTTTGTCCTTACAACATATGATATGTTGTAACACCACTGTCCATCTCCCTCACTCAATATGGATATCAAGATCATACGAATTCCGAATGTGCATGTACATTGACACACACAGGCGCCTAGGAAGCATCTTCAGGGCTCTACACAGGTAAGGTCAACAGGGTCAGCGATTAGGGCAGTGCAGTTGGTGAATTCTTTTGTTCTGTTTCCCCATAGACTAGAAGACATGGACCTAGGATTATCACTTCCTCCTTTGCCTCGGAAGTCTTCTTCGTGCCTTGCTTGATATTGAAGAGGACTAAAGACTGGGAGACAGCATTCAGTATTGAATCCACAATTGAACAGGACAGAACTCTACCTTCAGAAGCTCTTTATTTCCAATACAGGATAATGTATCACAGACTGCGATGGTACTGACTTTTTTTGGTTCTTGTTTATCGTTTTTGACACTTTCAATTGTGTGCATTAATTAGGATGACCCTGAAGGTATCCCAATCTACTGTCTTATCCCTATTTTGTCCTTACAACATATGGTATATTGGATATTGTAACACCTCTGCCCATCTCCCCCTCACTCAATATGGATATCAAGATCATACGAATTCCGAATGTGAGTGTACGTTGTTGCACATAGGCACCTAGGGAGCATCTTCAGAGCTCTACACAGGTAAGGTCAACAGGGTCAGAGATTAGGGCAGTGCAGTTGGTGAATTCTTTTGTTTTGTTTCCCCATAGACTAGAAGACATGGACCTAAGATTATCACTTCCTCCTTGGCCTCGGTAGTCTTCTTTGTGCCTTGCTTGATATTGAAGAAGACTAAAGACTGGGAGACACTGTTCAGTATTGAATCCGCAATTGAACACGACAAAGATCTACTTTCAGAAGCTTATTATTTCCATTACAGGTTAATGTATCACAGACTGCGATGGTACTGACTTTTTTTGGTTCTCATTTATCGTTTTTGACACTTTCAATTGTATGCGTTAATTGGATGACTCTGAAGGTGTCCCAATCTACTATCCCTATTTTCTGCTTAAAACATATAGTAGATATTGTAAAGGCACTTTCCTTGCTATAAAGATCATACAAATTCTGAAAACATCAGAACACAAAAGGGATTTTTTTATCGCACAGACACATGTGAGGTTTCAGACACACAAATAAACATACCCATTTAGGCAGACGACAAGATCTTTGTATAACCAAAGAGGTTCACCCTCTTACATTGCCCAAACTACCAGTTTCCTTTTACCTCCACCTCTTTCTATTTGAATGCTTTCCTACTGACAGGGAACATTTCATAGTTTCTCAGATTAGTTTCTGAAAATGAGGCAATTTGTGTACTTCTCTGGTCGGCACCCTACACTTTTCTTTCATCATTTCCTACTTTTCTTTGTCCCCTTCTGTGTTGGCTGCAGTCCTCATGCTTCCCGCGGTATGTTTTATGAACCTTAGTAGGGAGAGATCACTCATACCCTGTTCTGGATTTTACTACCATGGTTTGCTTTGATGAACTTCCATGGTTTTTATAGCGGATGCCCTATGAATTCTGGGGTGATTGAGGCTCCAGATTGTTCTGTTGTTTTACATTTCACTAATTTATATAAATATCCGGGAACCTACAACTTCTCCTGGGCTGCCTGCCCTTTTACTTTCTATGCACCTTTGATTCCACTGGCCTGGAGGAAATAGCTTAACCACTTGTGCGGTTCTCCATTTTTTTGTGATGCCTAATATATTCATGACTCAGGATCGCTGTCTGCACCAAGTAGGAACACCACAAATCAATCCTCCCTAACCTGACTTACACCATTTTGAACTGCTTCCTCTTGTATCATTTCCTGATTAATGCGAGTTGCAGGGGTCTACACCTCCAAGTTAATTCTTTATCTGTGACAGTACACACTCTGTGGCCAAAACACAGCCTCACATATAAGTGGTAATTAAATTTGCATATCTATTCGCATGTGAGATTTGCATGAACAAGTATGCAAATGATTAGGTTTGCCTGTCTGTCACACTAATGAGAGCCCATTAGATTGCCATGTAATTTAGTCAATAATCTGATAGGACGAGATTATGATAACCTTAGGATACTTTAAACATCTTTACAGCACACCTCAGATCTCTTAATGATGCATTAGGTGTCATAGTAAAGGCTGACTGTGTTAGTCGGAAGCTGAATTCCTGCTCTTGATGAGGATGGGTGGTCAGTTTGATATGTCTTGAAAACGGGTAGCTGTATAGATCTGATAGAAGCAAGATGCCCGTGATAATCGTTGCATGAAAGCTCCCAAGTCTGTTTTAAGTAGTGATGTGTGAAACACACAAGTTCCTGTTTGCGCACAGTTTTGTGATATGAACACCACAATTTGTTTTGTAGGCAATTCCACACTCACAAAATGCAAAACTTGCTAAAAACAGTTTTCTGGAGGTTGTAATTGTTTTTTTTTAGTGGTTGCACAAACCAAAAACCTTGTTCACAATTCAGTAAACTGTGTTCTTTTCAACAGTTGCACCAGTAAATTCACTTCACTTTGCGTCTAAAACTTGAATTACCGCGGAGGAGTGTACTATTTTTTTATAATATAACATGTTCCATTTTTTCCTCACTAAAATGCAGCATTGTTCACAATACTGGGTTTTCTCCCCAAAAATAAATCTCACTACACGAGATGTTGTCCCTCATCCTATTACCTAGCAACCACCCGTCCCTATGTCTTGATTTCTGTACAAAACGCTGAGGATGTGCACTCGCCAAGCACCATGGAGCTTTAAGTTTCTTTTCTGTCTTTGATGCATCTTTAGGATAGTGATTACCAAGACTGTCATCTGACTTGAAAACGTTGGGGAACATACTGCTGAAACACATCTGGCAGCTTAACTAAACATCTACATGGGACAGAAAATGAGTCCAGTGATTTTTGTTTTTTCGACTTCAAATTTAAATGCTAAATGATAGTCAAACACATGTAAATTCTTCCAGAAAGGACTAAACATCTGTCTTCTTGTGTCATAAATATATATTTCCCTTAAAGCCAAACACAATTTGTTTCACAAACAAAGTTTGGCTGTATAGTCAATTTTATAGCAAATTGGCTATCAATATCACCCAGCATCTCTTGTTTATTGTGTACTTCTATCTCGTGAAGTAAATCATTGCATTGCTTATGATCGCCATAGACTAATGCTTTCTTTTTTAATCACATTAATGCATTTTCTGAAGCACCTTATTTGGGTTTTAGGGATCCCATGGCCTAACCTGGAAGTAAAAGTTGCCAAATAGAAAGCAAACCTGGAAGGATATCAGAAAACAAGCATTTGACCGGGGATCCCTTGGCATGAGCCCTAGGCATGTGTTGTATGAGGTGCTTCAGGAATATGAGGGCCACTTCTTTAGAACATCAGAACACTCTACACGAGAACAGGCCATTCGGCCCAACAAAGCTCATCAGTCATATCCATTTGTTCACTTTGGCCATCAGAGTCTGTCAAGGCTGTGTCTCGTCATCACTCCTGTTTGTGGTTTCCAAGGACAGGATATCAGGATGTGAGGGTGTCCAGTTGAGGAGGTTGCTTTATGCAGATGGTGTTGTCCTCATCTGACTTCGGCAAGCAATCAAGTGATTTACTACCAAGTGTGAAGTGTCTGGGATGAAGTTCAGCACATCTAAGTCTGAGGTCATGGTTATCTTGCAAAAAAAAAAAAAAAGTAGATTGGTCAGCTCAGATAAAAGGGGGACAAGTGCCCTTAGTGAAAAAGTTCAAGTACCTCCAGAGCTTGTTCACAAGTGATGGAAAAAGGTAATGTAGGATCGACAAGCAGATTGGAGCTTAGGTGCTGTACTGGTCCATGGTGGTGAACTAGGAGCAGAGTCTAAAGACAATTTATCTAAATCTCTGTTCATATGGCTATGAGCTGTGGGCAATGACTAAAAGCATAAGAATGTGAGTAAAAGCGGTAGAAATGAGATTTCCTTATAGGGAAGCTGGCCAGACACCATGAGATAGGGTAAGATAGGGTGAGATAGGGGTTTAGGCACGTCATAACAATGTGGCCTGGGCACTCCTTCTAGGGCTTTTCCGGGGACATCCCACTGGACATAGACCCTGTGGTAGACCCAGAACATCCTGGTTGACTTGGGAATACCTGGAAAAGCCCCAGGAAATCCTAGCTGCAGATAAGAAAGTTTAGGCTGCTGCCACCACAACCCTCACTATGAAAAGCGGTTTTAGAAGATGAGACGAGACAATTAATATATTATTACCAGTAACGCCACACTGCATGATAGTGTGCAGTGAATACACTTGACTTGAGCATTCATCATTTTCATCCTCTTTCTCTGAATGTTTAGCATTTATTTGCTTAGAGGTTGATGCACTTGCTGCTTCCTGAGCAGCTCTTCTTTTCTCCATCCTAACGGCCCGCTTCTTCTCTTCTTTCGTCGGCATCTTTTGGCGTTAAAAGTGATTAAGTCAGTGTTTGTGTTGCAATTACTAAGTACGTTTTTTCTTAATTTTTCACTTAAACTGGCACTTAAGTCTTCAAACTGCCTCAATAATAATTTGAGATATGAAGAAGTAGGGGAAGTGATGGTGAAGATGGTAGGGATGAGAATGGCGCCACATGGCCGCTCTCAAGAGTTCATTCTACAATAAAATAAAATAAAAATAAAAAGAGTAATAAAAATCATCACCCTTAAAGCGGACAGTAGAGGTCATGTAGTATATGTGTACCAAATTTCAGGTCAATAGGTCAAACGGTTTGCAAGCTACAGGTGATTTAAAATCCTGGACAGACAAATGGACAGCCACGGTATCGTATTATATAAGAAGATAAGCTTATTAATGTTTAGAGTCGTATCGTAGCAGTAGGGTTAGTTCAAAGCTTCATTCCTGGCCTGTATGTGTGCAGTTCATATGTTCTCCCCATGTCTGTGCGTGATTTCTTCAGGTCTTCTATTTTCCTCTCTCATCCAAAAGATATGAAGTCTAAAATAATTGTGTGAAAAACTGAATGGTGTATGGTGATGGGCTCCAGCTCTCTGGGATCCTTTAATGGACTCACAAAGTGAATGGATGGATGACTTATTGCTGTTCAGTTAACTGAGCTTTGGAAACTAAAATGAAAAAAGTGACGCAAACACTATTTTTGTACAAGACCCACATTGCACCTAGTTTTAACATGTTGAAAACTGTCAGAATGATATGTCACACGTTTACTTTAATTGCAGCAGCTTTATAAAAAACCCCTTAAGGGTCGCTGCAACAGCAAGGTTTTGGAGTAGTGCTTATTAAGCAGATATACTGTCGACTAACTTTGAAACCATTACACCTCATACTTGCGTTCCCTAGATTATTAGAAACAGAAAGTCAAATGTCACTGCGCCGTCAAAACCGCAATCTCGATATTTGCCAAGTTAAGCTCTTTCTTCACCTGAACATCTAGACATGCAATTAAAACACTGGAAATTCTGGAAGACTTGCAAGAACTTTTTTTTGGTTTGGAGAATAAAGCTGCCATGAAGGACTTGCACATTAAGTAGAATTTGAAGCATGTCTGAACATGAATTTACATTTTAAATTTAGATTCATTGCTGCCTTCTGTCAGCCTGTAGTTCCTTAGAGGTAAATGAATTTCCATGGTAACTGTAACTATAAGATTCATTGGCTTGCCCAGAAAATCTACTAGCACTCATTAGACCTAATCTCCTTTTGCTAAAATATTGATTAGCTGAGAGATAGGAAGTTATTACTGGGCCCTAATTACAATCTCCATATTGGCAAAGGGAAAACAGATGAGGATGTATGTGCCTCTTATCGGATTTTATCAATTTCAATTGAGTAGCCAAAGTTGTGGGATTCAGGCCTATCAATCCACAGCCTATTCATCTTCCATGAATCATTTATTTTGTGATCGATTAAGTGTAATTATTCCGTCAGAGCAATTTGGTCACAACCAATGAGAAGTCGTAAACAGCAGCAACTTCATTTACTATTGTCTAATTAATGCATTAAACATTGCTTGTAACAAATGAACACATTTCCTTTGATATTTGTGACTAATTTCGGCCTATGCATAAGAGAGTTATAAAACATGTGGGGCTGATTTTTTTTTTGTTTCATTTTCCCAGACAGGTTAAGAATGGTCAAAAGAGGATTGCTTTTCACAGTTCACGTGGAAACGTATATTTTAAAAGCTCGCTTAGTGTTTTTAACAGATATTCAGGGTTTTTTTTTAAATAGCACATGCCTCCCACTGACATGCCAAGAATGCTTCACGCATTTACAAATGTAACATGGTTAAGTTAGTCAATACTAACCAAATGGTGCTATTGTGTTATGTTGATGGCTGCTAATCAGGAGTAGGAGGTTTGTAAATAGGAAACAGGACACCCCTTAAGGGGTTGAGCATGAAAGTTGTAGTGCAGCCTCTTTGTGTTTTCCTATGTCTTTAATAAGAAAGATAGATAGATAGATAGATAGATAGATAGATAGATAGATAGATAGATAGATAGATAGATAGATAGATAGATATGAAACTATATAATAGATAGATAGATAGATGAAAGATAGATAGATAGATAAAGCACTATATAGATAGATAGATAGATAGATAGAGAAACTATATGATAGATAGATAGATAGATAGATAGATAGATAGATAGATAGATAGATAGATAAGATAAATATGAAGGCACTATATAATAGATAGATAGAGGATAATAGATAGATAGATAGACAGCACTAGATAGATAGCTATATGATAGATAGATAGATAGATAGATAGATAGATAGATAGATAGATATGTAAGGCACTATATAATAGTGGAGGAATTTGGACAGCCTGCAATGCATAGGAACACGATCTCCCAAGTCAACAAAATGTTTGACCGGACTGGTAGCGCCAATCACCCAAAATTTTATTGAATGTCAAAATCGGGAAAAAAAAACAACACGCAGTCACTGATTACAACTGCAACATGTTATGCGAATGAATATGAATAATATGAATGATGTTGCATCCGTGCCACAATGTTTTCTGAAATGTACCACACAGGTCATAAAATGAATTAATTCCAAATATCGTATATACCTATGTCTCTGGTTTTTTTTTTTTTGTCAGTGCGGCTTTGACATCATGGACCATAAAGTGCATACTGATTCAACGTGAGCAGGAACACTCAATAAAACTTAATTAAAAAAAATCAAGTGACGGTCCCTCCAGTCTTTCCACATTAGAGAATGTCCAGTTCTTTTGCATCAAAACACCACTCACATCTCCAGTTATTCCCAGTTTCATATAAAAAGTAACTGCGTCAGATCCCTGGGTGGGGAGGCGGTAGTATGTATCGTGATCGTGACTGAGAAAATAAAAGTGGAAAAAAAATGGTAACTTTTACAAGTGCTATAAATTTGCACTGTCTGTTACAGACACAATCAAATGTATGTGTGTACTGTATAATATTAACAATAAGTGTAGCTCTCTACTGAAAATGGTAAATATAGGAAGCAGTCGGGATCAAACCGAGGACTCTTGATTACAAGTCAGCAAATCTTACCGCTATGCCATGGAAGCTGTTGTATCGTCCTTGAACCTTTTGTGAAAGTGTTTATTTGATCTTTGGACTTCAGGCTTCACACATTATATAGTTTATGCCTAGATTTTGTCATTTACTACATTTACTACTAATACATGAAAAACGTTTCTGTTTTAACAACGTGTTTACACAGATTATTGTAGAAATGGAACACACATGAAATGCATGTGCTCCAAATAACAATCTATCATTTCCACTCTAAAACTCCAGAACTTCACTGCCAGATAATCAAGGCATGAACTGGGAGAACTTTGTGCACGTTCTGCGGTGGTGGGGGGGATAGAATAAAAGGCTGCTTGCTGCTTGTCTTTATCGGCACATTTACAGGACAAAAGACACTGATGGAGAGGTGCGAAGGGATTTAAGGTGTTACGAGTTTTTTCGTAGGCTTTGGTAATTCTAGTTTTAAGGGCAAATTTTGAGCACATTTTAGAGAAAGATTTTAGAAAAAAACCATAAACACAAGGAATACATTTCCAAGTAGTGTGGTGTAGAGTAGGACTTTGGGGGACCTTAAGTCTAGACGATTACATTTTGGCCAATCTAGGTGAACAGTAAGGATGAGTTTGTCGGGCTCTATGGCCTGTTCTCATTAATTTCTTTTATTGTTCAGCCCTGTAATTTTTTTTCAAGAAATCTGAAGGAGCACTCATGTATGAACATTTTGAGTTTACATTTACAAATGCAAACAAATACTACAATTCTTGAACTTATAACTGCTGGGATGATTTGCATAAAACCCATTATTCTGCACCAATCAATATAAAGAGAATATTATAGTGAATTTCACACCATATCCTTGTATGGATAGTTAAGGCACCAAAATACTGAGTATTTGGGGAGGCATCTTATCATTGAATTGGTGCTCCTGATAAAAACTCTACACTTGGTGAATATGTTTTAAATATCATACAATCTCATTATCTCCATGATAGATACGCTGGAAGTGATGGATGTAAGAAATTTTTGTTATACAGAAAATGCCCTTTACAATGGCTGCTAATGGAGTAGAGGGGATTTGTAATTAGGGCACTGGGTACTCCTTACAATATGTTGTGTAGCTTTTGTGCTAAATCAATAATGCAGCCTCTTTGAATTCTTTTTATGTGCTCAGTATTCTTTGGAAATTGTACTGAAAGATGAAGAAGAGAACAAAATAAATATAAAAAAACAAAACAACAAACAGCAGTCATTCTTAAAATGAGAAAGAAGGAAATCAAGCGTACAAACTAAGCCTAAATATGGGGCCTACAATAATATATTTATTGTATAAAGAAGAAAATATATATAAAGGAAAAGAATGTTGCACAAAGGCTTTTATAAATATATGAGATAAAAGAAACAAAAGACATGACACACAACTAACAGGTTTCTTTTAGCTTTCTGCATGTGTTGTAAAATCAAGCCATCTACAGCTTGTATGACCATTTGTTTTACATGCGGGATGTGCACATAGTAGCCAGTGCATTTTTAATGAATTATCTTTAACATTATTTAACAAAAATGAACACAAATTTCCTTTAAAATGTAGAAAGCTTATTGAACTAGCACCTCGCAAACAGATTTGGCATATGGAGGCAAAGCTAAACCTCCTTAATATTGTTCAGGGGACAGCAAGAGAATGACAATAATTCTTATCAATATTAGGAATATCAAGCAATCACAAGTGCTGACTGTATGCACCCCTTGATGCAGAGTTAATTGCTTCGTGTGACAGTAGAAATTTGAGTAGCGTTTGGTTTGCTAGATGAGGCTTTCAATGACACCAGTGGTGCCCCCAGGTGACCAGAATAATTAAGTGCAGCACTTGACATGCACTTTACAAAGGCCTGTGAAATTCAGTGGGCTGCACCGCATCTTGATTATCTTGATTTTCAGAAGCCATTTGTTAAGATCTCACATGAGAGACTAGAATTAAACACAAGCACAAGGTGTAGAGTGGAGATGAGTACGAAACACAGGAATATGGTGCAAGGCACCTTATCAGAATTTGGAGATGTTAAGAGTGGTGTCCCTTTGGGTTTAGTCCTGAAGCCACTGCTATTTTTAATAAATATAAATGATCTGTATAGGAATATAAATAACAAGCTGATTAAGTTTGCACAAGATGCTAAACTAGGTGGAATGGTAGATAAAATGGATTCAGTTGAATCATTACAGAGGGACTTGGACAGAATACAGACTTAGGCAGATTTGTGACTGTTTAAATTTTGTGTAAAATAAATGTAGGAAGTAGACGTTAAATTTGAACAAGAAATGAAAGGTCTGAAACTTGAAAGTACACCTCATGAGAAGGACCAAGAAGTCAAGGTGGACTCGTCACCATCAACATCCAGACAGCATATGGAAGCCATTAAGAAGGCTAACAGAATTTTGGGTTATATATATCAGAATGTGTGAAGTTCAAGTCCAAGGAGGTTCTGCTGAAGCTTTATACCACACTAGTGAGGCCTCATCTAGAGTCCTGAGTGCAGCTTGGGTCTCCAAGCTACAAAAAGGACATAGCAGTGCTGGAAAAAGTCCAGAGAAGAGCAACTAGAAGTTGAACCCTTTCACTTTAAACAAATGGAGATTAAGAGCTGACATGATTGACATTTTTAAAATTATGAAGGGAATTAGTACAGTAGTTCGAGGCTGTTACCTAAAAATGAGTTTAACAGGAACACAGCTGGAATCTTGTTAAGGGTAACATTTACAGAAGGAGTTAATTACCAAATAGTGTGATGGAGAGCAGGATTTTGGGGACCTTTATGTCTTGACGTGATATCATTGTGGACTATCTAGGTGAAAAGGCTATGATGAGTTTGCTGGGCTGATTGGCCTACTCTCATCACAGACCTTCATAGACCTTCACATCTTGATTTGATGTTATTTTGGGCAATCAAAGTAAAAGATATGAGACTGAGCAAAGAGTCTGAGTGTTTGGGCTTGCGAGTGTCCTGGATATAAACCAAGAACCAGGCCTTTAATGACCTCTTGAGCACGAGAGGTTTACTTACCTCGGCAGCGACATTCATATCTCTGGTGACTATTCCTATGAAGTCAGTAGACGGATTGAGAGAGCATGGGGGGTCATGAGGTCGCTGGAAAGGGGTGTGTGGCGCTCCTGATATCTATCTTTAGAGTCCTGTTGCTTCCTGCCTTGCTATATGGTTGTGAGACATGGACGCTATCCAGTGACCTGAGACAAAGACTGGATTCCTTCGGTACTTTGTTTCTTCGGAGAATTCTTGGGCGTACCGCTGGTTTGACTGTGTCAAATGAGTGGCTGCTCATGGAGGTCCGAATGAGGCACATTACCTGCATTGTGAGGGAGCTTCAGTTGCAGGACTATGGCCATGGAGCACACTTCCCTCAGGGTGATCCATCCTCATTGTTGAGGACCCAAGTGGTTGGACCAGGCCAAGGGGATGCCCACGTAACATCTGGCTGCAGCAGGTAGAGGGTCATTTCTGGAGGGTAGGACTGGACTGCGAGTCTGACGGGAGGGTTGCAAACCAGGATCCCAAGCTGTTTCGTCATGTGGTGGGTGCAGCAAGGAGCTGTACCAGTACATGCTCTCCAACCTGACCTGACCTGATCTGAAGTAAATAGGATGGATGAGCTTGTTGGGCTGAATAGCTCGTTCTAGCAACAACTATTTTAATATTCTGTTGTGTGATGCCATCTTTAGTCCATGGCCACTGTAATTTCTCTCCTACTCCTGTCGGTTGGGTCACTTGTTAAGGGTAAATTTCGCACAAACATTAGTTTCACATAGAAAACTAGCCACGTGGAATAAGTTACCAAGCAGCATAGAAGAAAGTAGGAATTTAGAGTTCTTCAGATCTCAACTTGATGTTATTATGGACAGTCAAGGTGAGTAGGATGGATGAGCCTATTGGGCTCAACGGTCTGTTCTCGTCACAATTGTTCTAATTGTTCTGGTGTGTGATAGACGACAGGGGACCTTGCCCCACCGGGACACCTAGAGAAGGGAAGGACCAGGAGAGGGCAGCCCCACTGGATTGCATCAGGGCCACAGAGCTTGGGAACTCAACCCTGTGGGGTGCCATGGCCACCGCCAAGGGGGTGCTTGGATCGTTCCAGAGCCATGGACTTCAGTACTTCCACCACACCAGGAAGTGCTGCTGAAACAGGAACCAGGTACTGTGTGCTTCTGTGTGCTCATTGAGTACTTCCTCCACTTCAGGAAGTGCTGCAGGAAGGCCATTAGGGAGCACATCTGGATGCAGTATAAAAGGGGCCGTCTCACTCCATTTGTCAGAGTCAGGTGGCAGAGGATGGAGCTTGCGAGAGAGGAGTGGAGGCAGCAGTGAAGTAAAAGAGAAAGACTGAGCCTTGTGTTTATTGTGGCTGGGGTGTGCTGCAAAGATGGAGGAGAACATCATAAATGTGTGTGTTGTGGGCATTCTGAGTCCATCTGTCTGTGTTCAGCACATGGGCACTTTTACCTTCTTTTTCTATGATCTCTCCCACTCCTGTTAGTTCAGTAAATTTTGTACAAACATTACTTTTACACAGAAAACCAGAGTTGGACACCAGTGACCTGGACTTGATGATATTTTGTAGAAATTGCTAGGCTAAATGGCTTTTTCTCATGAAAAATGTTCTAATGTTTATCACAGCAGTAAACTTTTGCTCTTATCCCTTTGGGGATTTATACATCTCGATTGCACTTATTTTGCCATATAAAAAATAATTAGGCAAGATTTTCTGCAAGTAAAGTGGTGGACAGTAGGGGCCTTCAAAAACTGAGCTGATGTCATTTAGGAGAAATTAGGACATTTCGCTAATGTTCTAATATTACTCACGTCACTAAAATTGTGCTCTTATCTGAGTGTTCATTAATTAAGTATTTCTAGATCATAATTATTTGGCCATTGTAAGGGATGACCAGCACCCCAATCCAGCCCGGACGCCCAAGAAATGTAAGGATGGGGGAAGGTAGCTTCTTTTGGGCCTCCCACAGACTGCTAGATGTCATCCTCCATTGGTTGCAGCGCTAACCCGGATTCCCAGAGGGCACCCTGGGATTTGGAGTTCTTTAACCCAGCCTTGTTGGGTGCCGTGGGTTCCGCCAGGGTGTGCTGCAAGGAATGAATAGCCCTGAGGCAAGGGATTTCCTCGTCACCCAGAAGTGCTGACAGATCACATGGGTGAATGTTTGGAAGCACTTCCGGGGTGGCTAAAATAAAAGGGACTGTCTGTTTCACATTGACGAGCCAGAGACGGGTGGAAGGTGGACGAAGCGTACTGGGGGGAGCGGAGAAGGAAGAGAACAAGAGACAGACAGAGAGAGAGAAGAAAGAAATAATTGTACTTGTGTTTATTGTGGTACTTGTGGCAGTGGTGGGAAACGCTGGCTATAAGAAGAGTTTTCCAGAATAAAGGATCTTTGCACTTTTAACTATTACTCTATGTCTCCCTGTGTTGTGTTTGGGGAGCGGGAGTGCCCCCTGGTGTCCATACCATATAAAAGACCATTCTGCAAGGTTTCCTTTTAAACTGCATGTCAGCCTGATAAAGAAAATGTATCATCAGTGCTTACCTTCCATTGCTCATCAACCCTCCATCCACACGTTGAAAGGTTACTTCATTGCCAGCAGAGAAAAAGAGAAAAAATGTAAGTTTTATAATTTATTTAAGTTAAGCAGTTTAATAACTGTTTGATAGCAAACAATTAAAAAATTAAGATACATAGTAATTAATTGGACTATCCTTAATACACAGCATGTATTAAATGTTAGTTCCAACGATATACACTACAGTATAAAGCATTAATTGTATTCACAATCCTGACTCTTATTTGTTTCAAGGCAGTATACCTCACTTGCTTTCCAATCAAAATTCATACAAGGCTCAGGAGAATGAGGCATTGCTATCTTCAGTTTATGGCACATTATACATTTTTATAGTTAATCATTAATAATAACGATGACATTATCAAATGTTAAAAAAAAAAAATGAGACTATGAAACGGCACCTTCAAATAGCTGATTAAATGAAAAATAATCAAACGCATATGAATTCAATTGTGTATTCAAATGCAGTAGCCATCTCTTCTTGTCAGCCTTTCCTGCCTTATCACACAGCTGCCAGTGCCAGGCTGTGTATCTGTCTCAGGCCTTGAGGCATTTTAGTGGAGGGTGACGGGGTCACTGGAGTCACATGGAGCATTTCTACAACATTTCTTTACAAGGAACTGCTTCATTAGTGCTCGTCCATTCAGCATATAAGAGGAGCAAATGGCAATGCAATTTCAGGCGGCATTTATATGTTCGTCTTTTTTGACTTTTTTTTTTTGTTTTCAGCTAATATTAAAGATTCACTGCTGATGGCTTCTGAAAAGTGGTTAGAATTTTAATGCAAGGTACCCTTGAATACTTTTCATTTTTATTCCCTTAGGTGGTGTTTTGTAGAAAATAAAAAATAGACAAGTGGTTTTCAGTGTTTGGTAAATTATAAATATAAACTATAAATAAAGGCTAAAGACCTCCTCCATATCAAGTGAGTCTGTTGGTCTGAGGGGGCAGAAAACAGGTTAATAGACTGCTTTGATTGTGTGGCGTGGGATGCGCTCAGGGGCCCTGACACAGATTTAAATGATATACAGACGAGGTCACCGGCTAGCTGAAATATTACACCAAAATCTGTGTACCAGTGAAGACAATCCCGACATTTCCCAATAAGAAAATGTTGTTCAACAATAAAATTAGGTGTGTTTAAATCAGGGGATAAGGAACAGTACAGTATTCAATGAAGACAACTATAGGACATGCGAAAGAAGACTACAGAGTGAAACTAGAAATGCGAAGCGCAACATCCCTGTCTGACGAGCTTAAGCCATTTCTATGGCTGCTTGGATGCTCAAATCATTAACACTGCTGACAAGGCTCCAAAGTGCACAGGGCAAGTTTAATCTGAAACTCTTACAGCAGCACATGTAGAAAACCCTGAAGAGGATAATAACTGGATGACACCAGGAACCTTCAAAACTAGACCTGACGTTTATTTTGTAAAAATTAGGCAGATAGGATTGTTGGGCTGATTGGCTTGTTCTCATCAAAAAAAAAAAAAAATAATGATCTTCACAGCAGTAAGGGATGTGAGATACCACCTCACATCCTCAGGATATGTGTAGCGTAGCAAACCACAGTGTTTACAGATATATGGGGGTGGGCAAAAGTAGGTTTAGAGTTGTGGAAAAAGATGTGCAGGTTATGATTGCCACACTCACACACACATCTCTCTATTATAAAAAACAAGACGAGACTATTTCCAAGAGATATTTTAAAGTCCTGCAAGACTAGACTATTGCCAAGAGATTTTATCAACCCTAACCCTAACCCTCTGTTCAACCATTTATGGTTAACATCCCACGTCCACGGTCCTATCACCTCTCATTCGTGTGAATGCTTTTGTCAGATTCAGTTCCTGCGCTCTCAGCTCTTATACATTTTTACGTTTTCCTCACTTTAATTTCTCAGTTAAAGAAGACTTATTATGTTCAAATCTTAATGAAGAATTTCATCTCGAAGGGTAAGCAACAGAAGAAATGAGTACATGGGCAATCCTAGCACTGAGAAACGATGAAGTCAAACAAATTTCTGCAAAAATTGTCGATCGTTGGCAAATTGGTTAAATGCATATCAATAGACTATGATGAAATAGTTGGTGATTATGGTGCGTAAAATGAAAACATCAACATACAATATCCCATAGAACATCTACAACCGTTAACAACGTCCGGTCTTCCACCAGCCGAATTACTGTTGAAAGATGAATGTATTGTAATGTTATTGCATAATTTATGTCTGAGTGATGGACTATGCAATAGGACAAGATTAGTTGTATTCAAAATTGGTCAAACAATTCTGACATGTAAAATTTTAACAGGCGACAAGAAAGGTAATGTAGTACATCTTCTATGGAAAACATTAGACACCAAAGGAAATCTTGATATGCCATTTGTATTGAAACGTTTACAGTTTCCCGTTAGAATAGCTTTTGCTATGACAATTAACAAATCACAGGGACATGCATTCGAAAAAGTCAGTTTATTTATTAGAGATAAAGAAACGATATTCACTCACGGGCAGTTATACGTTGCGTCATCACGATGTAACTCCAAACACGGAATCAAAATTCAAAGTGATATTGACAAATTTAGTTTTTACTGATGTTTTACAGTAAAATTGTAAGTTTAAACAGTATTCAAAAGCCAAAATGAACGAAAACGTTAAATGCAACAAATTCCTCTAACGCAACATGAAACATCATTTTCTTTTAATTTATTATATTTTACTATTTTTTACTATGGTTAATTACTCGCTTTAATGTAAAATAGTTAAGTCTATTATGCATATGTAACAATTCCCATGAAAATAACAATCTGTTTAAATTGTACATCTGTTTCCCCATACGCAAGTGGCAGAGCCACAAAGTGGCTAACGCATAGCACCTGCTTGGGGATTGGCGAGCGAAGCGAGCAGGGGGCAGAACCCCCTAGTTAATAATAATAATAAGAAGAAGAAGAAGACAAGTAGTACAAAAAAATAATACAATAATATAGAAATGCAGGTTATTATTGCTATACTCAAGCACACTTTAATAATAATACGGAAAAGACAAATAAGAAGACAAATAATGAAATAATTAACAAATACATTTTAATACAAGGACAAATTGTAAACCTCCTTTTGTTCACCCCTATATGTTTCAGCCAGGGTTCCTCACATTTTGGGATCCAAAAATCTCTTTGTTTATTTTGTTTTTTTTTTTTAAGTTAACAGTGTTGATTATTTAGATTCTTGATGTCAATTTGTGGGTAGTTCCCCATGAGGTGGGATCACCTTGCCCATCACTGCATGGGGACTGCCTTCAGTGATATAAAGGCTTATGAAAATCCACACAATCCCTTGTGGTTCATTGAATGCGCTTGTGGTGTGGTGAGCTCTGCATTGTCTATGCTGTGCTTTTGTGTTATTTTGGATTATTTTGACTTTTCTGTTGTTTTTGACTTCACCTAGTTAATTATGCTTTGGTTACCTTTTTAGGTAACACCTTTTCCTCTTTTGCTCTGTGGAGCTTTATTTTGTTACAGGGATTTTTGTTTTGTACAAATTTATTGCCCTTTCTCTGACTAGCAATGGTTTGACTATTCCCCCCTTCTACTAAGCATTTTTGGCATTTTTTCAGGACTATGTGCTTAGAACTTCTCTAGTAAATAGCAATGGATATCTTTTTATGTCTAATTGTTGTTTTCTATTGTCCAAACCGGTTTAAAAAAATCCTACTGTTTCACTTCCCTAAAGTAAACGTTTTGTGTTGATGAAATGCTTAGAAAGGCTGGAACTTCAACACATTAACCCTTCTATTATAAAGTTCTTGTACCTCTTTCACTTTGCTTAGCAGAAAGGTAGTGGACTATGTTGTATCCCTTGCTCTCTGCACAACCTAGGGGCATGAACATTAGGCAACTTTTGACGAGAATGGGCCATTCAGCCCAACAAAACTTGCCAATCCTATCCTTTTAATTCCTCCAAGTCTAGCTTTAAAGGTCCCTAAAGTCCTACTGTCCACCACACTACTTGGTCACTTATTCCAAGTATCTGTGTTTTTCTTTGGGATGAAAGACTTCCTAATGTTGTGTGAAATTTACCCTTAAAACGTTTCCACCTGTGTTCTAGATGAACTCATTGTAAACAGACTTACACTTTACTAATTCCTTTTGTAATGTTGAACAGTTTAATCATGTCTCTCCTAGCTCTCCTTTTGCTTAAACTGGAAAGGCTCAGCTGAACTTGCTGAGCCGTTGTTTTCAATCTTTCCCTCTTGTAAATGATCTTCCAGACAGTGGAATGGGTGATTTCCAGTTGTTTGGAGATCTTTTTAAATCCCTTCCCAGAATAATAGGCATCTATAACTTTCTTTCTGAAGGCCTCAGAGAGCTCTTTTGATCTAGGTCTGGTGGTAACACACCCTTCCACAAAAAAAGAGCAAACCAAACTAAATTTCTGAAGGTTGTACGAAGCAGGGTCCTTCAAGATCCTCTTCAATGATGTTCTAATGATCTGAACCCGATCTGGTGCATACGATTCAAATTTAGGGTATTTGTGGTAGTGTTACATGTAAGGATGGACTTACTTTTTCCACATACAAAATTTGCATTCATGTTTATTTATATTATGCTATGCACTACAAAATGTAAGTGTGGCATGATGGTAATTACATTATATATCACTTTTATCTATAGATATGGTTTAAATGAAAATCAAATCTTGATATGTTCACTAATGTTAAAAAAGAATAGACCCTTTTTTGGGTTGTACCTCCTTTTTCACATAACTGTAAGGACCAAAAAAAAAAGAGCTGCTCTAAGCATCAACTGTTAGGTTCAAGCATCCCACATATTGTGTTATGGAAATAAAGTAATTACTTACTTTACTTAATTGCTTTAGAACTAACTTGTTCAGAGGGAGATTCACGTGCCTGGCACAACAAATCTTCAGCTATTTCTTTTTTACTTGAGTAATATGCAAGAATTTTCTGTACTCTCACCAAATATACTTGAATAAAAATAAATCTGCCAGCCTGATGGTTTTCCAAAAACTTCCATTAGCAAACATACTGTACCAATACATGGCTTGTTACTGGACTCTTATCTGAAATGAGGTTAGTGTCAATGAAATATTCCACTTCAAAGGGGGTGAAAGTTTGCAAGCCAGCTGGACAGCTTTTCTTTCTAACACTTCTACAAACTTTAACCAAAAGATAAAGATATAATGAAGCTATTTGACATTTCCAACAAGTGAGCCTTATGAAATCTTAGAAGTTGCTATCTCTACTTAGCCACATTTTCCCAGCACAAATAAGTACTCTACTGTTACTCAAATGAGGTTCGTTTCAACTCCTGATAAGCAGTTTCTCAAATATGAATGCTGTTTAATCCTCTTTAATAGGCATTAACTGAGTGCAGATAATAAGCGAATAAAAATTCCATCAAATTTTCTGTCTGGTCCCGGATGATCCTGTCAAATGATTTATCCTGTTCTTCTTGACAGTTTTAGGAGCCTGGCATGAAATTTCAGGCATCTTTATGAGTTCTTTCCTACACATTTAGCATTTTTTTTATCACTTGTGACATTTCCCATTTAACATGCGCATATTACTGTTCATTAATTCTTTGCCAGTCTTCTTTTTTTCTGCTGTTAAACTCAATTTTTCTATTATACATTTTGTGGGTCAATATACATGTTCTGTAATTTGAACCAAATCTGTTTATTCAAAACTGTAATTATTTTCCTGCTCTCTTACACCCATTTAAAAAGATGATGTTTTTGTTTAATTTAAATAGGACAATGGATGGAATGCTAAAATCAATTACTGTTATAAAGATTTAAATGCAGCAACTTCTGAACCACAAACAGCTGATCTGAAATAAATTTACATTGTAAAACTGTCACAAATCATGCCAACTACACTATAGTCAAATTAACACTTAGAAATTAGTATGGAAGAACGAAGAGATCTGTATTTCTCCAAAAAAGCCTAGCAGTGTTCATTAGACTTTGACAGATTCAGAAAAGTTTACGCTATTTTAAACGTCCTTTGTTTTTTCACTCCTGAGATGAATGTCCCTTTGAAGTAAATGATAAAATGATGAAAATAATAAATATGAATTCCTGTTGTATACATTTGATCCAAATGATTTATTTATTTTTAGTTAAAGATACATAAATATGACAATTTTATGAACAAATAAAGAATACCTAGTCAAGGTTATAGAATAATGTATAAAAAAGTAGATTTCAAAAGACAATCATTCAAAAAAATGAATTAATGACAAATTCAGCTCATTCTTTTTAGGAGAATATGTGTGGAAAAATGCGGATATTAAAGCCCTATTTGAATGGGATACGCTTTTAGGAGAGACACCCATCAGCCGCAACATTAAAACCACCTGCCTAAAAATAATGTGTAAGCCCCCCTTGTGATGCCAAAGGAGCTCTGACCTGTTGAAGCAAAGACGTTAGCAGCAGATCCTGTAAGTCCTGCAAGATGACATGCGATCAGAATTGTTTCCCATAGATGCTCAAATTAGATTAAGATCTTGGACATTCGGAGGCCTAATCAACTCCTTGCCATGTTCCTCACACCATTCCTGAACAATTTTTGTAATATGGCAGTTATTCTGCAGAAAGATGTCACTGTAATTTCTCTGGTCCTGTTCAGCCTATATACATCAGACTTCCAATACGACTCGGAGTCCTGCCACGTGCAAAAGTTCGCTGATGACACTGCTATTGTGAGCTGCATCAGGAGTGGGCAGGAGGAGGAGTACAAGAAGCTAATCAAAGACATTGTTAAATGGTGTGACTCAAACCACCTACACCTTAACACCAGCAAGACCAAGGAGCTGGTGGTGGATTTTAAGAGGCCCAGGCCCCTCATGGACCCTGTGAACATCAGAGGAGACTATGTGCAGAGGGTACAGACCTATAAATATCTGGGAGTGCAGCTGGATGACAAATTGGACTGGACTGCCAATACTGATGCTCTGTGTAAAGAAGGTCAGAGTCGACTATACTTTCTTAGAAGGTTGGCGTCCTTCAACATCTGCAATAAGATGCTGCAGTTGTTCTACCAGACAGTTGTGGCGAGTGCCCTCTTCTATGCAGTGGTGTGCTGGGGAGGCAACATAAAGATGAAGGATGCCTCACGCCTGGACACTTGTTAAGAAGGCAGGCTCTATTGCAGGAGTAAAGTTGGACAGTTTAACATCTGTGGCAGAGCGACGGGCATTAAGCAAACTCCTGTCAATCATGGATAATCCACTGCATCCACTGAACAGTGTCATCTACAGACAGAGGAGTAGCTTCAGTGACAGACTTTTGTCACCGTCCTGCTCCACTGACAGACTGAGGAGATCATTCCTCCTCCACACTATGCGACTCTTCAATTCCACCCGGGGAGTAAATGCTAAGATTATTCAAAGTTATTGTCTGCTTTTACATGCTTTTTTATTACTATTTAATTTAATATTGGGTTTTTTTTGTATCAGTATACTGCTGCTGGATTATGTGAATTTCCCCTTGGGATTAATAAAGTATCTATCTATCTATCTATCTATCTATCTATCTATCTATCTATCTATCTATCTATCTATCTATCTATCTATCTATCAGGGAATACCATTGACAGGAAGGGGTGTACGTGGTCTGCAACAATCTTTAGACAGGTGGTAGGTGTCAAAGTAACATTAATAATGAATGCCATGGGCCAAGGCTTCCCAGAAGAACATTGTCCAGCTTCACCCTACCTCCAGCACCTTGCCCTTTTCCCATAATGCATTCTGCTATCCACATGTTCTTAAAGAAAACATGATTCATCAGACCAGGCCACCTTATTTCATTCCCCATAGTTCAGTTTTGATGCTCACATACTCACTGTAAGTACTTATGGTGGTGGAAAGGGGTCAGCAAGGGCACTCTAATGGGTCTACAGCTACACAGCCCCATATGCAGCAAGCTGCAATGGATTGTTTGTTTGGACACCTTTCTCTCATGGACAGTATTAAGTTTTTCAACAATTTGTTACACGGCTATTTTTTGTGGGATCACGCCAGACAGGCTAGCCTTTGCTCCCCACATGCATCAATGAACTTTGGGTGCCAATGACCCTGTCATTGATTTACAAGATGACCTTCCTGGTACTAATTTGGTACAGCATCCTGGGAACACTCCACAAGACCTGTCATTGTGAAGATGCTCTGACCCAGCCATCTAGCCATCATAATATAGCCCTAGTCAAAGTCACTCAGATCCTTATGCTTGCCCATTTTTCCTGCTTTCAACACATCATGTTCAAGAACTGACTGTTTACCTGTTTACTGTTTACATCCCACCCTTTGACAGTTTCCATTATAATGAGATAATCAGTGTTATTCACTTGAGCTGTCAGTGGTTTTTTACGTTGTGGCTGATCGATATGTGTTTGTAAAGTCACTGTTACCACACAACGGTGGGAATTTTTACTATGGACTTGCATGAGTTAAGATATGTCTGCAAAAATTAAAGAGGTAGACGTGCCTTCTAAAGTTATACAATGTTGTCATCTTAAGACAGCTGCACGCATTGTAGCTATGCATAACAATGGGTCTTGATGTTAAACATTATCTGGATCTACTGTAGAAGACTCAAGTTCAGGTGCCACAGGCTCTAGTCCTAAGAATTCTGCATTTGAACCTCCTTTCTCCACAAACTTATCCACATGACCGACAAGGTATGAATCGGTTTATAGTGGTTCAATGTGGATCACACAGAGCATCGACAAGTTCTTCAACTGCCTCCATTTTGTCTACAAAAACCTGAAAAATCCCAGGGAAAATGCCATTTTTACAGG
Source organism: Polypterus senegalus (assembly GCF_016835505.1). Taxonomy (NCBI): domain Eukaryota; kingdom Metazoa; phylum Chordata; class Cladistia; order Polypteriformes; family Polypteridae; genus Polypterus; species Polypterus senegalus. The sequence continues at coordinate 304,820,096 of NC_053155.1, forward strand.
AAATGATGGAATTTTACCAACGCATTGATCCACACAGGGGTTATTTTTTTAGACTTTTAATAGAAAGTAAGAGGTTCTATAATCTTTACTCATATGTGAATGCGCAGTCTGTAAAACATTTCTAACGAGCGTGATTCGGACTGAACTAAAATTAGATAAGTCTTTTGGTACCTTTTGGTATAAAACTAATACCGACCAAATAAGGTTTAGGCCTAACAAATACTTTTATTTTTCTTAGAGCTTCCAAAATAATGCACTGCTAGGATGCCCAGATACTCTTTATTTATTCAATTATTTTTGTCTCAATGACGTTACTGTTTCAAATAACCAAACAGAAAAGAAAAAAAACATCCGTAAGGTTCAACCATAGTATCTAACTTCTCCCTGATGCTGCTGCTCCAGCCCCAAAAACTCTGAATGGATTATCTGAGTTTGTGAAGGCTGTTTTTAAATGTAACATTTGTTAACATTTGTGGAAAGAAGCAAGATAATTGCACTTGCAAACTATGATGCATTTAATAGTGCTCATTTATTAGACTCTTATTGGACTATTTACTAGTTCCTTATTGTATAAAGATGGCATTGCAAGTAAGCATACTGAGTATAAAGCACACAAATGTATCCATTTTTGCATTTTCAGTAGTTCAATTTATGGGCCAAAGTCTTTCCCAACAAACAAATTGGAGTAAAACTTTATGGGACAGAAAAATTCAGAGAATTGATCAATTAACACGGAAGTAAGATGTAGTTATCGAAAATGTCAGTAGTTATTGGATACCAACAGTTTGGTTAATCAGTTCAAGGACTGACATCACGCTGAGCTGATTGAGCATCCACATGACTTAGGCCATTTACTTTTCTCCACTCCACCACGGTAGATATTCAACAGACGCCAATGACTGCATTTTTCAATCTTGACAAACTTGTGCATAAAGAGTTTATTTCCCCATTGAACTGCCGAGGCATCTACGTGAAAGTATCAGGTGTCACACACGTGCGATTATGGGGCAGCCAAAAGGACCAACGGAGCACAAAAACTCACCGGATGGGGATCTAAGACGGCGTACTAATGCTTCTTTCCTTTGCTCACCAGAAAAACTGAAGCCCAAACCCACTCCAGTACTTGAATTCTATGCCAAGACACGATCCCGTCATGGGAAGAACTTCTGCATTCCACCTGTCCCACCTTGATGACTTCACCTCCGGTCGCCGTCCAATGACATCACCTCCGACACCCTCTGTTCACGTCATCTCCTCCCTGCAGTTATTTCCGGTTCATATACCATAAATTGTGCCATCTTTTCGCCATTGTTTGTTGACTGTGTATCATCACAGTGCTGTATTGTGACTTTATTGGTTCACCGACAGTATATGAGGACGGTTCCCCAACCCTTAATCTGTCTCCCTGCTCTCTTTTCTTCACACAGGAAAAAAAAAAACCATTTAGAGAACTAGCACACCCAAAACTGGACGTTACATTATGACAAGGCACCTGCACACACTGCATTGTGAATCAAAGAGTGGTTTGTGGTTTGCATCATCATTACTGACCAAATCTCGCTCTGTGCAGCCGATTTTTATTAACGAAATGAAAATTGAGACTGAAGGGATGATGATTTGCTACTGGGACAGAAATCTAGGAACAAAATGCAAGAGTAAAACAAAAGCGGAGTGCAGGAAACATTTCCAAAAATGGGAGAAGAACAGGGATAAGTGTATCGCATGTCAGGGAGAGTATTTGAAGGTGACTAAAAGGGAATTGCTGTACGTTTTATAGAAAAATGAACAATTCTGGGAATTTTTGTGTCCCCCTCGTACATACACTTTATTTACAGGGCAACTTTTCTGAATCCATTGTGTTTTCTTTCTTTGAAACTAATGCTCATATATATATATATAGAAGTGTTGCATATACTAAATAACTTGTATTTCAAATCTGGGGATTCTGTTAAACAGAATACTGTTGAAAATGTCATATTCACAAAAAGTCTAACGAAAAACATAGAGGTGTGACCAGTGGGATACACACAGACATTATACACTTAGGATTAAGGATGGAGTCACACACAAGTGGTTATTACATTGGACAGTTAGCACATCTAGGTGTAGCAAGAGGGGAAACAGTGGAAGACAGACTAATGGACAGTACCTGCAGGGGTGAAGGTGAAGGACTGAACTGCAAAACAAGAAGACAAAGAAGTCATGAGTTAAAAGACCCTACAAAAACCCAGTGGCAACTGTTCATCGGTCAGTTTGGAACGGTATTTATTTACAGTCTGCATTTGAGCCAGGAAGCAAGCAGTGAGACACCAGTGATTTAAGGAATGATGTATGGCGGTGAATATGAATAGAACATCCATACACAGACTGACCATTTTTACTTAAACACAATGACACAAACTTCACCACTTTAGTGATTTCGACACAGGAATGGCTAATTTCAGATATTCAGGCAATTTCTTACAGAGGGGTTAGGCATTTTGATGAAACAAGAAAAAATGAGGGTTACGAGATGAGAGATGAACAATGTGGTTTTCACGAGATGGCAGCTGAGAGACCATTTGCTCGGAGTCTGCAGCGCCAATGCTCAATTAGCAGCGTGTCGTCTTCCCCCATGGGCCTTTCATGTAAATGTAAACTCCCACAAGATTATATTTTCGGGAACATTTTTAAGATTCTAAGCACTCTCGATCTTTTCAGTTATGTTGACCAAGGTCAAACGTTTTCTTGACAAATGTCGCACTGTCTTCTTTCAGCATGCCTGCAAGCCTACTATCTCAGAATGCACAATATTTATTTTATGGTCTACAAAAAAAAAAAAAAAAACACAGAGTGTAAAAATAGCTCTAGCTTTATGGCAGGAAGAAGACGTACACTTGGTTTTGCAATTTGAAATTTTAAAGTGTGCAACTACAGTTTTCTATTATAGGCAATCAATACCATTGTGCTCATTTGTCATACGGCACAAATACATAATGCTATGGATGTTATGAAACCCTGGAAGAAGAAGAAGCTCTCCTGAAGAAGGAGAACTTAATAGCACTGTGGTCATAGGACGGCCAGGACTGCTTTACCAGATCATGTCATGTCCATGTATAAGATGCAATGCAACAAACTAGTTGTCTCTTGAAAAGATTCACATTTTTAGATGTGTGTAAATATATATATGTACATAAAAACACATATGAAATGAGTTGTGTTAGTTTTTTACATTTAGTCTTTAAAAGCCATAGGGGCAGATTGCTTACCGGCATAGTTGCTCAGTCCCTTTCTCTTCTTCCGTCGCCAGTACAACCAAATGCTGAATCCCATTAGAATCACCCAACATGCCCCACCTATCCCTGCAATAAAAGCAGGCTGCTTGACAACATCCGTTATCTGCTCGGTGATGCTGTTATTGCTGCCGGCTCCACTCATAATGACATCCTTGAAATTCCCTACAAAACAAAACAGGCGACAAGTGGTGCCAGGTCAGAATAGATGATCTGTCACTGCAGGTTTACTGTGTATCTTTGAAGTTTGTAGCCTGTCGATGAAAATAAGGAGGACGTACAAGCTGAAAAAGAGATACTGCATAGAATACAGTGACCTCTGGCAAAACTATGACAGACTCTGATCCGGCCCCTGGATACAGTGAATAACATCATCTATCAACTTCTTCAATTCATTTGATAAGGATGCTGGCCTTGGTAACAGATTACAGTCTTTTATTGTTCCAGCTACAAGTGAGCAGGGCTCTGATTGCTTCCCTTATACTGTATACGTTATCTTTTAAGTGCATTATTGTTGTATTTCATAGAATAATGAGGTGCACTCGGGCATTAGCTGGTTGTTTTAGTCAAAAAAAAAATAAAATAAACATAAGTTATTTAGTAGCATATTGGAATGACTGTCTATTCACTCTAGTCAGATCACCCTTCTTCGGAATAATCAGCTTTACATGTTGAATGATCCATTAGTTGTCACACACGTGCATGCCCATTGGGGAAAGCTTAAGGGCTTTGTTCACGGTAATCTCCAGCCGCGACACAGGATGGCGCTAGTTACTAACACCTTTCCGCTTCTTCCCTCTGTAGACCACAAGATTGAAGGCTTTGCCAACTTTGACATCACTTCCGGTGTCTGTCCACCTGGATCTGCCTCTTTTTGTCAGAAGTCCCCATTACCAAAAAGATCCACCATACTGAAGCAGTCACTAGTGAGACTCGCATCTGTCTGGATGATTTCTTTATTTAATGTGTTTGTTAAACCATATTTTCTTTTCAATTATATTGGGTTTGCTTGCTGGCGTCCCCCAACACTTCACGCCTTGTCTGTGATCTTTTCTTATACTGTTTATAACAGGGGTCCTCAATTATGGTCCTGGAGGGCTGCAGTTGCTACAGTTTTTCATTCCAGCCAGTTTCTTAATTAGAGCGCAGTCCTTGCTGATAATGAAACTTGGTATTTAACTCTATGCCTTGTTAGCACTGTCATTTATCAAAGACAAATTTTAGTTACATTGTAGATCAGAGGTCCTCAATTACAGTCCTGGAGGTCCGCAATAGCTGCAGGTTTTCACTTCAACCAATTTCTTAATTAGAACCCGTTTATTTACTACTAAAGCAATATGTTTATTGGACTTAATTTTAGTTATCTTGCCTGTTACAATTTAGAACCCATAATTGCCTATTTTAGTTTTTATTGTTGCCTGTTTTCTTAAGCAGACATTAGTTAATAATGAGATGCAAATAACTAATAAACAAGCAGCTCTCCAGCTAACGTGCTTCTTTTTAAACCATGAAGTGTCTGTGTTAAAAAATGTTTAGAAATAAACGAGAGAGGAATTGGAAGGAGTGTTAGGTTTAAATCTGTTTGGCTCCACAAAAACATAAGGATAATGTTCTCAGGAACAGACTGAAACTGTACAGTGCAATTAACATTTCTCTTGGATGAATGAAAGCATTAACAAGTTTCATTACCAGCAAGGCATGTCTTCTAATTAAGAAACTAGTTGGAAAGAGAACCTGCAGCCACTGCGGCCCTCCAGGACCATGACTGAGGACCCCTGGTCTATATTATGAACCTAAACCTTTTGGTTTAATATTTTATTATTCTATTGATTTCAGATTAGCAATTCAAGACATATAGTGTTGTTCATGCATGTCAGAGGGACTCCTTCAAGGCCCATCCGAGGTATGCCATACCCCGCCAGGGTGAGAAGGAGCACTACTGCTAAGAGTCTCATCTGATTTTACCAGGCTTCTTTTAACTTCACCCGTTTGTTGTCTGGTAGAAATCTTGTAATTGATATTTAACCCACTTCCTGTTGTCCAAATGACTTGAAATTTTGCACACTTACTCACTTTCGATGACAATACATGAATCAATAATCAGTTTAATTAATTGATCAACTAATCCATGTTAATTAAGAAATTAAATTTTCATATGAAGAATAGTTAAAGATTTTACCAACAGATGGCGCTAGTAACGGATAGAAATATTAAAGGAAGTGTTAAAATATTGATTACAAAATTATACTAAAACAAACCCAAAGGTAAAAAATTGAAAATTATATATATATATATATATATATTGTGAAGAATGGCCGGCCATATATTTCGGACCACACCTCCAAGCCGCCAGATGGAGCCCTCCCAGCGGCATAGGGGTTCCCCGAATTCCAGCAGAGCCTCATGGACCTTGTAGTTTTTATAAACAGCCCTGCTGGATACCATGGGGGACACCAGGAGCCGCTATAGGGAGGCTTGGGGAGTGCTATGTGCCCTATAACCCAGATGTACATCCTGGTCACGTGAACAGTAGGAATGACGTGCTTCCATGGTGAAGAAAAAGACTTTGTAGCTGACCCGAAAGTGATAGGGAATCTCATGGACTGTATGGTGGATTCACTTCTGGGTAGGGAGAGATAAAAGGACCACTCCCAGATGACGAGCTGAGCTGGGTGGTAGGAGGGCAACACATCTGGGGGGTGGAGGATTGTGATTTATTGGAATAGTATTGTTTATTGACAATAGTGGTGTGGGGGTGCTTTGTGCACTTAATTATTATAATAAATAATAATTATTGGACTTTTACCTGGTTTTTGGCCTGCACCTAAGGGTTCAAGGGAGTGGTAGCGCCCCCTGCTGTCACAATATATATATATGTATATGGTGGCACGGTGGGTTCGCGTCCCGGGCGCTCCCTACCTGGAGTTTGCATGTTCTCCCTGTGTCTGTGTGGATTTCCTCCGGGTGCTCTGGTTTCCTCCCACAGTCTAAAGTCATACAGGTTAGGTGCATTGGCGATGCTAAATTGTCCCTAGTGTGTGCTTGGTGTGTGGGTGTGTGTGTGTGTGCCCTACGGTGGGCTGGTGCCTTGGCCGGGGTTTGTTTCCTGCCTTGCTCCTTGTGTTGGCTTGGATTGGCTCCAGCAGACCCCCGTGATGATGTAGTTAGGATATAGCAGGTTGGATAATGGATGGATGTGTATATATATATATATATATATATATATATATATATATATATATATTTATATACATACTTTTTAAAAACCATGTTTATATTAAGTTAAAAGTGTGGTAAAAAGTAAAAATAATAAAAATAAATAATAATAATAATAAAATCCTATTTTATGAGTGATGTATGAGAGACTTATTTTTTACTTTTTTTTTTTTATTCCATACAAATAAATCAATTTTTACAAACAAAGATCGAAAACAAAATAACCCCCACCCCTGAGAAAGAGAGCTAAGACAGCAGAGTAAAACTTAAAGCTAGTAAAAATAAGTAAATAGATGAATTAATAAGTGAATAATGATCAATGGAGAAATCCTCAGAGCTTTAAAAGCTTATTCTAAAATGTTATTGATTAGATCCTGCCAGGTTCTGAAAAAGTTCTGCCCAGATCCTCTAAGTGAGAATTAGATTTTTTTCCCAGTTTCAAATAATATATACCATCAGCTACCCAGTGACTTAAAAGAGAATTAAGATTCTTCCAGTTGAGCAAGATAAGTCTACGTGCCAATAGTGCAAATTATATATTTTATTTTACGAGTGATGTATGAGAGACTTATTTTTTACTTTTTAGTACACTTTTTAACTTAATATAAGTGTGGTTTATAAAAAAAAAAAAATATATATATATAAAATATATATATATATATATATATATATATATATATATATATATATATATATATATATTTACATTCCTTTATATTATATTAGAGATCTTTATTGTCACATACACTGCGGGAGCACAGTGAAATTCTTATGATACAATTGCAGTGATGTGTAAGAAACTACAGTAAATAAATGAGTAGCAGATGATGAGTTAATAAATAAAGAGCATAAGCAAATAAATAAGAGTTAAAAAGTAATGTATAGTACAATTACAAATAAACCAGCAGGAGGGTACAGCACACAGTGTAGGGCAGTTAGGATCAGGGTACTGGGAGTGCAGTGACTTTATGGCCTGGGTGAAGAAGCGGTCCTGAAGCAGGTGGAGTGAGTGGAGGGGCTCTGGTAGCACTTCCCAGGAGGCAGAAGTGAGAACAGGGAATGAGCTGGGTAGCCCTCTTAATGCGATGATGGATTCAGCTCTCCTCAGACAAATTGGGTGAGTAGATATTATGAAGATGTGGAAGGGCAGCCCCAATTATTTTAGTCACTGTATGGGCAGTTCTTAAATTATTACATTATAAGTTGAATATTTTTTTTTCGATTACTATACAGTATATACTTAGAAGGTATTCCATGTAAAAATGGGTCATGCTTACCAGTTTCACACATTATCTATTTAAACAGTGCAGTCATTCAAATACTCTGTATTATCACTTATACTTGTTTCATTCTTAAAGGTGGTGGATGGTGCCTGACTATAAAGTGTAATGTCCCCTTACAATTTTATTTTATAATTTTAGTTACTCATGAAATACCAGATTATGCACTACAACAATAGTAAACACAGTGTGCAGTGTTTTTGGCCACAAACAAATGAAATTTCTATCATCAATGGAAGATACCATTCAGGTATTGAAGGCTGGTGCTAATTTAGTAGAATTAAATATTCCAATAAAAAAAAAACAGTATGATATAAATAAACATTGCAATATCATTTAAAAATGAGTATTATGGAAAAAGATTATGCATGAGATGTTTATTGTAGCAAACGATAAAGTTGCCATAATAATGTTGTCTTGCTTAAGTAAAAGCACAAAGCAGGGGACACATCTGCAATGCTTCACCATCCCGAAGAACAAAAAAAAAAAAAAAATGAAATGTCTTCCTCCCATTTGAGACTAATAAAAAACAAAGCTAATTTGCGGGATAAGAATTAATTAGATACATCAGGTCTGATTGTATCCATTACTATGCAGCTGTTCACTTGATTATTACATGGGCAGCACTTTGTGACCAAAAGCAGGCCATGCGATTAGTGTCGTAATTGCTTTATTAACAACAATTATTAGGAATGATTTCTCCGTTCATTAATGTTTTACTAAAGATGAGGATTTTGAATACAAGGCTGTAGCAGAAAATTAATCATTCATCTCTTGTTTTGCGCAGTTTTGCTTTGTCGTTTTGTTAAAGACAACTATGCCCAAAAATAGGATTTTTTAAAAAGTGTTCCCCCATGTGCTTTGAAGTGCTGGCCGAGAAAAAAAAATATTTTATGTTTTTTATGCAGAATGGGGAGAAAAATGTTTATGATATAGTAGAAGCCAATAGTGAGCAATGCTGTACAACGGCAAATGATGAAAAAGAACAACTGCGGAAAAAAGAAAAATAAATGTCACGTTACTGGTGTTGCATAATCCGCATGTTAGTTATTCAATTGTATGCACAAAATGTACAGAATACATGCTTTTTTTTGCTAAAATATTCTGAAATAGCATAAAGGACAGCGTGCATGGGCGGGCAGGCATCCTGGCCTGCATGGGTCAAAGTTCCTTACCTTGGACGGAAGGCCAGCCCTTCTGAAGTGTGCTGACTTAAACAGGGAGTTGGCAGAAGATGCCAGTTTGGAACTGGGTATGCTGGCAGGGTTGCCATAGGATAGCGTTTCTCAACCTTTAAGTATTTGCAACCTGAGTTTTCATAACAGTTTTAATCGTGCCCCCCTAACATTGTTGTGAAATGTAGATGCATATTTTATTATACCTACTTAACTCTTATCGACATTTATCTAACTCTGTATTTATTGTTCTAGTATAAGAATGTAGTTTACGTTAATTTGTTTTGGTTTCAACAGATGTTTTTTCATATTTTTGATTCTTGTTTTCTTTTTTTCACATCTTCGCGCCCCCCTTTTTGTTACTTTGCGCCCCCCTAGTGGGGCCCGTCCCACAAGTTGAGAATCACTGTCATAGGAACATAACCCAGCTAAGAGACCAGTGTGATACATTTTAATAGATTTTTTAAGACCTAGTGAAAAGATTAAGAAGCCAGACATACAGCTACAACTTACCACTGGAGTAAAAGTACAAAACTGTACTTTTTGCAAATGGAGCCAAAATGATTCATCCTATCAAGCTGGTTTGTTTAGCTAAAAGCCAAGATGTCGCAATATCACATTCAGATACTTTATAAAAGTGGTCAAGATTTCCAGTTCAGCTTCATGACTCGATAGTTTCTTTCAGATTTCTTTTTTTCTTAGTCTTAAATTCAACGTGCCCAATTTTCACTGATGTCCTCAAGTACATTTAATCGAATGAATTCCATTTTATTAATGATATTAAACCAAATAGTGAATGATGAATCCACATCGGTGTAAATGGACACAAGCCAGACAGAGAACTGCTGGTTCCTTTGTCGTTTCCATCTTATTGCTAATAAGGAGCCATTAAAAACACTGAAAGCAGCTCTTTAAGTTTAAAATAAGCAATTAAGGGTTCAAAATCTTAACAAGTGAGACCACTAAAATGAAGTAGAAAAATGTCACTTGAGCAATAAATGACTTCTCATGAAGCAATTGGGTTGAAACAAAACGTTGAAGCCACTGTGGCCCTCCAGGACTGACATTGCTCACTCCTGATTTTAAGGGTCTGAGTCTTAAATAGCAAATCAAGTAAATGATAATTAGCAGCAAATACTGGACACCAATTAAGAAAATGGTTAGAATGAAAACCTGTAGCCACTGTGACCCTCTAGGATCTTTGCTGGGTACCGCCTGCTGCAGCCAGTTTTGGTGCTAGGTTATTTTACTTATTATTGCACCAACTGAATGTTCGGTAGCTAACCCATGTAGCAGCCAACCATTCCCACTGCCACCAGCCCCGCATTATGATCTGCGACCAAGGCAAATGCCTAATTTGTTTTAATGGTGGCCCTGGCTGTAGCCCACAGTTAATTCCACCAACCAGTCTGTGTCTCCCGCTATTTAAAAAGGATCATGTTTATGACCAAGAGTGTATCATTACTGCTGCAACAGACATTATTATTCCACAATAAATGGAGTTTTATTTTACAGTGTTTCTAGAAATTTACTTAATAAACGCAGGGAGAAACGAGAAGAGACCATCTAGTCCAGGGGTGTCGAACTCCGGTCTTGGAGGGCCGCAGTGGCTGCAGGTTTTTATTCTAACCCTTGTAACACAGGCGCTATATAGGCGCCTGACCCGACACAGATGGACACGGAGGCACGTATAAAAAACACAAAGAGTTTATTTTTCTCTTCAGCCGTGGGGCATGTCTTCCCCGTGTCCCACAGGCCCAAACACAGTCCCAAAGCACAAGCACAAAACAATTCTCTTCCTTTCTTTTACCTCCACTCCTCCTCAAGCTTTGTCTCCTTCCTCCCAACTCTGGCTTCCCGAGTGGTGGTGGCTGGGCCCTTTTATAGCTGAAGACTTGTCCAGCCGAGCTGTTGGAAGCAGACAGCCAAGCAGCCACCCCGAGCCCCAACCGAGCTGTGGATGACTCCATCTCCCATGGAGCCCTGCGGGTGTTTGGGGAATCACCGTCGGCCAGAGAGGCTGCCACCAAGCGTCCCGGGGGAGGTATTGGACAGCCAATGGCGGCTCCCCCGGAACATAAGCAGCAGGGGCGTCCCTGCCGGGCATGGGACCCGGCTGTCCTTCACACCCTTTTCTTAATTAGTGACCTGTTTTTACTGCTAATTAACTTCTTTTGCCTTAGTTTTAATCAAGTCGACTCAGACACCTTAGTTCCTTCTGTTTTCTTTAATTAGCAGCCAAACTATAAAGAGACACAAAATGAGCAAATAGGTGACCAGCTAACCACATTATCTGAACATAAAGAAAGGTGAGGATTTCGGTAAAGTTGATCTCTCAGGTCAATAATCAGAAACAGAAAATCAACATTTTGGGAAATAAGAGCAGCAGCAAGCCATGGAATTAAGTAACGGGTTTAATTAACAGCAAGAATTGGCTTCTCATTAAGAAACTGGTTGAAGTGAAATTGGTTGGAGTTTGAAACCCCAGTTTAGCTGGTCATCTGTTGGCTCGTTTCACGTCTCATTTCTGTTCGGCTGCCATTTAATGAAGAAAAGAATCAATTCAGAGGAGTGAATCCTTAAAAACAGGGCTATTCAAATGAAGGGAAAAGGAGTTAACTAGCAGTGAAAACTGGTCACTGATTAGGAAAAGGGTTAGAATGAAAACCTGCAGCCACTGCGACCCTCAAGGACCGTGATTGAGGATCTAGTCCATCAAGCCCGTTTGATTACCCAGTAGCTCAGCTGTCCCAATGCCTCATCCAGACTCTTCTTAAAGGCTGTCAAGGTTTCTTCTTCAACTCCATGACTTGACAGTTTCTTCCAGATTCTCACAGCTCATTGCGTAAAGAAGTGCTTCCTGGCATCAGTTTTAACTGTCCTTCCCTTTAATTTCCAATGAATATATAATTCACCCTTAAGGTCAAAGAATGTTGCTGAATCTATTTTGTTGATGTCTTTGAAAATTTTGAAGACTTGAATTTGGCCCCCACGCTGTCTCCTCTGCTCGAGACTAAACAGATTTAATTCTCTGAGTCTGTCACTGTAGGTCATGTCCTTAAGTCCCATGATGCCCTTGGCTGCTCTCCTCTGCACAGCTTCAAGTGCTGCTATGTCTTTCTTATATCGTTGTGCCCAGAACTGCACACAAATACTCCACATGTGGTCTTACTAGTGCATTATATAGTTTAATCAGTTCTACTTGGCATTGAGCATATTGTTTGCATGATTGAATTCCAATTAGAGTATGTTTGCATGTAAAACCGCACTTAACAGAAAGTTCATTCATTTTTTTATATCAGTGTTGCAGACAGCCAGAGCCCCTACCTGTCCAGGACACACAGAGTATGGAACTACCGGGGGGAGAGTGTATTTTTAAGACCGTTCCTAACCCGGACCAACAGAGGGCAGCCCCCCTTGGCGTGCAGTGGGGCCATGGGTTGTGAGCAAGGAAGCTCAACTCTGCTAGGGCCCATGGCGCCTGGACTTCTACAGAGCCCTATTTGGCAGCATTTCTACCACACCTAGAAGTGAAGCTCATTGGGCACCAGGAGTCCTTCCGGGTGTCCTATAAAAGAAGCCAGTTACCACCACTCACTGGCCAGAGTCGGGAGGAAGTGGACAAAGCCTGAGGAGGAGGGACTGGTGGCACAAGGGACTGTGTTGTGTGGGTGATTTGTGCACTGAGCTGGAAACTGTCAATAAACCGTGTGCTGGCTGCTAAACCTGTCTGTATCGGGGTTAGGACGGCTGTACGCGCCCTGGACTTCACAATCTGCTTAGTTCATTTTAGGGTCATAGTGTGCGAGAAAATATCCCAGCAGCATCAGGCACATAGCAGGAACCAACCCTAGACAGACCAGGTCCACGCTTTCAGTGTAATATGATATTTTTGGTTCATTCTGGCAGTGAATAACACAAATTATAAGAGCTGTGATCAAAATTCCAATTCTAATATGGTCCTCAAAGGAAACAGCTTGCCAGGTTTCTTCTCAGATGAGCTCAGTTCTTTACAGTCCCTCGTTACCTTTTGCCTTCTTCCACATTTTCTGCTTTTTTGCAAAGAAAGCTGATGTTCACTTTCTTTCAGCTCCCAAACTTGGTGCTCTTAGTGGGAGCCATAATTGGTGGACAGCTATGGTCATTAGATGACAGCATCTACCGGTGGTAAACTAGACACCCCTTTCCACCCAGCCATCATTTATCAAAGCCCCCTGAAATTAAGATCCTGGATTGCCAGCGTTTCTCTATGCATAGCTGGATTCTGGTGCATCTTCTCTGGACAGAAGAGCTAATACCTAGTATGGAGGAAGCACAGGGGTTTAATTTGTCACGATGCGCAGACTTCCATACTCGCACACTCTCTGGAACACAGCGACCCTTCTCAGATGAACACCCTCTTACATTCAGTGACTCTAAGGCCCAACTGTATACTTGACATCTGGATGGACAAAATGTTACTTCAGTGAGCAAATACATACATGCAGACTTCAAACAAAATGTAATGAGACCCGGACTTAATTCAGCTTACCGATAATTATGGGCTGAGGTTCACTTTTGACTCCCACTCCAGCGCTAGTACTTGCTGCCACCTCCACTCGGTATTGGATTCCTGGGTACAGCCCACCTATGACCACAGACCGAATCGCTGCGTCTACTGTCTTGTTGATGTGAAATCGACTTTCGTTGCCAAAACACCAAATCTAAGTTCAGTCCAAAAAAGGAATAAAACAATGTGCATTAAAATTTCTTCTTTTCAGTAAAATGTATTCCCTGTAATTGCATTTTAGTGGAAAAATATTGTTAATGCGTTCACAAAAATCATACAGAGCTAGATAAGAGGGCTAACAGACCCATGTTAAGGATTACTGAGTTTGTGTCCTGTTAACGTACATTAGTAACGTGACCACAGCATCATTCTATGTAAAATAGACATTAATATTTGTCATTGAAAATCTTTACATAATTTAAGTATGGGTGTTATACACCTGCTTTATGTTATGTAACAGCTTGAATTTTTTGTATACCATATATACTCGCGTATAAGTCAGGTCTTGAAACCCGAAAAATCATTCGTAAAATCAAACCCCGACTTATACGTCCGTTCTAAAATACGACACTTATTTATTTTTTTTTTACATCTTCTTGCTTCCTCCAATCTCGCATCAGTTTCTCAGACACATTGAATTTTGTAAACGTGAGTATATACGGTGTTTATATTTTCCTAGCTGTGTTGTCCTGCATCACCTGGGAAATTCCCTAAAACATCTTGCCTCAGTTACAGTGCCAAGGCTTAGTCAGATGTAGCTGATTAACTATCACTATTTTACCACCCACCACCCCCATTATGTGAAGTTTTTGTATATAAAAGTACTCGACAATCCAATCCAGCTTGAATGTTAATGTATTTGTGAAGAGTATGACAGAATAGGGAGTACTGAGTGTACCGAACTAGACCTTTTGCTAACCACATCTTCAATGAATTTCACCTAACTTTTCTTTCTTCACTTCACGTCTCATTTTCCATGAAGCTCACCACCTCTTCTCTTTTCTTCCCCTTTTTTACTTGCTGTCAGCCCCTTTTCTCTGTGCGATTACACCATCAGCTTGTACAGTGGTGCTGTTCTGCTCACAGCCTTCATTTTCATGAACTGCACGTTCCTTTCATGATTACTTTCTTGCCATCTAACTGCATAGAAACATCCCACTCACTAACACTTTTTTACCAAGAAATATTAAGAAATGTAAATAAATTTAAAAAAAAAAGTTGGCTAATTTTCTTTTTTTATAAACTCTCACCAAATTTCAATAAATTCTTTTTTTTTTTTAGATTTTGGGGTATTTAGTTTTTCTACCTTAGGGGGAGTTCTTTTTTCTTCTTCTTTTGGCTGCTCCTGTTAGTGGTTACCACAGCGGATCATCTCCTTTAATATCTTTCTGTCCTCTGCATCTTGTTCTGTTACACCATCACCTGCATGTCCTCTCTCACCACATCCATAAACCTTCTCTTAGGCCTTCCTCTTTTCCTTTTCACTGGCAGCTCTATCCTTCACATCCTTCTCCCAATATACCCAGCATCTCTCCTCTGCACATGTCCAAACCAACACAATTTTGCCTCTCTGACTTTGTCTCCCAACCGTCCAACTTGTGCTGACCCTCTGATGTACTCATTTGTAATCATGTCCATCCTCATCACACCCAATGCAAATCTTAGCGTTTTTGTACCTTGGGGGGAGTTACCCCTACATATTGATATATCGAAATGTCCATTCTTAGCGGATACCTACAGACTTAAATGTAGCATCCTGCCAAATTTCAGCTTTTTAACTAAACAGAAAACAGTGTTTTTGTTCGCAGGTACTGTGTCACATATCTATGATCTGCTTTTCGCAACTGACAGGACGTGGTGGATGTTTTCAAACTGGCCCGACTAACCACAAGCATTACTTGGTAGGTGACTGTCCAAATAATCAGAGTGTGATTCAGACCTATAAATGTAATATTTCGATCTTCACCCTGTCAAGTACGTGAACCAGCCACTGTGGTGCAACGTTAGAGGCTTTGCCTCTGGTGCTGATATTCGAGGTTCGATCCTCGTAAGGGGAAGCAAAGATGCATACACCTGATGAGACCCAATTAGGGTGAAACAAGTATCATGTACTCTTTGTATTTTTTGGCAAGTACTGTGTCTCACACACATACATATACATATATACATTATATTACATGTGTGCACATGGGAGGCAGCTTCTGGAATATAGTGATGGTAATTCCCAACAAAACCAGGAGTTGGTGCTGTGAGCTAATGCCTTCTCTCATCCTCCTTCTGCAGAAAGGAAAACTGATAGCCACTCCACCGGTGATGTCACTTCCATTGTCTGCCCTCCTCTGCCTAGTCATCACATGACCCAAAAGAGGCTATCTTGCTTCATTTATACTCTCAGCTCCCATCTGAAAATATGAAATCCACAACTTGGTGCATTCTTTATTGTTTTTCAGCAAGGGGGTGCCTCAAATCTTTAAAATGGTTGTGTCTCCTCTTTCACAATAGATAGATAGATAGATAGATAGATAGATAGATAGATAGATAGGAAAGGCACTATATAATAGATAGATAGGAAAGGCACAATAGATAGATAGATAGATAGATAGATAGATAGATAGATAGATAGATAGAAAAGGCATGATAGATAGATAGATAGATAGATAGATAGATAGATAGATAGGAAAGGCACTATATAATAGATAGATAGGAAAGGTACTATATAATAGATAGATAGATAGATAGATAGATAGATAGATAGATAGATAGGAAAGGCACTATATAATAGATAGATAGATAGATAGATAGAAAATGTATTCTGTAATAGAAAGAGAGAGACAGACAGACAGACAGACAGACAGATATGAAATGCATTCTGTAATAGCGACGGACGGACAGATAGATAGATAGATAGGAAAGGCACTATATAATAGATAGATAGATAGATAGGAACTATATAATAGATAGATAGATAGATAAATAGATAGATAGATAGATAGATAGATAGATAGATAGATAGATAGATAGATAGATAGATATATTCTTTATGCATCATCTTTCATTTAACATACAAAAACAATTGAGGAGCCCCCGACACACTCGCCCGTGACAAGTTGCCATGCTCCAGCCCTCGATGCCTACACACTGTACCTTGTACTCCTGGATGATTCCATTCTGGTGTTCAGGAGGTGGGGGGTCCCAGGAGACGCTGATGCTTGTGCTGTTATGATTTCCAACCATCAGGACAGTGACAGACTTTGGAGGAGCACTTGGGGCTACAGTAGACAGATAGACCAAACAAAATGAAGACATTAATCCAGTTGCTGGAGCATTAATTTTGCTTAAATAGTGAAAATGTAAAGCTACAAAGAAGCAAAGTAACCCTCCCTACAGGCTTGCATATGCATGAGCTAGTTCAGCCTTGACAACTTTGAAAAATGCCTTTCCGAAGAGGGGCTCAGCAGCAAATTAAATGAAGCAGGTAAAGGATATGCAAAACTAATAAACATCTGCATTTTTATTTGTAAATTCTGTCTTGCGCAGAGTTAAAAAAGCAGTGTAAACATATGCTGTGTTTGCCGTCTCTGTAGTGCTGTCACACCAACAGCTGAGGTTGTCCTTGTGGCCACTGATCTGTCTTTTTATTTTTGGAAACGGCTTCACGTTACAAGTATGCAACTGTATTAACTGGAATTACATAATCCTCACTTTTTTTCCCCAAAAAAAGAGAATTTGATCACACAGCTAATTCTTCTAATGTTGAGTTCAGCTGCTGGGTAAAATTGACTATAATGTTTTCCTAATAAATGATTCCTTTCATCCCTTAGTCAATTTTAAAAAACTTTGCCATCTGTGGACAACTAATATTTTTTTCCAAACCTGCTTATTGTGTTCATAAGAATGAGCGCTTCACAATCCTTTTTGATTTTTATATCCGCCGCCTCCTGACTCACCGGTACAAGAAAACCCCACATAAGATGGATGGGGATTTGGGACAGTTTAGCTAAACAAACAGGCTTGATGGACTGAATGGTGGTCTCACATTTGTTAGATTTCTTATATTCGTATGATATAACCGTTTGGTACAGCTTAATGTCTATTTGTTATGATCAGGGTTGAAATTTGAGGTCTTATAGCCTTTTCCTGTTATGGAAGCCATTTAGTGAACTGTTGTCAGGATCACATCCCACATTGCTAGGGGCGTGGTCTCTGGGGTCGTGGCCTTGAATTAATCAGCAGATGGTATAAAAGGTTAGCCTTTTGCAACCTGTGCCTTATCTGATCTGCAGAATAAACCTTCTTCATCTTTTTGAATTCTCCTTGTGATTATTTTTTGACTTGCCTGGTTTTACATGGTTGAGAGACATGGATGCTATCCAGTGACCTGAGACGAAAACGGGACTCCTTCAGTACTGTGTCTCTTCAGAGAATCCTTGGGTATCGTTGGTTTGACTTTGTGTTGCTCATGGAGTAACGAATGAGGCACATTACCTGCATTGTGTGGGAGCGTCAGTTACTGCACTATGGCCATGTGCTGTGATTCCCTGAGTGGGTTCCAACTTGCAGGATCCACATTATTGTGGACCCGAGTGGCTGGACCAGGCCAAGGTGACACCCACATAAAACCTGGCTGTGGCAGATAGAGGGTCATTTATGGAGGGTGGGACTGGACCGCATTGTCTGCCTGGGGGGGTTGGCAACCAGGATCTCGAGCTGTTTCATCATGTGGTGGGTACGGCAACTTGCTGTAATAGTGCATTCTCCCCAACCTGACCTGATCTAACCAGCCTGGTTTTCAACATATTGCCTGATTACTGACTTTTTACTTCGGGCAGCACGGTGAAGTAGTAGTAGTGGTGCTGCCTTGAAGTTAGTAGACCCGGGTTCGCTTCCTGGGTCCTCCTTGCGTGGAGTTTGCATGTTTTCCCCGTGTCTGTGTGGGTTTTCTCTGGGTGCTCCGGTTTTCTCCCACAGTACAAAGACATGCAAGTTAGGTGCATTGGCGATCCTAAATTGTCCCTACTGTGTGCACTTGGTGTGTGTGTGCCCTGCGGTGGGCTGGCACCCTGCCCAAGATTTGTTCCTGCCTTGCACCCTGTGTTAGCTGTGATTGGGTCCACCAGACCCCCATGACCCTGTGTTAGGATATAGCGGGTTTGACAATGACTGACTGATTTTTACGTCATTTCTGGACTTTGGTCGCTTCATTTTATTTTTGTTTTCGTTTGTTTTGCCTTTTGCATGCATCTCCCTGTTTAACTCGAGAAACTAGTTATCTGTTTTCCTGCCGAGTCAGGACACTAGTTATGCAAAAGTCATACTTTTTGAATACCTCCCCTCTATTTTAGGCCCTCTAGACTTCATTTTTAGTTCAGTTTTACACAACATTTTGTGCAGGAAATTACACCCTTATGATGGAGATCATAGCAACAATGATCAGAAGGATTTGAAGATGTGTAAGTCACATCAGACGACACCAGTAAAGGGAGACAAGGGGTCAAAGTTACTCCTTTTCACAAAACTTTGAAAACATGGGGATCAGTAAATACGTGGAATGTGTTGATCACAAATATTCTTGATTCTTTACCAATGGTCCTGTTCCTCTAACTGACATTCCCAGAAGGTTAAAAATGACAAATTTCAAACATAAGCTTGTTTTAGGCTACTTCAAGGTCAGTAATTACGAATATGGTGTTATTTCTGATTTTTGATCTTAACTAGGGACCTATTCCTTATCACATACAAGGGTGGCAGCTACAGGGCTCAAATGATGGCAATCCCAGACCAGACCAGGGGCAGCCTGTAATAACAATCCTGCAGACCACCCAAGGACAATTCTGCCTGGGTCCGTGGATATCTCTTCTGGTTCTGGGCTGATGACATCACTTCCGGCTCCAGACCCAATGACATCACTTCCTCCACCCCACTTTAAAAACAGCATTTTGCTAGCCATGAATCAGGTCTGTTTTGGACTCAACTCTACCGTGAAGACTGATTGTTGATTTTTACTCTCTTAAGTATACGGGGTGGTAACCACAAACCTTTTTCTGAGTTCTTCTCTTTTATTTACACCCTCTATGGACCACTATCAGTGGGTAAAAAAAATGAGAAATTTCTATTACGATTAAGAATATGTAGACTTTGCGCGCCTAGGGGACAGTTTAAGGGCTCAGGTGGCGGTAATTCTCTGCCACTCCAAGGGTTGGCGCTATGTGATAAGACCTTCTCTTTCCCTCCCTCTGCAGACCAGAAGATTGACAGCTTTTCCACCATGGACGTTACTTCTGGTGTCCATCTCCCTGGACCAGTCTATTCCTGCCAGAACATATCACAACCAGAAGCTCCTCCATTTTTTGAGTTAGACTCCATTTGAAAAGACGTTACTTTAACGCTCTGAAATCACGTTTTGTTTATTTCTGAAATTCAGTTATATGGGTTTTACCCCAGGCTTTCTTATTGTGTCTTCTAGTTCTTACAACATTTAACTTGAACTACAAATTTTAATACTGTAAATACTTCACATAACTATTCTTGTTTATTATGTACTTCTACCTATCATTCCATTTCTTATAAACACCCTGAATTAGGGCGGCTTATGTTAATTTAGACTTTTTCCTATATAAAAGTTCTGATGGATGGTGCATATCCCAGCAGTACTGAGTGCAACTAAACCTAAACAAGATGATGACTCATGTAGTTCCAGTTTCCAATAAGTTGCATTTGCACTTCTTTACGTTGCTGGAGAAACTTGCAATATTTGTCTGGATACAGGAAGAACATGCAGGCTCCACACGGACAGAGACCAGGCCAAAATTTGAACCCTGGACACGTAAGTGGTGATGCAATAACACCAAGTGTACCAACCTTCTTTTTATTTTTTGAACATATATTTCAGTTATTAATTTAGATTCCATTTTCTATGCTGTTCAAAACATATTATACAATTTGGATATGATTTTAATTAATTTCTGTCTTTAAGATCAGCTTTATGAAGCTTAGTTTTATTTCTAGAGCATTTTAATTATTAATTTGCTTACGCCTTTATCCAAGGTGACTTACAACATTTATGATACAATCAATGCTAACTCTTTTCCTTTTCCAATTGGAGCACAGGCAGGTCAGGTGACTTGTTTAGGGTCACTCAGTGGTGTCAGTAGTGGGATTTGAACCCACAACCTCAGGGATTCAGGCCCAAAGCTTTAACCACTACATCACACTGCCTGCCTAGAAACCTCTTTTAATTTCATGCTTTGCTAAACATTTTTTTAACATTACGCAGGAAAAGAAAAAAAAAAAAAACGCTAACAAAAACCAGCTTTTTCTACAGTAGGCGTTAAGACCCTCACAATTTTCCCTGAATCCTGACAGGTCAATTATTCCGGCTTTCAGCCTTTTCCTACAGATGTGCTGGTCCACAGATTGCTGCTCATCTTTTCAGGATGCAACCGAACAAAACACCATTTATTTCTTTCACTAGGCCATGGAAGTTGAAGATAAATGACCAGCAAACTGTGACAAATAGCCTCAACAACGAGAACAACAAATTCTGTATCTAACAAGATGGGTTTTTGGAGCTTCTTAAAGTGGAAGTTGGAAAATTGAATCTCCCCAGTGACATGATGTTAAAATAATGGCCTAACCATCATAGTCAATGTCATACAAAGTTAATGCTGGGAATGTTTAACTAGAAAATTATGCATACAAGACCCCAATGCCATTTGTTACCATGTAGAGTGAGCAAGAAGCTGCTAATAAGTACTTAACTAGATGATATATAACTAGCGTAATAGAACCATGCATTATATACCGATGTCAATAAGAGAGCCTCTTAGGTTTACCGGCAGCTCTGAACTGGCCGTATGTGCGGGAGAGAGCCTCTGTCTATGGTGGCTTCCTGCTTCGAGCTCAGTGCTACCAGGATAGACAGAGGTCTCCCCGTAACGATCAATTAGATTACATGGGTTTAAATGATAAACTATATGCAATTATTAAAGCAAGACAATGGATACTATAGCTGCAACAGAAGAGCTACCTACAAATAAAATCATCCATCCATCTTCTTAACCCATACATCCAGGGCAGGGTTGCGGAGCAGCTGGAGCTTATCCCAGCAATCAACAGGTGTAAGGCAGGATCAAAACACGGACAGGGTGTGAGCTCTTCACAAGATAGACGGCTAATATAGCATCTCCAATCCACCAAACCTGTATGTCTTTGGGCTAGGAGGGGATGAAGCCAAAGCACCTGGAATTAAAACACTAGGCTTCTGGTTGAAAGTGCTACCACTGTGGGGCCCAAATAAAACTAGATAGAATGAAAGAGATAGATATGAAAGACACTGACAGATAGATAGATAGATAGGTAGATAGATAGATAGATATGAAAGGCACTATATAATAGATAAGATAGATAGATAGATAGATAGATAGATAGATAGATAGATATGAAAGGCACTATATAATAGATAGATAGATAGATAGATAGATAGATAGGCACTAGAAAGATAGATAGATAGATAGATAGATAGATAGATAGATAGATAGAAAATGTATTCTGTAATAGAAAGAGAGAGAGACAGACAGACAGACAGATATGAAATGTATTCTGTAATAGCGACAGACAGACAGACAGATAGATAGATAGATAGATATGAAAGGCACTATATAATAGATAGATAGATAGATGTGAAAGGCACTATATAATAGATAGATAGATAGATAGATAGATAGATAGATAATAGATAGATAGATAGATAGATAGAAAATGTATTCTGTAATAGAAAGAGAGAGAGAGAGACAGACAGACAGACAGACAGACAGACAGATATGAAATGTATTCTGTAATAGTGACGGATGGACGGACGGACAGACAGCTAGACAGAAAGACAGACAGACAGATAGATAGATGTCTTTCTTTCACATAGCTGTACACTGAAGTAGAATAATAAGAATCCCCCATTGGGAAGAGATAATGAAGGTCAAATCCTGCTTTAAAATCTGACTGGATCATGCTGTCTAAATCCTAATTGCATTAATATAATTTAAGAATTTTAATCATCCCCTTAGCAAACTACTTCTTGGTACAAGTGCTGCTCTTTTAATTAATTTTCAATGTTTCAGCTGTAGGCAATAGAAATATGTATTACGCACAAATGGCTTCAAATTGAAATTGTTGACAATGAAATATTTAACTTTCCACTTTTCAGATTTTTATTGACTATTTCTGAGGTATTATTTATAATATAACATACCCAATCCCATTTAATTTGATTGAAGGTCATGGCAGGACCAGATCCTACCTGGACATGAGGCAGATATGATGTCCAGGATGGGACCCACTCACAAACACTCCCACACTTGACAGTCTGCCAGTTTAGTATCCCCCATCAACTTAAAGTACACTTCTTTAAGGATGTGGGAGGAAAGCCACAATAGCAGTACGACAGCACACACACACACACACACACACACACACACACACACACACACACACACACACACACACACACACACACACAGATTTATCGCAATTCTATACAGTACAAACTAAGACTGGGCACAGGAATAAATTGAGGATGCATGAAGAAACAGTCGAAACCAATGTTTTATTGTTCTGTCATGCAGTTGTTATAGTAAAGTCAGATCCTTCCTTGTGTGAATTCACCTTCTCTTTGGATCTCTTGATCCTTATAGCTGGTGAATATCCCGGTGTGTGGTCAGAGCCAGGTCTGGATGGGATGCTAGTTCATCTCAAGAGACATTTATTAACACATACTGGCCAATTTAGTGCAATTAATGAGCTTTTAGGAAATGGGAAGACACCTATGAACCTCGAGAAAACCCAAAAGGGCACAGAGAGATAATGTCAGTCCCCCTCAGACAGTGACCAGGCAGTAAACTGATAAAGCAAAATTCATAAGAGCCAGGGGACTGTTTGATAGGAACGTAATGTGTTTAGATCAATGAGACATTTGTCAATATGTTGAAATAGCCATGTGTTTATATTTGTTAAAATAACAGTTACTGTTTCTTAGTTTGATGATTAGAAATCAGAGACAGTTGTGTTCCTGCTGTAGAACTTTCTACAATATCTATTGGCTGCACATTTTTCAAATGATGGCTTCGGAATGGTAACAAGGTATGTACAGAGCTTTAAGCTGATTCAAAAAGTAGTCTATGAATGGCTAAAAAAAGATAGTAAACCTTTATTATAAGTTTCATAGAGGCAGGGTAAAAGAAAAAAGGAAGGCTGGCATGACTGACACACTTATTCTTCATGTCCACTTCTGAACCTAAGAAGGCAGAAGTTATCAAAGAAAATTAAAAAAACAAAAAGTCACATTTCAGAATCTTAACTTGTCCAATGGTGAATTTGTAGCATTTACTGTCTACCAAATTAATTTATTTGGAGGATGCTTTCTTTATGAAATAGACAGAAAGTAGTATGGTATAAATTCAGCAAGCAGCTCCAGATCATCAAATAGATAAACTTCAGGGAATGTAATGAAGTGAAACAGAATTCAATAAAATGTGGTGGGCTGCAAAATAAATCATTCAGGGCTGCTGACAAGGTAGAGCAATATGGGAACATCACTTGATGTGGAAGGTGTCTAAATTTAAATGGACACTACAGAAATCTCATGTAGACGATAATACAACTGCAGAGTCAGCCTGAAAAGAGAGCTCAGCACTGCGAGCTTAGAATTACCCCAAATGATACAAAATGAAAGGAAGATGTATTATGGGGGGGGGTGAGGGGGTCTTATTGATTTTTTTTTTGTTCCAACCCAATTTCTGAATATTGCTATTGCTCAATGTATTATTTATTTATTCATTTGTTTTGCTCAAGAAACATTTTTATGTATCATTTTCATTGTATTGCTTGTTGAAATTCTCCAGCCTTAATCATTTATTTTAGTCTTAAGCACTGGCATTGATGGTTTTAAATCGCTTCTTATTAGCTACAAGATGCAAATGACAAAGGAGCCAGCAATTACGCCTTACTGTGTGTATTCATCATGAAATATCTTTAATAAAAATAAAAATTCTGGAAAGAAACTAAATTGAAAACTGGGAAGAACTGAGAATTACTAATCTGCTTCAGGCAGCCAATTGTCTGGATGATATCCTTGGAAACTAAATAATCTGCGACATAAGACTGACCCGACATGGCAGAATGAAAGCACTAGCAGGCCACACGATTAAATAAGATCTGATATTGGAAAGGAACCAATAAACTGAAGTTACTATGGCCCCTCAGGCTTAACTTTGCAGACCTCTGACCCAGGATATTTGCTATTTCATACAGTTTAGTAAAATACGAACGCTTTATCTTTTCAGATATATATTTTATTGCAATCATTTATATTTGTCCATGTTACCACCTGGGGATATAAGTTACATTAACCTAGTTGATTTGTGTTACTTCAGCAAAAGAAATGATTCGCTCAGTTACCAACACTCTTATGATGAATCATTTTGGAGCTAGAATTCTGGTGACTTCAACCAGAGGAACTTTGGAAGAAATACAATTTTGTTCAATTCATGTTCCATTGGTGAACACAACAAGGTGGGCTTGTTCTATCCAAATGTAAAAGTCTTTAAATGTAAACCTGTGGTGCAACTGGGAAGGTCTGACCACATCTTACCGCCAACTACAAATCTGATATCTGATAACACAATATATATATATATATATATATATATATATATATATATATATATATATATATATATTCTATATGTATAAAATCCAAAGCCTAAAAATGCAACTATTTTGTGCAACGATTTTATGTCACGCTTTTTTCATGCTTTAAATTGGACTTATTTTAAAACCTACATATATATATATATATATATATATATATATATATATATATATATATATATATACTGCATGTTTGGTTTTAATTTTGATCGAGTAAACTTTCTTTCACAGCAACAAACTATTAAAAAAGATCTATTCATAACACTGATGTTTGTATTTAGGTGATTTAGTTAGCTGAAGGTCGAGTTACGATGACCCATTGCATACCACTTTAGTTTTCACGTGATTTTTCCTGTCATTTAAATGAGTAATTTTTTTTTTAAAGTTTTTTTATCTTGAAGAATGTCAGTTTAAGCAAATGGATCATTTATTTAGAATACTCATCGAGCATAGTGGACCTCAGTTTAACAGGAATACCTTTCTTTTACATATGTATAGAATTTCATGAATTTGACTTTGATAAATAATAATTCTCCTTTTGTACATTTACAGATTTCACTAATATTCTGGGTGCAACTGGGGTTTGGGCGCTGAAGGCATTGGGGGGTGGGTTGCCCCCCTAGCATATATATATATATATATATATATATATATATATATATATATATATATATATATATATATATATGTGTGTGTGTGTGTGTGTGTGTGTGTGTGTGTAGTGCCTTTCTAGTTGGGTATAATAGTAAACTCAGAAGTAAGCCTCAATGACACAACTTTTTTTTTTCTTTTCTTTGCTTTGCTTTGGGGAAAGCAGGAACAGTGATATGATTGGTGCAATTTACTTTGTACTACCAATCAAGCTGTAGGGCGCCAATAGTACTCCAATGATTTTTGTTTTTCTTGATGAGGTGAGAGGAAGAGCGTGTGGAGACAGAATGAGATGGGGGAGAGTGTTGAATGAGTGTGTAAGAAAAAAATAACAAAAAGAAAAGAGAAAACTGCTTCTAAGGCTGAGGAGAGGGCAAGAGCGAGGAAAAAAAAAGACGAAAAGTTTTTTTGGTGGTCAGTGTTTTAAACGTGAGAAACATTGAGCAGGTTTAGCTCATTGGAACGTGGATGAAGAGGGGAACTTGGCTTTGAAAAAAAAAAGCGGATGGACAAACAAAGAGTCGGATGCCTATATTATGGAAATTTGCTGTCTAAAGAAAATACAAAAAAGGGAACGCAAATAAATTCCACATCAAGACGAAGCTACTGGCATCTATCCAGACGGTGCTGTGAGAGTCCTATGTTTCACCACGGAGGTAAATGTGAAGTGCGGCAAAAGTTCTGGAAGGACACTGTGAGTACTTGTGGAGTTGTGTACTGCATATGAGCTCCAACTAAGTGCGCCAATGAATTATATATATATATATATATATATATATATATATATATATATATATATATATATATATTGTTGATTTCTGTGTGTGAACCTTGCCTGTGCTGTAACTCAGACAAATTAACTGAGTTAAGTTAAAATGATAATCTCCCTTGAGTGGCATGTTTAATAAAAATGTTTTACTATTATTTTTTTGTTGTTTCCTATCAATGATTGTGTGGAGTGCTTACATGGTGGTTGCATTCAAACAATTAATAAAAGGGGTGAGTGTTTACAAATCATTACTTTGAAATATTGTAATAGCAGGGATATACATACAGTGGTGTGAAAAACTATTTGCCCCCTTCCTGATTTCTTTTGCATGTTTGTCACACAAAATGTTTCTGATCATCAAACACATTTAACCATTAGTCAAATATAACACAAGTAAACACAAAATGCAGTTTTTAAATGATGGTTTTATTATTTAGGAGAAAAAATCCAAACCTATGGCCCTGTGTGAAAAAGTAGCCCCTTGTTAAAAATAACCTAACTGTGGTGTATCACACCTGAGTTCAATTTCCGTAGCCACCCCCAGGCCTGATTACTGCCACACCTGTTTCAATCAAGAAATCACTTAAATAGGAGCTGCCTGACACAGAGAAGTAGACCAAAAGCACCTCAAAAGCTAGATATCATGCCAAGATCCAAAGAAATTCAGGAACAAATGAGAACAGAAGTAATTGAGATCTATCAGTCTGGTTGCTTTGGGACTCCAGCGAACCACAGTGAGAGCCATTATCCACAAATGGCAAAAACATCAAAAGACCCCAGGACAACGTCTAAAGAACTGCAGGCCTCACTTGCCTCAATTAAGGTCAGTGTTCACGACTCCACCTGGGCAAAACGGCCTGCATGGCAGATTTCCAAGACACAAACCACTGTTAAGCAAAAAGAACATTAGGGCTCGTCTCAATTTTTAAGAAACATCTCAATGATTGCCAAGACTTTTGAAAATACCTTGTGGACTGATGAGACAAAAGTTGAACTTTTGGAAGGCAAATTTACATGGCGTAAAAGGAACACAGCATTTCAGAAAAAGAACATCATACCAACAGTAAAATATGGTGGTGGTAGTGTGATGGTCTGGGGTTGTTTTGCTGCTTCAGGACCTGGAAGGCTTGCTGTGATAGATGAAACCATGAATTCTACTGTCTACCAAAAAATCCTGTTCGTCAACTCAAGCTGAAGCGATTCTTGGGTGCTGCAACAGGACAATGACCCAAAACACACCAGCAAATCCACCTCTGAATTAAATAATTACACTCCATCTTACATATCAGAATGCCTGACACGTTATATTCCAAATCGTAACCTTAGATCTTCAAATGAGTGTCTCCTTATAATTCTAAAAGCTAAACTTAAAAGAAGTGGTGAGGTGGCCTTCTGCTGTTATGCACCTAAAATCTGGAATAGCCTGCCAATAGGAATTCGCCAGGCTGATACAGTAGAGCACTTTAAAACACTGCTGAAAACACATTACTTTAACATGGCCTTCTCCTAACTTCACTTTAACTTAATCCTGATACTCTGTATGTTCAATTCTTCATAATAACTATTCATGGTGGCTCTAAAATCCATACTGACCCCAACTCTCTCTTCTGTTTCTTTTTCTGGTTTCTTTGTGGTGGCGGCCTGCGCCACCACCACCTACTCAAAGCATCCTGATGCACCAACATTGATGGACTGAAAGCCAGAAGTCTACGTGACCATCATCATCAGGTCCTTTCATGAAAACCCTAAATACAAAGAGAACTGTTTGACTTATGTTAGGTAGATTGCCCAGAGGGGACTGGGTGGTCTTGTGGTCTGGAACCCCTACAGATTTTATTTTTTTTCTCCAGCCTTTGGAGTTTTCTTTTTTTGTTTTTTCTGTCCACCCTGGCCATCGGACCTTACTTATTCTATGTTAATTAATGTTGACTTATGTTTATTTTTTATTGTGTCTTCTATTTTTCTATTCATTTTGTAAAGCACTTTGAGCTACACTTGTTTGTATGAATATGAGCTATATAAATAAATGTTTTTTGATTGATTGATTGATTGATTGATAATATGGGTCCCACCAGTGATATTCCATCTAATGACACAGGTAACGTGCCAGTTCTATGGTGAGAGGGCTGCATATTTATGGGTGGCATGCTAATATGTTGTCATTTGTGTTTCGTAAGTCTTGATAAGACCAAATAAAGTGTTTCTTAAGGTCTTCTTAAGTAGCGGTAGCTGATTAATATACATATATACTAGAGATATTCTAATTCTTTGTCACTGGTGTTTTGTAAGTCATATTAACACCAACACCAGTGTTTGTTACGATCACCTTGTAATGCACAAAACGACTAGCAGATGAAACATAAGGTGCCCCAAAGCTAATGAGTTGCCATTGGTACTTTGTTTTACTTAGGCCAAAGAAACTCTACTTATGTACCTGTGTAGTCCACCTGCAACTGATGCACCTGGGTAGTCCACATTCTAAAGTGTCACCCAATAATAATGAACATTTTCTCTGTTTTTTGCGGGAAGAGATTAATTCATACCTTCTTCAGTCGTCCGCGCAGACTTGGACTCACTATCCATACCCTGGAACTCATTAAAATACGGTTGTACTTTGATCTCGTATGCAATGCCTTTCTTAAGGTTGGACAAAACGGTGCTTCTCTCAGTTGGGATCTTTACATCTGAACTCTGCCAGCTGGAAGGTGAAGGAAGGCCAGAGGTTTGCCGGTACATCACCCGATACCCCTGGATAAACTGAGACTGCCGGTCCACCTGCAAAAACAGCAAAGTATAATGTGAGGCAAGTCCTTTGAAGTTTTTCCACTTGTCAGTAACACACATGACCAATTAAGTTAGATGACCGTATTAAATGGCCTGTTACTAATTCAGCTATGCTTGATTTCACATCCTGCATAATTTATGTAAGATCTGTTATGTGTTAGTTTTTTTTTTGTGCTCCTTTTCCCCATCATTTCTTAATACAAAGATACAATCTTATGATTGCTTCAATTTACGCCGAGGTAAGCTCAGCAGAAAATTAATCACATTCTGCTTTCCTCATTGCTAGCTAATCCACTTCCAAACATTTGACAGACAAAAAGGAATTGGAAAATACAAGGACCGTACGCGAACTGCTAAATGGCTAATTACCCATAAAGTTATCATCAGGGAAATATTATAAACAGAATGACATCTGGGAGGAAGTGTGTTATTTATTCCTTCTTTGCACATATCAGTGACAAAGACATCGGCACTCAACAAATCAATTCTGCTCCATACTCTAAACCAGTTTCAATTTTTAAGCATCTGTCAAGCACCAAGGCTTTTGAACAGGTTCAGGAAAGAAGCCTGGCTGATTGCCGCCCTGCAGTCAAGTTAGAAACCTAAAATCATGTTGATGCAGAATTCTGCTTTGATGTGAAAAATACTCAATTACAAAAATAAATTGATATTGCCATAATTCAACTCGTTAGCGCTTGCTTCGACTGCAAAACTGAATATAAAGAAAGCATCAGTACCACCCAAAAGAGTTGAGCTGTCGGGCGTGTGTCCAGTGACTGATACAACGCACCAGTAGGACATTGGCTGGGGGTTTTACTTTTCATAGGTGGGTGGATTTTTTTTTATAAACTTTGAGCTAATTTCTTTGGTTCCTTCACAAGTTAAAACAATTAAAACAATCCACTATTGATACTACAAAAGGATTTTTTAAAATTAATTTAAACTTACTCCCTTACCAGCATGCCCTCATTAACATTATGCCAATTTAGGAAACGCAAACAATGAAGACTTTCCAAAAAACTCGATAACAATTTTTTCCTAAAAAAAAGGTTTTGCTTTGTAAAAAGTGTTTAGTGATTATGATAGACAACTTGCAACTAAACATAAATAAATAAATTTCAGATTGACTGTATCACATAAGGAATTTGGGGAGACATGAAATGAACTTTCATTGAAGTTAGTGTGTTTAATCGCTTAATGCTGCTGACACATTGCAGTAATTCACATGAGCTGAAAATGTTTAGCTGTTGATTTCAGATCGTACTCAGAATCTGATGTTTATCGTTACAGTGCCCAACAATGGTTGGCTAGTGTTGATTGATGGATTCCGCTTGTCCTGATACTGCTTTTCCATCGTGGCAATGTCCTCTAGAAACCTTTCACCATCTTCATTATCGACTGCACCAAGATTAGCAGGGAAGACGTCCAAGTGTCAATGCAGAAGACAAATCTTTGGTGACATGTTGCACGTCATAGTTTTGTATACTTGAAGCATCAACATCATTTGCTGTGAAATTTCTCAACGACATCCTTCTATTGCATTCCATGCAATTTCCTTGTGGCCCCACTAGCAGATCTTCAATTCACTTCTCATTGATGACGTGTCTGATTTGTTCACTAACAAACATGCCTATTCTTAATCTTGGCATCAGATATTCATGAAAACATCTGTTTCTAATATCGATTCCTTTACCTTCTTTATTCATCACTTTCATAAAATGTTTCATCATTCCAAGTTTTATATGAAGAGGAGGCAAAAATACATTTGTTCGGTCAACAAGTGGTTTATGCGCCAAACTTTTCTGCCCAGGAGCAGCCAGTGTTTTCACGTTTCCACTCCTTGTACTTGGTGTATCCAAGTTGCAGTCACAGCAACAGTGTCACTACTATTAGATCGAATTTCTGCAAGTGACATGACCTGATGTTATATTTACAGCCCGAGGTGTACAGAGTGAAGAGGAAAGGAGACCGGTAAGATATACGTTTTGTTTTAACTAGGCCAAAGGTTAGTGTAGATGTTTTAACAAACAGGCAGAGCTGAAGCTCACAGGGCCATAAGGGTGTGCCCGTGTATTTCTGGATTGATCGGTATTATTGAGCATGTTCATCCGAGTATTATTACGTGTTTTAACACTGAATACTTAAAATTTGTTAGTGACGCTTTCCCCTGAAGAAAATACGTTTAGTCCTTCGTGAAGTAAATAACATCTATCCCCGATCTGAACTCCCAATTAAACACTGGCTGCTGTGTCACCAGATTCCACTGTTTTAAAATGTTTTAGCAAATAACTAGATTAAAACTTAACAGGTACTTTATTAATACATTTCTGTTTGCACACACAGCCCGTTCTTTTTTGCTTGGCTGGGCGAGTGAACCATGAAAATGATTAGCGCACCATACACCCCATGTGCTTTTTGCCTTACACCCAGTGCTGCTGCGATAATCACTGGCTCCCAGTGATTCTAAACCGGCCTGATTAAATTTGCTCCTCATCCCATTGTCACATGCATGGTGCATAGGGGACAACTTAAGGGCTCTGAAAATTATAATTCCCTGTCACTCCAGGTGGTGGCGCTGTGTCCTAATGCCTTTCTCTACAGACTGGAAGACTGACGGGTATAACACCACTGATGTCAATTCCAGCATTAGTCAGTCAGAAGGACTGCAGACTGGATGATCTGCCATCGTGAGACATTTCATTTTGAGAACTTGCGTCTGAAAAGGTGTCTCCACGATTATTACATGTTTTTTGGCATTAATTCTGACACAATTACACATGGTGGTGCACTAACTTTCTATCGTAGTCTGTCTGATTGTACATGAATGCAATGTATGTTCATTTCTTTTGAATTGAATACCACTGTGTACAATAACCCCTTTCTCACTATTCGTTAGTAGACAACCAGATCACACGCTTGCATGGTGTTGCACTGACTACAGCAAGGAACTTTTTTGCGAAATAACACAATGAGTATTTATTTATTTTTTCAAATACAACTACTTTAGGTGCTTATGTGCTTATATACACCCATGTGCAATCCTGGAATTTTTCAGGATGTTGCATAGAGAGTCCAGTATTGTCTTCTCCACTCCCTTTCCTGCAGGACATGGTGAACCCAATATGTGTGATCATGACGCTGACAACACCAGCTCTTCAGTACTATGATCACCAAGATTAAAAGCAATAAAGTGATAAAGCACAACAATCACTTCACAATACGACAACACCTCACAACAGAAAAGATGCGGATCATATTTTCCCTGGGAAACGCTTCTTTAAAACCGCTGGAAAAATGTTTGAAAAACTCCTGAAAAACGCTTCAAAATAGTCTGAAAAACGCTTCAGTGGTGCTTGCAAAATGACATTAAAATGCTTGAAAAACACACACAAAAAAAGCCCAAGTAAGGTAGGATAAGATAAAAACCCCAAAGTCCTCTGGTGTGTAAATGGAAAGTGTCCGTTCAGTAAACTTGTTTCCATTTACTCTAAGCAAGCATTAATTTATGCACCAAAGGAGGCCCATAAGTCACAGTAATAGCTTGTTAACACTGAAGGAAGTGAGCTGTGCTTTTTAAGGAGGACATTAAGCAGCTGTTTACAGATGAAAAGAGTCTGTAAATCAGCAAAATTGTTTTTATTCATGTTTGGCTTTCATTAATTGAATGTTTTCAAGATTTAAGGACTTTTTGCTCACCATGGTTTGTCAGAAAGATACCATTGATTACCTCACTGTACTTTTTCATGATAATAACTTGTTGCCATTTTTCACATTGACAGCTACACGGCACTTGTTTAAGTCCTATAAACATGAGTCATTAAATACCGAAACAGACAATAATGTGGACATACATAGGACTCATTTTATGCATCTTGTCTTATTGGGTGTATCCTGTTATAAAACAGTTTTTAAAACACAAATTTATGTATAAATCGTTTTTTAAATCTTTTCATTCCAATGCAAAAAATAAACATCCAAGATAAAAATGATGAATGTGTCTCTCTGTTTACTCATCTCAAGACATTTGCCTTTGCTGTTTGGGAGGAGAGTCTGCTACAAGTCATGTCGACTCAACTGGACCCATTCAGAGTTCAGAAAAAACGTCACCAATGGGCCTCATCTCACTGATCCAATCAAGGAAGCCCACCACTGGATTCAGGCCAGTTGTATCCTTGGGTCACAATGCTGCTCTTGAACGCCATAATTCTACTGACAACTTAATGTACCTCTTCATTGTCATTTTCTAACCCGGGTAATTCAGACCAGGGCTGCAGGGGATGCTGGAGCATAGGGGCACAAGCAAGGAACAAACCCTGGACAGGGTGACAGTCCATATCAGGGTGACAACACACACATCCAAACATACACTAGATGCTTTAGATTTAGATTTAGGTGTCAAACTCCAAGCCTGGAGGGCCACAGTGGCTGCAGGTTTTCATTCTAACCCTTTTCCTAATCAGTGACCCGTTTTCACTGCTAATTAACTCCTTTACCCTTCATTTTAATAGCCCTGTTTTTAAAGATTCAGTCCTCTGAATTGATACTTTTCTACTCTAAATGGCAGCCCAACAGAAATGAGATAGATAGATAGATAGATAGATAGATAGATAGATAGATAGATAGATAGATAGATAGATAGATAGATAGATAGATAGATAGATAGATAGATAGATAGATAGATAGATACTTTATTAATCCCAAGGGGAAATTCACATAATTGAGATGAGAAATGAGCCAACAGATGACCAGCTAAACTGGGATTTCAGACTCCATCCAATTTCTTAATGGGAAGCTGATTGCTGATGTTAATTAGATAGATAGATAGATAGATAGATAGATAGATAGATAGATAGATAGATAGATAGATAGATAGATAGATAGATAGATAGATAGATAGATAGATACTTTATTAATTAACCCGTTATTTAATTTCATGGCTTGTTGCTGCTCTCATTCTGCCACAGCAGTCATTTTCCAAAACTGTTGATTTTCTGTTTTTTCTAACAATACCATCAAAATCTTTTGGTGACCTGAGAGATCAACCTTACCGAGACCATAACCATTCTTTATTTTCCAATATTATGTGATGAGAACAGATGGTCATGTGGTGACTTGTTTTGTGTCTCGTTATTGTTTGGCTGTTAATTAAGGAAAAAGAAACAACTAAGGGGCCTGAGTCAAGCTAATTAAAAGAAGTAATTAGCAGTAAAAACTTGTCACTAATTAAGAAGATGGTAAGAATGAAAACCTGCAGTCACTGCAGCCCTCCAGGACTTGAGTTTGACACCCCTGCTAGGTCAATCCGTATAAGCACAAACAGACTAAAAAATAGCTTTTTCCCATCTGCCATAAACTTTCTGAATTCTGAAACTCCTCAGTCTGAGATCAATTTTAATTAAATATATGCTATAATGGTAATGTACAATATACTACTACTACTACTAATAATAATTATAATAAAAATAATACATTTTATTACACCTGCTCAAGGTGCTTCACAGAGACTCATAAAGAAATAGCTGGTGTATGTTACATTGGATACAGATGTTTCCTGAATAGAATATTAAAACAGACAGATGCAGGATATACAAAGGCATTAAATAGAATAAAAGAGAATAAACCAGAGTAAAATATTAGATTCAATACTAAAAGAAAAGCTAGCAAATAAAATCATGTGTGGTCTAATGCACACACACACACACACACACACACACACACACACACACAAATTATCCTGAGCATCTGGACAGAGAGGAAGACTGAAAGAGAAGGCAGAACGTCAGGTTAAGTTAAAGGCCTTCCAGAACAGATGAGTTTCCAGTTGTTTTTTAAAAGAATGAATGGAGTCAGCTGATATGATTCATTTCAGGAGGTCATTCCAAAGTCTGGGCGCTATACAGCTGAAGGCTGTGCCACTCATAGAGTGCAGGTTAGTGTTGGGCACAACAAGATGGCCAGAGTTAAAGGATTATAGTGTGTGAACAGAAGCCTAGTGATGGAGAAGGTCACTGATGTAGTCCGGTATGAGGCCATTTAAAGCTCTGGGGGTTAATAAAACAATTTTATATTCAATCCTGTAAGACACAGGGAGCCAGTGGAGGCGATTAATCACTGTTGCTGGTTTGTGTAATATAATAGAATATATAATACGCAATATACTATTCATTAACAGATGCAATAACAATTCGTGCTGCTGTACATTGCGCACAATAATTTGTTCTGGTTACTGGATCACTTAAGACAGTATACAACATATTTGAAAATATTTGACATACTTTGTAGAACTATTCTATTTTCTCCTTTTTCTTCTTTTTTAAATTCTGTTTTTAAAGTGTTATTTTTATTCTATTCCATAAATACACCTTTGAGGATGTCCTAAAAGTAATTCCACTGTGTTATACAATGACAATAAAGTGCTTGAAGATGAACATCTCTGAAAACAGCTGTCCAGCCTGAGAACATCTGCAGAGAAGAACGGTGGAATATCCCAAAAGCCAGCTATATGAAGCTTGTCACGTCAGACCCAAGGAGACCCAGGCTGGAATCGCTACCAAAGTGGTGTCAAGGAAAAGGTTTAAATACTTGCATCGATTGGCTAGTTCAGTTTTTTTATTTGTAATAATTTGTAAAAAATTTCTATTACCCTGTTTTCAATTTGGAGTGTTGCTGGATGAGGGGAAATATAAATGTAAATGATTTTAGCATAAGGTTATTGTAACAATTTCAACTAAATGTATTTAGCATAAGAACAATTTTTAACTAAGCATTATCTTACCGTCCATGTCACTTGAATGGTTGTCGGACTAAGGACAACGGGGTTATGCAGGCGGACAATCACTTCTCCAAGTTCTTTCTGCACATGTCTGTGATCCACTCCCTGAGCTGGTGGACTAATATCTAGAAGAAAAGCAGACAGAAGAGAAATGAAAAAAAGTGCAAATAGATTTTTTCATATTATATAAATTCTTGAATTCCATAAATAGGTGGCATGGTAGCTCAGATTCATCTCACTCATCCATTCAAGGAAGCACACCACCGGATTCAGGCCAGTTGTATCCTCGGGTCACCATGGTGCTCTTGAACACAATAATCGTCTTTGTCATTTTGTAACCTGCTTAATCTAGACCAGAGTCACGGGAGGGTTGCTGGGACCAAATCCCATCAAGCATAGGGCGCAGGCACCATAGCATCTGAGTTAGCTTTTCGGGCAAGTCACTGTCTGTGTGGTATTTTCACATTCTCCCTACACTCGTATGTGTTTTTTCTGGATATCCAGATTGTACATTTTAAAGATGTGTTAGATTAACCGATGACTAAGTTAGAGTGCCTATTAGTAGGTGTGGGAACGAGTGTTTCATGTGAAGTACCACCATTTGAAGATATGCTGCTATTTCCTGCAACCCTGTAGAACAGAGGTGTCCAACTCCAGTCCTGGTGGGCCGCAGTGGCTACAGGTTTTCATTCTAACCCTTTTCCTAATCAGTGACCAGTTCTTACTGCTAATTAACTCCTTTACCCTTCATTTTAATAGCCCTGCTTTTAAGGATTCGGTCCTCTGAATTGATTTGTTTCTTCATTAAATGGCAGCCAAACAGAAATGAGATGTGAAACGAGCCAGCAGATGACCAGCTAAACTGGAACGCCAATTTCACTCCAACCAGTTTCTTAATGAGAAGCTGACTCTTGCTGTTAATTAAAGCCATTATAGAATATCATGACTTGTTGCTGCTTTCATTCTGCCACAGCAGACTGTTCATTTTCTGTTGAAGACCACCATCAAGATGTTTTGGTGACCTGAGCAGACCAACATGACAGAGACCTTCACCTTTCTGTATTTTCAGGAGAGCTGGTCACGTGGCAACTTCTTTTGTGTCTCGTTATTGTTTGGCTGCTCATTAAGGAAAAAGCAACAACAAAGGGGTCTGAGTCACATCAACTAAAACTAAGGCAAAAGAACTTAATCAGCAGCTAAAAATGGCTCACTAATTAAGAAGATGGTTAGAATGAAAACCTCCAGCCACTGCAGCCCTCCAGGACCAGAGGTGGACACCACTGCATCCGAAAATAGATGAGTAGCATCCAAAAATGTGAAACGAAGGTATGATATGTTATGACTAACAATAAAGGTTTTAGCAAACTAACTAAAGTAGAAATTAAACAATAAAATTACAAATTACAGCAATTAGATGTAGAGTGATTCTAAAAACTGCACGTTCTACCATCTTACAGAGTCATTTACGACGCTTGGAGAAGGCATTATTTTTTCTTTTTCTTGCAAGGGAAACTGCATGCCGGATTTTACAGAAAGTGAACAGAAGGCAAACTATCACATTCAATCACAGTTAGAAAACTGCTTACAGATGCAACTGAAAAGGCTGGCCTGAATAACTTCCAGGGCTTTGTGTATAGCATTTGAGGCAGAATACGCTACAACAATCCACTTTGCATATTCTGCTGCAGGCTTATATCATGGATATCCTTTTGTGGTCATGCAAGAACATAATTTAAAAAAAAAAAAAGTGAAATGTAAAATGTATTCAGTCAGATTGTATTTTGTGCATTTGTATTTGTGGTATAAGGAATGCGTTTTACAGAAAATGCTATCAACACGATAAGGGGGCTATGTCACGATAAAGACATGCCATTCGATCACCTTTCTTTAGAGAAATATTAAAAAGCTGAGAATGACGGATATCAATTTTAATTCAATTTTAAATTTTGACCTTGCTAAAATGTGATTCATGCAGCTTTATGAACATATAAACTTGGCTCTTGGATTTTCTAAATTTTCAGTTTTACTAAACTTCAAAAAGGCAGGCTGAGCGGTTAGTGCTGGTGCCTCATAGAGCCAGCATTCTGGGTTTGAATCCCACAGCTGGTGTTTTTTGGAGTTTTAAACTAGAATCGTCAATCGAGGTATGTTGTGGGTCTTTAGAACGGTGTACGTGTTGTGGAAATTCTTTTTAATTACTCTTAAATAACAGTCGAGATTACCATTGAGGTGAGTTAGGAATTGGATGTCCTTTACTGTATTATAACACTGGACAAGCTAAATGGAGAACTGCCTGATTTCTTTTGTCATTTGCATCTTATTGCTAATAAGGCGCAAATAAAAACCGAGACTACAACTGTTTAAGACTAAAATAAGCAATACGGGTTCAAAATCTTAATGAGCGAGACAACTGAAGTGGAGCAGAATTGTTACTTGAGCAATAAGAGCTTCTTATTAAGCAATTGGGTTGGAATAAAAACCAGTAGCCACTGTGGCCCTCCTGGAACGACTTTGCCCACCCCGATCGAGGAAAAGCTTGTGTTGCTGCTGGAAGAGGTGTTGGTGAGGCCAGCAGGGGGGCACTTACAATGTTGGTATGAAAGCTGATCCCAATGCCCCAGTGCAGTGATGGTGACACTGTGCTGTAAAAATGGCGCCATCCTTTGGATGAGACGTAACATCGAGGTCCTGACTCTCTGGGCATCCTTTTGGCAAAATGTCCAGGCTAAATTGTCCACCGTGGCCTTGTTATTCTGCCACCCTAAATATCTCTTGTCTCTAACTAGCTAACTACCTCTCACCCCTTCACCACCTAGCAGTTAATCCGTGGGGAGCATACTGGCACAAAAGTGGCTGCCGTCATATTAGTAGTGGTTGAAATGCCTCCTCACTCACTATGTAAAGTGATGTGAGTAGTAAGAAGAGCGCTATATAAAAGTAATGAAAAA
Source organism: Polypterus senegalus (assembly GCF_016835505.1). Taxonomy (NCBI): domain Eukaryota; kingdom Metazoa; phylum Chordata; class Cladistia; order Polypteriformes; family Polypteridae; genus Polypterus; species Polypterus senegalus. The sequence goes on from NC_053155.1 coordinate 304,859,212, forward strand.
ATGCATTTATTATTACTATTACTAGCCATGTAAGCCCGTGCTGTAGAAAGCCTGGGGTCCTAGAAACTATTGAAACCGTCAGAAAAAAAATTGTCAGGTAATTAAAAGGAGCTACTCAGGGTGTCTCTCTCCTAGGAGGATTCATTTTACTATCAGTGGCTAAGGGCGTGTCTCTTTCTTTGGAGGTTTTGTTTTGCTGACGTGCTCACATCGCTTGTGCATTAGCAGCGGGAGGAAAAGTAAAAGGGATACCGTTTTACCGATGTGATTGGCTAAGTGACTTTGTCTTTCTTCTGAGGTTTCATTTTGTTGATGTGCTCGCCTCACTTGTGTTATTAGCAGCTAAGCGAGTTTTCGGTTTCCTTGGAGGTGGAGCTCTTACACCAACTCCACCTCTCACTTTCGGGCCGGACAGACAGACACAATTCCACGTGTAGACGTTTATATATAAGATTATTATTGTTATTATTATTAATGGTCTTAAATAAGCTAGGTTCATTTGTATAATGCAGTTAAGAAATACATTAGTTTGCACCTATCACCATACAGATAAATAGTATAACCCATAACACACCCTGTGTCTTTTTAGATTCACAAATTAATTACATGGGGCGACACGGTGGTGCAGTGGTAGTGCTGCTACCTCGCAGTTAAGAGACCTGGGTCCGGCTTCCTGAGTCTTCCCTGCGTGGAGTATGCATGTTCTCCCCGTGTCTGCATGGGTTTCTTCCCACAGTCCAAACACATGCAGGTTAGGTGCATTGGCGATTCTAAATTGTCTCTGGTGTGTGCTTGGTATGTGTGTGTGTGTATGCCCTGGGTTTGTTTCCTGTCTTGTGCCCTGTGTTGGCTGGGATTGGCTCCCGTGACCCTGTTGTTGGGATATAGTGGGTTGGATAATGGCTGGATGAATTAATTAGACAGACTAAAAGTGTGTTTGGAAAACATCTTATCATCAATTAGGAACTTCTTACAGTTAAAGGTTTATATGTCACCCCAAGGTTAAGCAGGTTAGGTGAATTGGCATTACTAGTCCTAGTGTGTGTTTGTGTGTGAGTGTGCTCACCTTGTGATGCGTCCAAATGCTTACTAAACCCTACCAAGTCCACCTATTTTAACTGACTGGACACAATTAGTAAAGGCCCACACCTGTCTATAGAAGGTGCCACAGCTGACAACGTGTATCTGAGCAAAACCAAGCCATGAAGCCAAAGGAATAGCCTGCCGAACTTTGAGATAGGACTGTGTTGAGACACAGATCTGGGGAAGGTTACAAAAAATCCATACAGTATTGAACGTTCCCAAGAGCACAGCCACTTTCATGACTCTTGGAACAATCATTACTCTTCCTAGAGATGGCCACCCAGCTAGACTGAGCAATTGGGAAACTAGTCAGTGTTGAGACAAAGCTGAACGGAGCAAATTACAGAGATATCCTTAATGAAAACCTGTTTCAGAGAGCTCTGAACCTCAGGCTGGGCTGAAAGTTCACCTTCCAACAGGACAATGACACTAAGCACAAATAAAAGATAACACAGGAGAGGCTTAGGGACAACTCCATGAATGTTCTTGAGTGACCCAGACAAAGGCTCGTCTTGAACTCAGTCGAACATCTCCGGGGAGACCTACAGATAGCTGTCCACAGAAGACCTCCAGCCAACCTGATAGAGGGGATTGAGGGGATGTGCAGAGAAGAATGGCAGAAAATCCCCAAATCCAGGCGTGCAAAGTTTGTCACTTCATACAGTAGAAGACCCCAGGCTGTAATCATTGCCAAGTAATGAGTACAGAGTCTGAATAACTTTGTCAAAAAGACATTTCAGCATTTTATTTTAATACATTTGCTATTCTGGGGTATTGAGTGTTGTGAGGAAAAAGTGAATTTTTAATGATTTTAACACAAGGCTGTAACATAACAAAATGTTAAAAAAGTGAAAGGGTCTGGATATGTTCTGAATCCACTTCTTTATGATTCAATTCATGGGGTACATCTATTGCATAAATATGACTATAAAATGGCTGTCTTCCTTTATGCAGGATCACATTCATGCTCATGGGTGATTTTAATTTTTAATAAAAACATTTCCAAGAATTTAAAAAAATATCAATGCCTCTCACTCATAATAATAATTTGAAAACAAAATGTGATGGAAGTGGCATGGAGGTGCAGTGATAACACTGCTGCCTCAGTAAGGAGACCTGGGTTTGTGTCTCAGGTCTTTTCCTGCGTTGAGTTTGCATGTTCTCCCCGTGTTTGTGTGAGTGTCCTCCCACAGTCCAAAGACATGCAGCTGAGGTGGATTGGAGTTGCTGAATTGGCCCTAGTGACACCTTATTCATGTGGATGAATCCCAACTGCCTTGGATGGTCCGGTATTGTGAACTCAACCTCGGGATGGCCTGAAGAAACACTGGAAGGACTACTTGAAGTGTTCGTTCAAGGCCTGCTCCATTCCATATAGGCAGCTTGAGGGACTTGCCTGGGGATCCTGCACTTTGGAGAAGGAATCCATCACTTCGAACAACAACAGACCCATTGCTTGGGAGGCAATTTACCTACCTATCATGCCCTGGGGTCTGCCTTTCCTGAACTGATCTGCTCCCTCACCAGCGTACAAACAGGAAGGCGAATGACAGAGATGGACAAATGGATGGAGAGAGTTGATGAACAGTCACAACTGACTGACTGTGTGTAGCTCTGTGATGGCTTGGTGCCCCGTCCAGACATTGCTCCAAACTTGTGGCAGATGCTTGCTAGGACAGGCTCCAGCTGCCCTGCAACCCGGCTCTGGATAATTGGGTTGGGAAAATGGATGGATGGACAGACAGATGGATGGATGCTTCTAACACACTAATTTAAACTGTGTGAGTTGCTTGCTTGTTCCGACTAGGGGATCAACGGGATCAGGCACAAAGTTAAAAAGATTTTGTGCAGGTTACGGGTAATGTATTTTAAGTGTGATATTTACAGTTACCTTTAAATTTGAGCTTCCTGAAGCTGTGTCTGCACGTGTTTCCTCCCACAATCCAATGAAATGCAGTTTAGGTGGATTGACGATACTAAATTAGCCCTACAGTGAGTTTGTAGTATTTGTGTGTATGTGTTCACCCTGCTATGGACTGGCGACCTATTCAAGGTTTGTTAATGCCTTGTGCCCTTTGCTAGTTGGGATAGGCTCCGGCACTCCCATGCAACCCTGATCTGGATAATTGGGTTAGGAAAATGGATGGATGGGCAGACAGATGGATGGATGCTTCTAACACACTAATTTAAACTGTGTGAGTTGCTTGCTTGTTCCGACTAGGGGATCAACGGGATCAGGCACAAAGTTAAAAAGATTTTGTGTAGGTTACGGGTAATGTATTTTAAGTGTGATATTTACAGTTACCTTTAAATTTTAACGTGCTGAAGCTGTGTCTGCACGGTTTTCCTCCCATAATCCAAAGAAATGCATTTTAGGTGGATTGACAATACTAAATTAGCCCTACTGTGAGTTTGTAGTATGTGTGTGCATGTGTCCACCCTCTGAAGGACTGGCGACCTGTTCAGGGGTTTGTTAATGCCTTGTGCCCTTTGCTGGTTGGGATAGGTTCCGGCACTCCTATGCAACCCTGTTAAGGACTAAGAGGTTGGGAGCAAGCAGCCATGACAGAATTGGGACCTGAGTGCAGGGGGTGACACCTCAGCACTACACTGGAACAGTGTGAGGTTTTTTTTACAGTGGCTGGAGTGCCAATCCTGCCACCAACCCTCAAGTTTTCCCTGTAAGTCGGAGGACCTGGATGCATATTAACGTCATGCCCTGGGTCTTGCTCAAGGGTCCAATGGAGTAGAGTCACTTCTGGCGTTTCCGGGATTCGAAACAGCAACCTTCTGCTTGCCAACTGCCTCAGAGCCACTGCTCGAGGTTAGAAAATGACTGACAAAATGTGATCAACATCAAGGCATATTTGACAGCATTAAAAATTTTCTGTCAAGATCTGTCAGCCATTTGACTGTTAAGGTCTCTGTTGGTTACGATTGAATGTTGTCTTTTCTTATTTGGCCTTTTCGTCCTAAACGTTTTCATATAATTTAAGCTGTAGACAGTGTTCCGTATGCGTTAGTACACTGGCTAATACCTTAACCTTATATGTTATTTGTACAATTTGTAGATTTAGTGTGGAACAACCAGTAGTTAAGACGACAGCCTGGAGTACGAGTATATCTGGTTCTGAAAGAAGTGCCTTATCATGCAGACAGGAAGAGTGCATCTCTTGCATTATTGCCTACTGAAGAAAAGCGCTTGAGGGAAGAAAAGCCATTTGAGATACTAAAATGAAAAGGAAATGTGCTACATACGGAAACGGTACAAAGAAAATAGGCGATAGTATAAGATTAAAAGGAAATTGAAATTTTCAAAGCTAGAGATTTTTTTTTTGGCTGTGTTACACTGCTTCTTTCTTCTTATGGAGAAGGCTGCTGATCATAATAGGCATGATATGTAACTTCAATTTTTTTTTCTCATTGTTTCTTTCCAGTCTGGGGAACTTTTCACTTTAAATAGTGGCAATAATACCCATTCTGTGAAAGTGCCAAGGTGATATCCTTTTTTTTTCCATTTTTTATTATTTAATGCCAAATATTGCATTTTTACTTTAGAATTCATCCTGCTTTGTTTTGTTAATTTGGCATGCTATACTGCTTTACTTTCACAGCAAACAGAATAGCAACTACATTTTCCTCTAGACCAGTGTTTCCTGCGGTGGCACACGTTTTGTAACCAAAAGCATCCCAAGGCACACCACTATTTTACTAACCACAGGCATATTTTATCTCATACAAACGCACAACTGTGCACGGACTACCAGAGAAGCTGGCAAAAAAGCAACTCCAAAATTAGAGCTCACAGACATGGCACTTAATGAACACTTTGCTGGCATCTCCCAGCTGCTTCATTCCTTTGTCTGCTCCTCTGCCTTCAGAAGCAACTCATATGCCCACTATCTACCACCTCTGTGAGGCTTGCTGGCGACCACACACCCAGGCAGATTGGACTCGAGCAGTCTAAAGTGCTCTAACATAATTATCATGGTGTTCCTTTTATGCCAGCTTCTCCAGGTAGTCCTGTCCTTCTCAGACAGGTATCGACCACCTGCAGAGCTTGACCACCTCAGGTTCATACCCAGGTGCGCTGCACTATTATTTATACATCACACCTGGGAATCGCTCACGGTTGAAAATCTCAATACTGCCATAACATTTCGTTTCTTTTATATAGCAAAACAGTAAACAGAAAATTAAACAATAAACTGAAAGGCACTAAAGATATTTAAAAGGTCCTTCTTACGTCTCTTCATTCAGTCTAGATCACACAAAAGTTAAACATTACCTTGGGTGCGTACTGGATCAGACATAGGACTGGGATCACTCAGTCCTTGGGAGTTTACAGCCCTGACCATGAACAGGTAGATGGTATTTGGCCGTAAACCTTTAACTGTATATTGTGTCGTCTTCACGTGATCGGCCACGGTTTGCCAGCTATTGCTCACAGATTGACTACAAAAGAGACAAAAAACATTCAAGGTTTCAGCTATATTACAGTTAAAAAAAAAAAAAAAAAATTAATTTCTATCTATCTATTATATAGTGTCTTTCCTATATATCTATCATATAGTGCCTTTCCTATCTATCTATCTATCTATCTATCTATCTATCTACCATATAGTGCCTTTCCTATCTATCTATCTATCTATCTATCTATCTATCTATCTACCATATAGTGCCTTTCATATCTATCTATCATATAGTGCCTTTCCTATCTATCTATCTATCTATCTATCTATCTATCTATCTATCTATCTATCTATCTATCTATCTACCATATAGTGCCTTTCATATCTATCTATCATATAGTGCCTTTACTATCTATCTATCTATCTATCTATCTATCTATCTATCTATCTATCTATCTATCTATCTATCTATCTATCTATCTATCTATCTATCTATCTATCTAATAGTGCCTTTATCTATCTATCTATCTATCTATCTATCTATCTATCTATCTATCTATCTATCACAAGCAGATCAATTCAACAAAAAGCTTCATTTTTTATTTTGTTCATACTACAATACTAGACTCTATTAAGCTGTTTTATTCACGAATAAGAAAGTCAATATAAAGTAATGGTTCATCAGGTGCTCACAGTTAAACCACATCGTGTGTGAAGTAAATGACAAAGAAGCAAGCAAAATGTCACACTACCAGGAAACCTATTTTTAACAGACGCTGTGATTACCAGGCACCTTGCTCATCTCCTGTCCGCTTTTCTGCTTCTCATCTTTGAAGGTGACTCTCAGCATGCCTCCTACATCTTTATTCCTCCTCATACTGTATGTCTCACACTCACACTTCATCTTTCAGTCAGGTGACCAAAGCCAAACTGACCAGTCACAGCAAAGATAAACTAACCAATCAGGTTGTTTTGAGGGACAGGGCACATACACACAGACCTTGGCATTATATTACATACTGTAGTTGATTTCATACTCTTTCCCCTAAAAGTAAAACATAAACCGTGCACAAAAAAACATTTTTGAAAAGTCTAACTTAACTAAATGACGCGAGTACCTGAATGCTTCAATGATGTAAGATGTAATCGGGGAGCCTCCTGTCAGGCCTGTTTGCCAAGATAAAGACACACTATTCCTTGTGACATCTGTAACCTGGGGTTTGGATGGCGGTCCTGGCAGCTCTGTGACGTCATACGTTTTGCTAATAGTTGCTCCTCCAGATTCTGTATGTTTAAGAAAAACAAAAATCCATGCGGTCAATACACCTGTACCGTGATTTAGCTAACATAACTTTAACCCTTTAAAAATACCAACACAAATCTTTTCAGAAGAAGACTGGCAGCTGTGATAGTTGAGAAAACCACAGGCCACTGATCAGGTGGATACTTAGCAATTGAAGCTCCCCTGGCTATTTGTTTTTTAACAATTTCATTATTTTAGTCTTTGAAAGCATTAAACTTGGTTAAGGTTTAATTTTAACTTGACCAAGATTATTATGCAATTTGTATGTTCAAAAAATAAAAATTGCTCAAGAAAATGCTATAAATGTAGATAAAAGAAAGGCTTGATTCAGATCATGAATACATTTATTACTGTTGACACATATACAGTATTGGGAACTTGTGGCCTGCGCATTCCCTCAGCAATGTAACTTCTCTGGTGATGCTCTGCCATGTCTCTAATGCAGCCATCTTCAGCTCCTGCTTGTTTAGGGGGCTAGTCCCCATAGGTTTTCTCTTCAGCATATGGAAGGCCCGTTCAGTTGGATTTAAAATCGGGTAACTGGCTTGGCCATTCAAAGATTTTTAAATTTTTTTAGCTTTTATAAAATTCCTGTGTTGTATGGTGGTTATGGTGGGATCATTATCTTGTTGTAGGCTGAAGTGCTGTCCTATGAGTCTGGAGGCTTTTCCTGGAGTTTAAGCAGATCAGATGTTCATTGTGCGGTTCACCGACAAAAGCGCGATAGACATATGCGCCCCGACAAAACCTCGACCGACAAATGAGCGCCGACAAACCCGCTAACTGGTTTTTGACAAATGCGCACCGACAAAATTGACACGACAAAATCGCGAGAGAGGCCCTTGCTGCAATTCTTCCTACATATGCAGGGCGTGATCTTAAGGACTATCTGCATACCGTGCTGATGGCATGCCGCGTCTCATAATATTGACTTCTAAAATAAACATTATTATATATGCTTTAAACTAGTAATTCATATTTAATGAAACTTTCGTGATTTTGTCGGGGCGATTTTGACAGCGCATTTTAATCGGCGCTATTTTGTTGGCGCGTATTATGTCTATCGCGCAAATGACGGGTCACATATTGTGCCAGTGCCGTCAGCAGTTCCATCATCAATGAAGAGAAGCGTGCCAGGACCTGTGGCAGCCATACATGCCCAAGTCATAACACCCCGACCACAATGTTTAACAGATTAGGGGGGCTGCTTTGGATCACGGCTAGCTCCTTTATGTCCTCACACTTTGCTCTTGCCATCACTCTGTTGCAGGTCCATCTTTGTGTTGTCTGTCCACAAGGCCTTTTCCCACAATTCTGCAGGCTCTTTTACATCCTTTTTCTCAAGCAGCAATCTGGCCATCCTATTTTTGTGGCCAGCTAATAGTTTGCTACTTGCAGTGTGTCCTTTGTATTTCTGTTTATGAAGTCTTTTGCTGATAGTCGTCTCTGACACACACATCAGCCCCCTGAAGACTGCTTCTGATCTGTCAGACAGGTGTTTAGAACTTTTTCTTGACCATATTGAGGATTCTTCTATCATCAGCAGTGGTGGTCTTCCTTGGCCTACCAGTCCCTTTGTGATTCCTGAGCTCACCAGTGGGTTCTTTCTTCTTTGTGATATTCCAGACAGTTGATTTTGGTCATCCTAAGTTTCACCAATGTTTCTGACGGTTTTAATTCTTGTTTTTCAGCCTCTTTGACGTTTATTGGCACAGCTCTTATCTTCATGTTGAACAACTGCAGACTCCAAAGGGTAGAAGCAAGCTGAGGTATCTTAAGAAGCAATGAAACCCACCTGAGGAATCACAAACACCTGTAACGCCAATTGTCCCAAACGTTAAGCTGCCCTTAAATGGGTTGACCGTGTAGAAAAAGTATTCTCATTTCTACATGGTGTGACCAAAATGTAGGTAAATCCTCTTAAATGAAAGTCTGCAATGTGCCCTTTAATCACATCTGAATTGTTTGATTTGTACATCAACATAAGCAAACAACAACAATAACCAAAACACACAAACTAATTTCTGGTTTGAATATTGGTGAGTTGCTGATGTTAACTATAGGATTGGAAATGAAATATGCATGATTGGTTTTAATAGGAGTTAAGGTTTTTGGTTTTTATCAAATAAAAAAAAAAATAGTAATGAACATCACTTTGATTCCAGGAGGAAGATTTGAACCTGTAAAACCGCATTCATCTCTTGACCTCTGCTTCGAACAAACATAGAAAGAAAAGAGACCGAGTTCATTACCTCGTACTTCAAGGAAGGAACTCCAAGATGTTTCTCCACTGGAGCTTGCAGCCACACAGGTGTATATACCAGAATCTGAAAGCTAAATGAAAATAAAACAACTCAATATATGGAAATCATACTAACAATCAAACAACTTAATATAGGGTGGCACAGTGGCAGCGCTACTGCCTTGCTGTAAGGAGACCAGGGTTCACATCAGCGACTGGAGTCTGCATGTTCTCCACATTTCTGTGCTGATTTCCTTTGGGTGATTCGGTTTCCTCCTACAGTCCAAAGACAAGCAGGTTAGGTGGATTGGTGATACTAAATTGGCCATAATTTGTGTGTATGTGTGTGTGTTTTCACTCTGTGATGGACTGGCGCCCTCTCCAGGGTTTGTTCCTGCCTTGCACCCAATACAACAACAACAACATTTATTGATATAGCACATTTTCATACAAAAAGTAGCTCAAAGTGCTTTACATAATGAAGAAAAGAAAAATAAAAGACAAAATAAGAAATTAAAATAAGACATTAGTTAACATAGAGTGGGCGGCACGGTGGCGCAGTGGTAGCGCTGCTGCCTCGCAGTTAGGATACCCGGGTTCGCTTCCCGGGTCCTCCCTGCGTGGAGTTTGCATGTTCTCCCCGTGGTGTGTGGGTGTGTTTGTGTGTGTCCTGTGGTGGGTTGGCACCCTGCCCAGGATTGGTTCCGCCTTGTGCCCTATGTTGGCTGGGATTGGCTCCAGAAGACCCCCGTGACCCTGTATTCGGATTCAGCGGGTTAGAAAATGGATGGATGGATAGTTAACATAGAAAAGGAGTAAGGTCCGATGGCCAGGGTGGACAGAAAAAACAGAAAAAAAAATCCAGACAGCTGGAGAAAAATAAAAAATAAAATCTGCTGGGGTTCCAGGCCACAGGAATACCATGTGAGATATGCTCCGGCAGCCCCCTACCCAGGTCTAAGCGGGTTGGAAAATAACTGGCAAATTAATATGTGAATAAATACATAGCATATATTGTTATTTTTATAGTAATTAACTAAAGTAGCATTTTTATTCTAATAATTAATTTCATGCAAAATAAGTCTGTAGTACTAGGGTGTTGTACCATGTTAGCCATTATGGATGTGATGAGAAGTCAAGCAAAATGACGCCTTTTATTGGCTAACTAGAAAGATTACAATATTCAGGCTTTCAAGGCAACTCAGGCCTCTTCTTCAGGCGAGATGTAATACAGAAACTGTGTTTATAAAGACACCAGGACAGAGACAGCATTGGAGAACCCTTAAGTGAGACATTTTGAATGTGAAAAATGAATTCCAATCTCGCCTGAAGAAGGGGCCTGAGTTGGTGAAAAACATGGTGATAGGAAGCAAATCACGAAGATTAACGAGAATTGTATACTTTACAAAAGGCCACATTAAAAAATCTTTCCAAAAATGCCTCGCTAATGACAAAAATGTGAGCCTGTGGACATTATGCGTAATGAATTGCAAGTCTACCGTCTAAACAGCCGTCTCTGGAGTGGCCACCTTTGACGACCCCCAGAAGTCCATCAGTGGTATTGAAGTTTGTCAGTGATCTCCAGGCTGCAGTTTTAATTGCTTATCTCTGAACAAAGTAAAAGGCTTTGACTATCGAAGCAAAGAGTTTAATCCAGCAGTACAGTAAAAATGCATTAACCTCCATGGCCCACGTCTGCCTCCTATACAAGGAGTGGAAGGTAAATTGTTTACCTAAAAAGTGCTGACGTTAATTTTGTTAATACATTTCTGTTTTCCTTCACAGGAGTTGATAATTAATTTAGAGCCACTGAAAACTGATGACAGCCAACATCCCTTTCTCACTCTCTCTTTCTCTCCGTGTATATAAAGTATGTTTTTATACCACATTGGCTCCAGCAGACCCCCGTGACCCTATTCGGATTCAGCGGGTTAGAAAATGGATGGATATATACAGCAGTTATATTTCCTTTGCATTGTTTTTCCTAATGTCTCTCTCTTCAGCTTATTAAATAAAATATCAACAGCATAAAGATTTTTCAGCTGTAATGGACATCATACAGTCTTTGCACACAACGATGCCAGTCATTAGGGTTAAGTTTAGAAGTAGGATTAGGGTAGGGGATGAGAACCCGAAGGAAAAAGCTATGGTACACTGATCCTGAAAACTGTATAGATTTCCATTTATACAAAATATATATCTCTACAACTAACTATAAAAATTGTGAGACTTTATATATTATTCAATAAAATATGTCCTGAAATTCTGTCTGAATTTTTATCTATAATACGCTACCGTGACTGTCCGTTTGTCTGTCCAGGATATTAAATCATCTGTAGCTCGCAAACCGTTTGAACTATTAACCTGAAATTTGGTACACATACGCTACGTGACGTCTACTATCCACTTTTGGGGTGATGATTGACCTTCAAGGTTATTCCTCTTTTTATTTTTATTTTATTTTATTGTAGAATCAACTCTCGGCAGCGGCCAGCAGGGTGGCCGTGCAGCACATGCGCATGGGCACCGTTCTCATTCTCTACCATCTTCTCTGTCACTTCCTCTACCTCTTAATAAGTTAAATCATTTTTGAGGCACATTTTAACACTTACGTGACAGCTTAACTGAAAAATTAAGGAAAACATACTAAGTAATTGCAAAACAAACACTGACTTAATCCGTTTTAATGGGAAAAGATGCTGATGAAAGAAGAGAAGAAGCGGCCCCTAGGGTGGAGGACAGAAGAGCTGCTCAGGAAGCAGCAAGCACATCAACTTCTGGGCAAACAAATGTTAAACGTACAGAGAAAGAGGATGAAAACTATAAGTCAAGTGTATTCACTGCACATTATCGTGCAGTGCTCCGTTACTGGCATATATATTCAAAAACTGTTGGCTTAGGGTTAGGGTTAATAAAATGTCAACAACATAAATATTTTTCAGCTGTAATGGACATCATACAGTTCTTGGGCACATTGATGCCAATCATTAGGGTTAAGATTAGTTTTAGGATTAGGCTTAGGGTTAAGGTTAATAAAATGTCAACAGCATAAAGATTTTTCAGCCATAATGGACATCATGCAGTCCTTGCGCACAGTGGTGCCAGTCATCACTTTTGTGAAATTCTAAATTTCTTATGACATGCTTGTGCTTGGCTCATTTAACCCTTAAAACAGAAGAATATTATCTTTCTGGAGGCAATCCAGGGGCTGTCCACTTTACTTTTATGGCCCACTAGTCGTTAAGTGTTTACATCAAGCAATTTAAACAATCAATATTTTGTATTTATTTCCTAAAAGTGCTATGGCACAGCCTTCCTTTTAACATATCTGATCTATGCTGAGCTGAAGAGCAATTGGAAAAACGAAATCAAGAAAATGAAACAGGAACTGTTAAGAGAAGGAGGTCAGCTCTGTAGCATAAGTCTGGCAGATGTCTCATTTGCAGTGTGTCTCCCATCCTCTATTCACATGATCACACGCACACACACACACACGCACACACACACACACACTCCTCCTTGCGTGGAGTTTGTATGTTCTTCCTGTGTCTATGTAAGTTTCCTTCCACTGTCCAAAGACATGCTTGTTAGATGAATTGGTGACACTAAATTGGCCTGGGTGTGTGTGTGTTTCACATTGCAATGGACTGGTGCCTTGTCCTCAGTTTGCTTCTGCCTTGCCGCCCTAAGCTGGCTAGGATGGGTTCCAGCATTCCCCTATGACCCTGCTCATGACTAACTGGGTTAAACAATGACACTTGCATATTTTAATTTATTTTCTCAAATATTAAAAAACATACAACCAAACAAATTGATACCTACCCTTAAATTTTTAATTTGCAGACTTCCGAGATCTTGCAAAGACATCCTGGAATCCTTCCCAAGGAGACTCACTCCATCCTTCAACCAGCTGATGGTGGGTATTGGGTCACCTGAAGCCTGGCACTTTAACAAGGCCACGCTGTCCACTGCTAACGTCTGATTGGATGGCCCTTGCCTTATTATTGGAGGTGGCCTGTCAGTAAAAACTGAGAACACAAAAACAAAGCACAATTAGAGATGAATCCTAAATACACCACATTGATTCATGCACTGCTTTATTTATGCTGCAAATCGTAAGCCATAGACTAATAGTTATGAACATCCAGATTTTTGGTGATTTTTAGGGTTTGTAATTTACTTTCTTTTACAATAAGTCAAGATAAAGAAAGGTTTACGAGACTTGTCATGCTGCTTTTGCATCACTGATGATATCACAGCCTTTACGATAAAAGAACCCCATAGCTACTGCAGACTGAATCACAGCCCCAACCTGTTCACTGCATTCCTGTTGCAAGTCCAATGGTTCTAAAGTAAAAAGTTTATATTTGTGATTCACTGGAAGCATTAATGAAAGACAAGTCATCCAAGAGCGTTTTTGGTAATATATAAACTTGTAATGAGACTGAAATTAATATGGTTTGTAACAGGCATCCTGTATATGTTAATAACAAAGGGTATAGAAAAAAAAAACAAGAGACAAAACATGAAATATTTTAACAAGCTTGAGTACAGTGTACTGTGTAAATTGGCTGTTCAAACCAGTATAAATTAAAATTAAAAGTTAAAAAAAAAACAATATGCTTCTCTGTTTATTACAAATGGACAAAATACTCTTTATAGCTGAGCCCCAAGGCTGCCTTCTCTTCATCCCACAATATTATAATCCTGACTGGAATGAGTACCTTCTAGCCTTTTAAATGGAGAAGATCAATGGAAGAGCTGAGTAGCCTTGAGGCTTTAAGGGTCATCCACCTTTCAAGAAATCTTAGGTGAAAGAGCATTACAGGCTTTGGCGACCCGGGGCCGAAAGGTTAAAAGAACACTTAGAGCCCCTAATGAGGTGTGAACCATTTGGACGTGGCAACAAACAGTGTGATCAATTCTGTGTTGAAACAACAATTTATACATTCCTGTATATTTTACATTGCTTTTATAAATAAATGCAGCAGTTATTTCAGCTGATTTGACTAAAGATGAACTATGTGATAGAAACATTCAGCTGAATGGATATAACAGACAACACATAATAGATAAATATCAGTGTATTGTAAAATGCAGACAGATAGACAGATAGATAGATAGATAGATAGATAGATAGATAGATAGATAGATAGATAGATAGATAGATAGATAGATAGATAGATAGATAGATATATGAAAGGCACTATATAATATATATATAGATAGATAGATAGATAGATAGATAGATAGATATGAAAGGCACTATATAACAGATAGATAGATAGATAGATAGATAGATAGATAGATAGATAGATAGATACTTTCTTATTTTTTAAGAACAAACTTAGATGAGATAATAATTAATAAAAGTTAAACATCACACAATTAAAAAAAATATAAAAACTGTATGGCAGAAAACACACACACCACACACACAATCTCTCCATTATAGCACTGTTAATAAAAATTTCCAAACACTATGATATCTACTCTTACCAGACTCCTGATCCACTAAAAATGGGGTGGGAGAAAAAGAAAATCAGAACACATAGTGTAACTCGTCATCTTCATATTTACCTAACACATTATCGATATACCATATTTGCCTAAACATCTCCTGGTATCTCATCCATGCTGTTGAGGCTGTGCTGGGAGACACAGCAAACCTGCTTGTGATGGCACATATGGATGTGCCATCCTGGAGGAGCTGGACTACCTGTGTGACCTGAATAGGCTGCAGACACCTCCTCATGCTACCAGTAGTGACAAGATTCGGTCTGGAAGGATAAGGAGAGTGCAACTGTCTTTGGCCACCACCTGCTAGACTATTCCCTGTTGGAGGTGTCACTTTCATTTGCACCAAAGAAGGTGAAGGAGATTCACAATCACTTATGCTTCGTAACTGGACAGATTGATACTCCTGAAGGTTCACTGACTTGGTGTTAGACTGGGATGATAAAGTGTCCCCATGTGCGTGTATGTGTGTATATACTGTATACAGTATACAGACTGTATATATCTATTTATTTATTTAAAGAGCTTCTATAGAAAGTCAAATTTCCCCCTTGGGGAGAAATAGTTCTGTGAGTTCTTCTTCTTCTCCCATTAGGGGTCGCCACAGCGGATCATCTTCTTCCATATCTTCCTGTCCTCTGTATCTTGTTCTGTTACACCATCACCTGCATGTCCTCTCTCACCACATCCATAAACCTTCTCTTAGCCTTCCTCTTCTCCTCTTACCTGGCAGTTCTAATCTTGGTACCCTTCTCCCAATATACCCAGCATCTCTCCTCTGCACATCTTGCCTCTCTGACTTTGTCTCCCAACCTATTCATGGATATTTATAGAGCCTGTTACAAATCTAAATAAATGAAGGTTCTTTCCAGACCCTTCATGTGGATGGTTCTTATACGGCATCGCTCTAATGAACTACTGCAGCACCTTTATTTTTAGGAGTATGTAAGCTAATTTTTTAGGACAGTGTAGGCACAGCAAACAAGTACATATTATTTCTGTTTTTTTTACTATTTCTCCTCTACGTGGACTTTTATTTGATCAGCATAAAGTGCCTCCTACAGAGCTTTACCTCATTTAAAACCTTTTAATTTTCTGCGAAGCTTGCATCTTTGTGCCAGACAAATTGCTGTTTAAAAATACTAAAAAAATGAACAAACACAGAAAGTGTATTTGAAATTAGCTTGCACAAGAGCAGTTTGTCATGGAGATGTAGAATTCCCAGCGTGAAATGAAAAAAAAAAAAGAAACAGCAATGAAGGAAAACATTCATGTTAATGAAGGCAACAAGTCATCAAGTGCCAGAAAAACAGATTTTTTTTTGTTTTTAACTTTCCTCTGTATTCTCATAAATCGTAGTAAGGCAACTGTGTATGAAGGCCAGGGGATTAGAGCAAATGCAAAAAGCTTTTGGAGTAGATTTTTTTTGCCTTTATGAATGTTATTTCAGTATTGCTTGTGAAACTATCCTGATTTTGAAGAAGATGTAAAGGGAACATAAGTAAATTTACAAACTGGAGGGACAACTCAGTTCACCTGACTCTTTTGGTTTACTAATGGCTAAGCTTCCCAATATACAAGATCAAGTCTTCAAACAAAGACCAAGGAGCAGATGTGAGGTTGCCATAGCCAGCCACACTCGGCAGGTGATACTAGCAATCATGATATGCTTCCCGGGGGCCTGCAACAAGTTTTGCATCTCCATCAACCTGAAGAAGATGCAGCTGATGTGCCAAGATGTCAACATCAACCTTTTGATCGGTCTCTTCAGCTATGAGCTGGAAGTCATTCAATGAGTTTCTAAACCTGGGTTCAACAAACTTGGACAACCAGACACCAGAGAGCAAGATCAACAAATGGATCTGAAACATTTCAAGACTGACAAAGAGATAATGGGCTAACAGCAATCTCATGGAGAACGTCAAAGTCCAGGTGCATGATGCTGCGCACAAACCAAGAACAGCAACTGAATACTTTCTACAGGTCCTGCCCTCAGGCATACATTTGGCGACACTTGGGGAGACAATGTCACCAACAACGCAGCGCTCGAGAGGGCAGGCACCACCTCCATCTTCACGTCTCTCAAGCACAGACGTAAGTGCTGGCTGGATATGGTTCTCCAAGGACCTCCACTTTGAAGAACAGGCATCTGGCAAGAGGCCAACAGGAAGACCTCAGCTGTGCTACAAGGACGTCTGCAAGCCTCAAGGCTCTCGGTATCAACACTAACACTTGACAGACAGTCGACTCAGACAGGAATGCCTGGAAGCAGGAGGTGATGTCGGGTCTCTCAAGACGTGAGGCTGTAGTGATGGAGAAAGCTGACAATAACAGTGCCCAGAGATATTAGAGCTCCTTTTGCAAGGTGCGGAAAGAACTGCCACTCATTCTGGACTCCACAGCCACAGCAGATGCAGCTACAACCAGTTCACCAGGAGCAAAAATGCACAATCCCTCAGAACTGAAGGCTACCAACTACTACTAAGCTGTTCAACTCTCTTGTGAAAGTAGGCAATGCATCTGCTTCAACTACAAGACTCTTGGTTTGGGGTTCATCGTGAAGAAGAATTCCTTCAAGCAGGGGCATCTTAACAGCATTATAGGCCTCCGGGCAAAGCAGTGCACTGGAGCTCCTACCTACTCAACCACTCACAAGAATAAAAATGTAAATGGTCGATAAAATTACTCATACAGTAAAACCTTGGATAGTGAGTAACTTAGTCTGCGAGTGTTTTGCAAGACACGCTAAAATTTTAAGTAAATTTTAATTTGATAAACGAGCGAGGTCTTGCAATACGAGTGGTCCGTATACGCTTTGTCTGCTGAGCATCACGTGATTACAACTGAGCCGACGGTTCTTCTCTCTCTTGCTGTGGGATTATGGGTAATCGTCTCCCATGCTCGGTCTCGGTCGGTGTGCCTCACTCATATAGTCAACATTCATACGAGTGTATACTGTTTACTATAGCAATGTGACCACGTGTGTGTGTATGTGTTGTAACGTGTGAGTCTCTGTCTTGCACCCCAAAACACGAAGCAGAGTCTCAGTACTTTAGCAACACCAGCGTTTATTCAGCATGAAACAGGAACAGCGCGGTTATTTATTATAGCGGGATCTGCACACTCTCCTACACACAGACACAGCAGTCAGGCAGGGTTGTGGCCAGGTTAGTGGCCAAGTAATCCCGTGCCCTTGCATTTATAATGTTCCTTGTGTCATCCATTGACAGCAGGCGCTCTTGTTGGATTCGCTTTTGCGGCGAACTGCTACAGTGCTGGGAGCCTGTGGTTGCTTCGGGATGCTCTTCTGCGTGTCATCCCGTTAAGGGGAATCCCAAAAGAGTTTAGAAACCTTACAGTGCGTGAAGCATTTTTTAATTTTGTGTCCAAGTGTAGTGACTCTTCAGGCAAAAGCAACTGTCATTGGAAAGGTTCCTTGTTAAAGTCGCAAAAAAAAGAAGAAGATTCCAGTGAGCCAACAGATAGCAGGGATTCCGTTAGAGTCAGAGTGAAAGTCGTCCTACATGATAACCCTCCTCCTGCTCCCCTCTCTCTCGTCTCCCTCACTCCAGCCACAATTCTTTTCAAAGGTAAAGTGCAGGTTAATTTGTTTTATGTATTTTTACTTTAGATTTTGTATTAATCATTTTTATAGGAATATTTTTGGGTTGTGGAATGAATCAATGGAGTTTCCATAATTTCTTATGGGGAAATTTGCTTTGATATACGAGTGCTTTGGATTACAAACACGTTTCCGGAACGAATTACACTCGCAATGCAAGGCACCACTGCATACTTATTGTATTGGTACTTTCAACAAAATCAGTGTTTAAACATTAAAAAACATGCTGCACAGCAAAGAACAATCAACACAAACGTCTGAACAACATAATATGAGCCTTGAAAATGATGTAAATGATACTCAAGTGGTACACCATAAAGACGGAGATAGCACAGAATGAAATTACTTTGAATTATTTATTATGAATCAAGTGTTCAGCACAAACATTTACGAAATTTCTTTGCACAGAATTGAGTTGAAGTGACGTTAACATATCCGCTTTGACATTATGTAGTGTGTGAGATCCGTACACATACAGACACGTGAGGTGGCAGAGTGACAGTGATACTAAATCAGAGGCAAATGCCAATGTCCACTTGTAACACAATATCCATCCATCCATTATCCAACCCACTATATCCTAACTACAGGGTCACGGGGGTCTGATGGAGCCAATCCCAGCCAACACAGGTTGCAAAGCAAGAAACAAACCCCAGGCAGGGCGCCAGTCCACCGCAGGGCACACACACACCAAGCACACACTAGGGACAATTGAGAATCGCCAATGCACCTGACCTGCATGTCTTTGGACTGTGGGAGGAAACCACGCAGACATGGGGAGAACATGCAAACTCCACGCAGGGAGGACCCGGGAAAGTGAACCCAGGTCTCCTAACTGCGAGGCAGCAGCGTTACCACCGTGCCGCCCTGTAACACAATAATAACAAATATTTATAGTTCAGTATAGTATAGTGTTTATTAATTGACAGGAAGTCACAACATACATAGATTAGCATGGGGCCCCAGGGAAATGCCCAGCGTGCCCATGCGTTAAGGCACTTCTATGGCATTAACACACAAATTTTGCTTTTGTTTTCAGTAGACTAGATTACTGTAACGCACTCCTCTCAGGACTACCCAAAAAAGACATCAATCATTTGCAACGAGTGCAGAATGCAGCTGCTAGAATCCTAACTGGGAAAAGAAAATCCGAGCACATTTCTCCAGTTTTGATGTCACTACACTGGTTGTGCCTGTGTCATTCAGGATTGACTTTAAAATACTGCTTATGGTTTATAAAGCCTTAAATAATCTCGCTCCATCTTATATATCGGAATGCCTGACACGTTATATTCCAAATCGTAACCTTAGATCTTCAAATGAGTGTCTCCTTAGAATTCCAAAAGCTAAACTTAAAAGAAGTGGTGAGGCGGCCTTCTGCTGTTATGCACCTAAAATCTGGAATAGCCTGCCAATAGGAATTTGCCAGGCAAATACAGTAGAGCACTTTAAAAAAACTGTTAAAAACACATTACTTTAACATGGCCTTCTCATAACTTCACTTTAACTTAATACTGATACTCTGTATGTTCAATTCTTCATAATAACTATTCACAGTGGCTCCAAAATCCATACTGACCCCTACTCTCTCTTCTGTTTCTTTTTCCGGTTTCTTTGTGGTGGCGGCCTGCGCCACCACCACCTACTCAAAGCATCATGATGCTCCAACAATGATGGACTGAAAGCCAGAAGTCTACGTGACCATCATCATCAGGTCCTTCCATGAAAACTCTAAATACAAAGAGGACTGTTTGATTTATGTTAGGTAGATTGCCCAGAGGGGACTGGGCGGTCTCGTGGTCTGGAACCCCTACAGATTTTATTTTTTTCTCCAGCCTTTGGAGTTTTTTGTTTTTCTGTCCACCCTGGCCATCGGACCTTACTCTTATTCTATGTTAATTAATGTTGACTTATGTTTATTTTTTATTGTGTCTTCTATTTTTCTATTCATTTTGTAAAGCACTTTGAGCTACATTTTTTGTATGAATATGTGCTATATAAATAAATGTTGATTGATTGATTGATTGAAATAGGTGGCCACTCTCCACACCTTCAACAGGATTAAGCAGGGTTGAGAATGTCTGCACAATATGGGCGCACAACAGATATAATTTTCTCTGAAATATTGTCTGTGGTCTCTAAACAAAAGAAATTAGAAAAACATTTTGAAAAGTAACTTAAACTACTGACAATAGGACTGGGGCATTCAGTATGTCTGGTGAAAGGTGGCTGAAGTTGAATCACAAGATTGGCACATGCATGCAACAACAACAATTTATTTTATGCATAGCCTAAAATCAGGGATTGTCACGATAGGCTGTTTTGAAAGCCCCCCCATAAGCCTCGATTCCCTAAGAAGACAAGAAAAAACTCCCCAAAAAAAAAATACAAGTGCCTCGAAATACGAGTCTTAGTCATTATCACTTTATCCAATGAAATAGAACCGATACAAGATAGTCAGACATTTTTTCTTACTTTAGATTACTAAAAACATCAAAATTTGGAAAGCAGAGCACACGCCGATGCAATCTGATATCAGACACTTTCACATTAACACTGTGCCTCAGACGACACAGAGTTGTGCTCTAACGTTGTCATGTGGCCTCCGCTACAAGATAAACTCAAGGGCAAGGTTTTCCACTATTAAAAAAAAGAATTGCAAAAAAAGGATTTTTTTATTAACCACAGAAAGATTAGTTGGACTGAGAAATGGCTTACCTAATTATGCTTTTATTATAGAGAAGCAGAAATCTTTTTTTTTTTTAAACGAAGGAGATTGAATTCTCTTTAAATTGGTTCCCAAAGGCTGCAAAAAAAAAATAAATAAAAGACTTCTCGGCTGAATAGTTTGCTTTAATTTTCAAAGTTTCTCAGGCTTTTTATTTTTGCAATGAATTTAATCCTGGGAATAGTCTTCACACATATGGAGATCTATTGGCAATAACACATTTTACATTTAAAAAGGTCACAATCATGAAGATGATCTGCTTTGGCAACCCCTAGCAGGAGTAGCTGAAAGAAGAAGAAGAAGACGAAGAAGACTATCATGCAATTTGGTTTATTTCTCCTTAAACATGTACACTGCATAAAATGTGAACATTATATGTATATAGTATGATTAAGGAGGGATCGGCAGGAACCCAAATGACGTTATAAAAGACATGATTAATGGCGAGAGGCTGGAGAGAGTCCAAAGTTTCAGATTCTTGGGAGTCCACATCAGCCACGACCTGTCATGGACAACAAACATGACAGCAATGGCCATGAAAGGTCTTCAGAGTCCAAGTGGTGTAGCTAGGGGGTGGGTGAAAGGGGCAGTCAGCCCCGGGTGGCACAGTTTTGGGGGTGGCGTTATTGGCCAAAATGTTTAGAACAATCGTGTGTAAGTAGCAGGGTTCAGAAAAATATCACTCATGAATGAAAAAAGTAAAATTCTATGATTTTTATCCACGAATACATCAAAAATAATTTTCAGACTGTCCTGTGACCGCATCAGACACAAACTTGAAACCTGAAATCTCGCTCCGTCCCTAAGCTCGGCAGGCCGTTTCTTCATCCCTGTGCTTTGGTTTCTGCTCAGCGGTGGGACCTTCTCTAGACAGCTGTGTGCCTTTCCTAATCAAGTCCAAACAATTGAACAGACCACCGGGGGTCTTCAAACAAGGCGTAGAAACATCTCAGTGATGACCAAGAGAATGGGTCTGAATACTTGTGTCAATGTGACATTTCAGTTTTTTATTTTGCATAAATCTGCTAAAATGTGTAATTTGCTGTTTTTGCGTTGTCATTCTTGGAAATGATTTAAAAATGTGGAAAACCAAAATCAAAAACAAACTGAAAATATTGAAGGGGTCAGAATACTCTTCCAAAGTACTCTATACATTATCTATCTATCTATCTATCTATCTATCTATCTATCTATCTATCTATCTATCTATCTATCTATCTATCTATCTATCTATCTATCTATACACATGTGTATAAAGAAAAATACATATATACACATATTTATATAGATATACTTGTGTTTGTTAATGTACTGTATACTTGTGTGTGTATTTATTATAAACACAACACATTTTTGTTTATCTATATACACAAATACAAATATGTATTATAAATCTACTTTCATCAAGTAAATTAAACCTTGAGGGAAAATGTACTATTGCTATATCTTGAAGGTGGCCTGTATTTTAATTATCACTAGGTATCTGTCTCCAAAATCAGAATGCACATTTGGAAGGTTTGGTCTGGAGTGTCGCCAACTCCAGAAGAATGAATAATTAATGTTATGTGATGTCACGACCCTTTTATAAATAGCATAAAGCATACTTCTCTACTTACCCTTGGTTTACAGTTGGACACATACTATATAGTTTAGAGTAAAAAAAATCATTGTGATGTTTCTGTAACAAAATATGCAGTGTGCAACAGCTACAATTTAACAAAAATAGCATAAAGATTTAAAAGTGAACAATGAGTAGGAAAAAATAAATGTATTCTAATTCCACAGGCAAACAGCTAACTTAATTAAAAGCATTTGTAATGAGGGATTCCAAAGTAATTTCACTTAACTTGTGGTAATGTGATGTAATAAAGTATTAAGTATTTTGTAAACTGTGCTGTAATAGAGCTAATAATCTGACCGCAAAGAAACTTGTTTCATGTAACATTCTGTTTGGTGATGTTATCTAATCTAATATATCACCTTGAATATCTATCTATGTACATGGGACGTTCAAAAAGTTTTCATTTATATTTTCGTTGGAAACGGTGAAGGCGGGAGGAGTAGTAATTGGGCATTAAAAAGTTGGTATGATGCTGGGAAAAGTGCATCACAAACAAAGGTGACTACGTAGAAGAGTGATTTAATTTGATTTTGAGATTCTTAATAAATACTGTTTAAAAAAGTGCAGAAACTTTTTGAACATCCAGCTGCATTCACTATTATGTAGTGCCTTTCCTATCTATCTATCTATCTATCTATCTATCTATCTATCTATCTATCTATCTATCTATCTATCTATCTATCTATCTATCTATCTATCTATCTATCTATTATTCAGTGCCATTCACTCTATCTATCTATCACCATAGTGACTTTTCAATTCATCCTATATGGTGCCTTTCCTGCCCTTCTGTCTTTTTTTCTGAGAATGACATTTTGAGCCAAAGCATGATGCAGTTTTCAGACAGAGAAAGCAACAGAGTGAGGTCAAGCCAAAACTGAAAGTAGATGATGGACTAACACACCATTTTCAGTGCCGTGTCCTCTGTGTGATCTGTCCAACACTAACTACCAGGGAGGAGTCAGCAGGACACATCAGACCCACCTTCCATAAATGTCAGCCTCATTTTAATTCACCACCAATAGGACGGGGAGGCAGGCAAAGCGAGAGCACGCCAAGGCCTTGACAGTCTGAGTAAGAATTTCTCATTACGAATCTCCTTGAACCTGCTTCGCTTTCCCTGGCCTCTTTGTCGTAAATCACCACAGCAACAGCAGGTGCGCCCATTAACAGCTCAATGTCCTCTCTGACAATATTTGTCTGTCCTATTTATTCCAATCACGCGGCGGCATTGAATCAAGCCGCACCATGGACAGATATTAAAAAATACTGCCTTTCCATTAATTTTAAATGACCTTTTAATCTACATGTAAATTTGCATTGGCTGAGAATGCATCATTTTGTCAAACAGAGGAGTTGGCTGCTCGGGGTCACAGTGAGAAGGTTAGGAAATTGGTTGGGAAAAGCGTGATGACTGGAAAAGATGGAGGGATTGAGAACAGAATGAAACAAACCTGTCATAAAATATGGGACACCTTTTTGGAAAACAAACAGAAGCCAATACATTCAGTCCATGAAGGTGTGCTGAGTGTGTCAGTCTCACACTTACTGTCACTTTTAATGAAGATTCCTGCAAGCAACAAGCAAATGCTACTCCTTATACTGTACGGTTACCGGATGGAGGTTTGCGTCATGTTTTTCAGCCGTTCCACAGCTTTGACATCTTCCAGCAAGCAGGGTGAACAGACATTTTTCCTTGAATTAGTGCATAATTCACATTATTATGTTTGTGGTGGAGACAGATTCAGCTCTGTTTAGATGTCTGCTGCTGCTCATGCCAAGCAGCCAGTATAACGAATGTTTATTTCAAATACTGTACTTTAGCATTTGCTTTTTTTTATCACTAATTGCATTGTCTAATTCAGGGATAGGGGGCTAAAGGGGACCATGACAATACTGAGTACCAGGCAGAAACTGGACAGGGTGCCAGACCGTCACAAGGCCCTTGGGTTCTTTAATGGCACTTTATGACTCTTTACTGGGTTGTATGGCACCTTGTAGAACCATTGATTCACAAAGCCCCATTTTATTCTGGGATGTGTTCTTTACATTGTGAGATTTCTGCACCATTTTGAGACCCTCCTCAACGGGACAACACACAGAAGCGTGAGTGCCGCTTCTCTTGAGGGTTGCTTGTCTGTTGCCGATTGAACCGCAGATTTGCAGTGCCACAGAAAGAACTACAAGCTGACGGGTGATGCAGGGAACATAATAACCTGGCCCTAACTCTGCCTGTTTGCTGCGTCGGTGTATAGTTGAATGGTAGATCCCGCTACAATAAATAACCGTGCTGTTCCTGTTTGGAGTTGGTTTTGCTAAAGTACTGAGACTCAGCCTCATCTTTGAGGTGCAAGACACCAACTCACACGTCACAACATATGAAGTTGGTTCTTTGTGCTTTTGAGACCCTCCCCAATAGGACGGCATGGAGAAGTGCGACTGCCATACATTGCAAAAGGTACACATGTCAAAAATGTAGGAAGGACGGTCCTTGCGTGTGTGTGAACTGTCAATATTTGAATTTGATGATTGCATATAGTGCTGAACTGACCTCTCTATACTATTCTTTTCTCTGCATGTCCTGAAGTACAAAAGAAACAGCACCATACAGCAACATGTGGGGACTGGCAAGATCGGGAAAAAAAAAAACACGCGGTCACTGATTACAACCGCAAGATGTTATGCGAAAGAATATGAATAATATGAATAATGTTGCATCCGTACCACAATGTTTTCCGAAATGTACTATACAGGTCATAAAATGAGTTATTCCAAATTTCATATATACTGTACCTATGTCTCTGTTGTTTTTTTTGTCAGGGTGGTTTTGACATCATAGACCATAAGGTGCATACTAATTCAGCGTGAGCAGGAACACTCAATAAAACTGAATAAAAAAAAAAAGTGATGGTGAGATACGAAGAAGGCAGACTCAACAGCGTTTGTGTGTCAGCTTTTATCCCTCCAGATTAGAGAATGTCCAGTTCCATTGTCTCAAAACACCACTCACATCTACAGTTATTCCCAGTTTCAGATAAAAACTAACAGCGTCAGATCCCTAGGACGGTAGTATGTATTGTGATCATGACTGAGAGAATAAAAGTGAAAATAAAAAACGGTAACTTTTACAAGTGCTATAAATGTACACGGTCTGTTTCAGACGCAAACCAAATGTACGTGTATACTGTATAATATTAACAATAAGTGCAGCTCTCTACTGAAAACGGTAAATATACGAGGCAGTCGGGATCGAACTGGGGACTCCTGATTACAAGTCAGCAATTTTACACCACGGAAGCTGTAGTATCGTCCTTGAACCTTTTGTGAAAGTGTTTATTTGATCTTTGGATTTCAGCCTTCATATAACAATTATATAACTATTATATAGTTTATGCCTAAATTTTGTCATTTATTACTAAAATATGAAAAACATTTCTGTTTTAACAATGTGTTTACACAGATTATTGTACAAATGGAACACACATGAAATACATTGTTACAAATAATGATCTATTATTTCCATTCTAAATAACCAGCACTTCACTCCCAGATAATCAAGGCTGAGCTGGGAGAACTTTGTGCCTGTTCTGCGGCAGTGGGGGGATTGAAAACAGGCTGCTTGCTGCTTGTCTTTATCGTCACATTTACAGGACAAAAGACGCTGACGGAGAGGTGCGAAGGGATTTAAGGTGGGCCAGATTTATGAGTTTTTTCGTAGGCTTTGGTAATTCTAAAGTTAATGCCGATTTTATTGAAAGTCTGGATTGGGTCCACTTGCAAAAGTCCCTGCTTAATGCTTAAGTGCCTTTACTCATGTTTTATATATAAACATGTATAAGTCTGACAATTGAGAGAAGACCACCCAGTCCATTAATATTGTTTGGCTAGCTCATAGCAAAGTTGTCCCAATATCTCATCCAAAATGACTATGTAGTTTGTTTCAGATCAGCATATCTGTGGACAGAAGTCCTTTCTAGTCTTTAAAGTACCACCAGTGTCCTTGATTACATGACTTACTATTGAGTCAGGAGAATTCTGCTAGATCAGCTTTATCAAAGCTGTTGAGATGTTTCAAGACATTCAGTATTGTCTGCTCGATATTAATGAGTGTTGGCCTGCCAAAACACTACTGTACAGGCCCTATAGTTGTGTTTTACAGAAATCTGACAAACAGGAGAAGACCAGTCAGTCCATTAAGGTAATAACTGAGTTGTCCGAATAACTCATCCAACATGACTACGTTGTTTGTCCTAGATTTTCATTAAGTCCTTCCAGGGCCATCTTAACACATGGGCATGCTGGGCAGTTGCACAGCATAGGGGGCCTATCTTAATCTCTGTATGTTGTGACTTGCTGAGTGGTTGTGTAGGTAGGGGCTCCAGTGCCCTGCTTTGCCCGGGGGCTTATAATGCTGTAAAAGCAGCCCTGAGTCCTTCCCAGCATCAGTTTTTAAAACACTTGCAGTGTCCTTGATTCAATGATGTACTATTGAATCAAGAGAATTCTACTAGATAGATAGATAGATAGATAGATAGATAGATAGATAGATAGATAGATAGATAGATAGATAGATAGATAGATAGATAGATAGATAGATAGATGCCCTTTAGTCATGTTTTAAATAAATCTGATATACAGGAGAAGACCATTCAATCTAACAAGCTAAATAACTAAGTCGTTCCAATATGTCATCCAGAAACTTCTTAAAAGTCACCAAGGCTTAGACTTGAAATGTGTCCTTTATAGAAATAGATATTGAGTACACCAACACTTGTCCATCTATGTTAAAGACGTTCAAGTAGTTTAAAGATTTTATACAAAGAATCTAAACTAATGAGCAGACATTAATGACAAAGTGTGCAGGATGAAAGAAGTTTCTATTCATGATTCTGATTTAATTAATGCACCTGCTTACAAATGTTGTAGAATTCACATAGTTAATTAACATGATGTGCAATGCATTAAAGGTTAAATGGCCCTTAGAGTGGGTCAATGCTGGGGTGGAATTCCCTCACTGCTACCAAGATCAAATTACCTTAAAGCAGAATAGCAGAAGTCAACAAAACAATGCCAATAAGAAACTTTTGTACTTCTGATTTTTCATCTTGGATAAAGACGTCTTACCGTCGGTCACCTCCAGCTGTGCCTTGGCCAAGATGCTGCCAGCGACAGTCAGTGCTTGACAGATATAATATCCGGTGTCAGATCTTTGCACGTTGCTGATGGTCAGATCTCCACCCTGAGAAACTGAAAATCTGCTGTTGGGCTGAAGAGGCTGATTAGGAAACAGTAAATTCTGAAAAAAGAAAAGTAAAATACTGTTATTCTTGACAAAATGCTTCTTTAGTAACAGAGCTTAAAATGGTTATGATATTAAAATTTATAATAACTTTTCATGCAATATGTTTGCAATTAACTGATTTATTTTTAACAATTTACTTACACACAACAGGATGGTAGAGAACAAAATGTTTTACAGGAGATTTAGGCAGACAGAACATTACTTTCATGCACACTCCGACATTCACGTTGGGACAACTAGGAATCGCCAGTTAAAATACAAATAAAATACCGGAAATTATACGGAAAAATCAAGTCCCGACTTTTACGCAGTAGAATTTAAATGCGAGTATATACGGTAATATATATCTACTTCTATATATAAAATCCTAAGCCTAAAAGAGCAACGATTTTGTGCAATGATTTTATGTGACTTTTTATGTCACGTTTTCTGTCACACTTTAAATCAGCGTTATTTTAAAACCTTCATATATATGTTTGGTATCATTCTTTTCAGAATTTATCGAACTTTACTGTCTTTAAATTATAAACTAAAAAATATCAAGCACTCACTTCCTGTGAGACAAGACTTTGTGCCAAGAGATTTCCGGGGCCGGAAATATAAAGACAAAGAGTAGGACAGCTGCTGCACAGGCTTTTAAATGTTTGAAGTGCTGTGCGAGATGCAGATCACATGGCACGGCAGCAGCAAGCCAGCAGCTGATCGAGCAAAGAAGAGGTAAAAAAAAAACTGTATTTGTTTCCCATTGTATCACCGTATCAGAGGGGGTTTCGGAGGAGCGACCGCATCTCCTTGGGGTGCGATCAGCCCCCCTCTTCACAATGTGAGCGGCAGAGATGTGAAGAGGCTGGCACATAGTGAGAAGGGGGTAAGCCCTCTTGTATATTTATCTATATGTGTGTGTGTGTGTGTGTGTGTGTAGATAGAGAGACAGTATATGTAGGAAGAGTAAATCAAAATTCACAGCATGAAATAAAAACTGATTGAAATTTGATGGACAAAATAAAGTTTAAAAGGCAGTGGTCCTTTAAACCATAAGGCTGCCAGTTCATTTCTCACCACTGGCTCATTGGGTGACCCAGAATTTGCCCCTTTCACATGTGCTATACGATTTATGAAACAAATTGCGGTATACTTTAACATTTATAAAGCAACTTGGGACAGTATTGCCCACAGAAATGCAACATAACAAAAGAGTCAAGGTCCTTGTTACATCACTTTTTTGAAGAAAAGGTTTCTCTAGGCTAGAATAAAAGGTCCAACATCTTTTGATTATTTTTTTTTTCTTTTTTGTGAATGTAGCACATCTGCACCCCGACTGACACCCACCGTATGTGATTCAAGGCACTTTACTGCCAAATGAACCTTCACCTTTAATGCCTTTTATCCTTGAATTTTTTTTTAAGTTCTTCACAAAGTGGAGTTCAGAGAAAGACATTAGCAAAATCCAATTATGCCTAATGACTTTAATGTTGCAAATTATGTACCTTTTTTAATTACCCTTTTCTCACTGTGGAATGATAGATGTCCACTTCATTATATTTAAGCATGACACAAAAGACTAATTACTTAATTACCATTTTCTGTATTTATTTTGGCTGCTGTCTGATATCTTCTTTTGTGTCTTTTCAAGGATTAAGGACATTTTGCCCACAGTCAGGGTAAATACGACTGCAGAGTCGCTGTCCTGGAGAACTGCTGCCCCGTTTAGTTTACCTCATTCCTGCACTTAACTGTCATTAACAATCAAGCACATGGCTGGTCCTTTTATGTTTATTATTGTTTTTCACTCCGGTATTCATTTCCAAGTTCAAGGTTAAGGGGGGCTGCTGCATACGCCAGCAGTAAGGGGTTCCATTTTAAAATCAGTCTCTGCCTGGAATGGCTGCCTAATTTTAGAACTGGTAATCGACCTGACTATAAATCTTTGAGCTATGGAAGGAAATCTTTGCGAATGTGGTGATAAGGTGTAAGCTCATATAGAGGGCATTCCAGCAGAAAATGAACCAGGGCCCAAGCGCTGCCAAGTGCCACTGCTGCTCACTGACACTTCATGCTATCCATTCTTATATTTTAGTTTCCATTATGTGCCCTGGCAGCATACCCAACCCAACCTTGGATGGGATGTGTGTTCACTACTTGGCACACTAGCACACACAGATACACTCATTCATACAGGGACCCTGGCATACAGGTCTTTGGCAATGGAAAGGAATAGGTAAAAATAAAGCAAGGGTGCAAACTCTGCCCAGAGAGTTACTGAGCCAGCATTTGTACCCATGTCAGCACTAACCCTTCTTGTGTTATATCTTCTCTATGAAAATGTGCTATGGAAATAAATTGCTGTTAACACACTACGCCATTTAAAATAACTAGCTGTGTGTGGACTTTGGGACAAAAAAAAAACATTTGAAGACTCCCTAGCAGTTTTGCTATATTAGTGAACTTGTAGAGGCGTCAGCTAACTTTTAAGAATTACCCAGGGCAGAGGACGAGGACCCTCCTCTGCAGCCTGGACAGGCCTTATTTGGTCCGAGACGGATGTGTAGTCGGGTGCAGCCGTGGCACAAATTGAGCGGGACAGGCTGGTACTTATCTCAGACAAATGTAATGCAGCTTGTTGTGTGAGCATATAACGTGCATAAACAGCAAAGCTCAGTTTGTCTGTTCGGGTTGAATGAGAAGTGAGGCACATGCAAACACCGAGAAAATATAAAAGTGCATGCAAGCATCATCTCACCAAGTGTAAGTCACACTTATGTAAGCTTCTACCTCTTCCGTAGAATTTCCACCAACTCCTGTGGCTGTATTTGAGCGTGAGCAGAGCGGACTGCTCCATACATACATACACACACACACAGGTCTTCAACTTATATATGTCTAATATCAGGTGAACTACTTCATTAATATGCCACTGCGGTTTTTATTACTAAACAGAGCTTAGGTATATAATTGTAAAATTGGATATTGTTCATGTGGCAGCACGGTGGTGCAGTGGTAGCACTGCTGCCTCGCAGTAAGGAGCCCTGGGTTCGCTTCCCGGGTCCTCCCTGCGTGGTGTGTGTGTCCTGCCCGGGACTGGTTCCTGCCTTGCACCCTGTGTTGGCTGGGATTGGCTCCAGCAGACCCCCGTGACCCTGTGTTTGGATTCAACAGGTTGGGAAATGGATGGATATTGTTCATTGTTGATGACAGAACACCTTTCCTATTAACTTTACTGACACCTTAAGTGATAAGCAGCCACATGGCCATTTCTATCAAATAATGAATTTCTCCCACATTAAGTCTGAATTTGGACTTCAAAAGATGCTGACAGTGGCTTGCGATAAGCAGGGAGCCATGTGGCACCTAAAGGGTCACTTTGCTGCCACCTGTTGGGAGAGGTGGACTCCTCTTACATTATTCATTGTCCACCACTGCCCTCCTTCTAATCTCATTAATAACTACAAAATAATTTTGTACATTTATATGACTTTTTTTCACTACTCAAAGTAATTTGTCAAAGAGCTTTGGGAGTCACATCAATGACCGCTAATGTGCAGCATTCACCTGGATGATGTGACGGCAGCCATTTTGAGCCAGTAGGCTGACCATACATTGTTAGGTGGTGAGAGATAGTTAGCCAATTAGAGACAGGGGATGTTTAGGGGGCCAGAATGACCAGGACATGGTGGGCAATTTAGCCAGGACATCAGGATACACCCTGCTCTTTACAAAGGATGCCCTGGGATCTTTAATGACCAGAGAGAGTCCAGACTTTGATTTTACATCTCATCTGAAGGATGGCACCATTTTTAAAGTATAGTGCTCCCATCACTGTACAGAGACATTGGGATCCACATTTAGACCACAGGGTAAGTGCCTCCTGCTGGCTTCACCAACACCTCGTTCAGCAGCAACCCAAGCTTTTTCTGGTTGGTCGGCCATCCAAATACTGGCCGGGCCTGAACATGCTTAGCTTCAGGTGGGTTACCTGTTATGAAGTGGATGTGTTATGTCTGCCAGCAGTGCTTTAGTCTGGGATTTTTTTCAACTGCCCTCTGATGACTGGCAGTACTCATTGGCACAGTGTACTGACCGTAAATGGGACAGTCAGCCTAATGAAACTGAAGAGTGAAGATCAAGAGAAAGAAAGGAACCAAAGGGCGAAGCAAGCCTCCAAACCGGAAATCAAAAACTGAGAAACGTCAAAGCCAGAAATCAAAATTCAAAGAAATAAAATAATCCAAAGACAACTTAATAACTCCTTAGCTTACCTGGCTGCCCTCTTTCTGCCAAAAGACAGCAGGCTGTGGGTTTCCTTTGGTTTCACATGGGAAGGTGGCCGTCCGACCCTGGGCCACGATCTGATCCCTCGGCCTGATCACAAACTGTGGTGGAGCTGGGTTGAAACAGAAGTTTTAGGCATTTTTAGACATTCATTTTAAGAGTAGGGAATTGTCCATAAGCATAATAAAACAAAACACAAGTCACCTTCAATTAAAGCATGCATGGCCCCATTTTTCATAGTTAGAGGTTTCCGTAATTGACTCTTGAACCACTGCCAAAGCCATAAGCTGAGAAAAGCAATCACCATCTAGAGTAAAAGGCTGAAATAGCTGCTCATGCCCGCTCTACAGCATCACCGAAAATAAATACAGTAAGCGCCGCTTATTAGGAAGACATTGAACGGGGACATCTTTCTTTTTCGATTTCCATTAGAGTGGAATTTTGGAAGTAAGCTTCTCAACATTCTTAACAACATTTTCATAATGCACATTTTTTTTTTGGTGAACAACAGTTTCTTCATTTTCTGTTCCTGATTACCTCATTACAGGGTTGAGCTTATCTTTGATGCTTTGGCACCCACCCTGGAATGGACACCAGTCCATCTGGATGGTGGTCACCTTGTTCAAGCACAAGCATCTTTCACTTTACTGCTGGTTTCATTCAGCCATCCATTTTGCAACACAATATCACCATTCAGAACCACATGCAACCAATGCCTGTCCCAGGGGCACTGGGTACAAAGTATGAACCAACCTTGGATGGGACTCCAATCCATCTTAATGGTATGCTTCTTATTCATGCAATAAGTAACATTGCCTTTTTACTGAGAGCATCTAACACAAGTCTGCAGTGGGCTGGCGCCCTGCCCGGGGTTTGTTTCCTGCCTTACGCCCTGTGTTGGCTGGTATTGGCTCCAGCAGACCCCCGTGACCCTGTGTTAGGATATAGCGGGCTCGATAATGGATGGATGGATCTAACACAAGTGCACACCATTCAAGCCTACTGCTGGTCTTGTTGAGCCAGTTATTATCTCTTAGGCCAAGAGTCCAGTCCTTGATTCTGGAGCAGGTTAAGGAACAAATGTGCAAGTCTTTGAGATATGGGAGGCAAACCACACACACACACACACACGCACACACACACACACACACACACGGCAAGACGTGTAAAATCCATGCAAACCAAGACCAAGATAGGATTTTTAAAGGATTTCAGGTCCTAAAAGTTCATGGGCAGCATAGCTATAGTGCCTATAAAAAGTATTCACCCTGTTAGAAGTTTTCACATTTTATTATTATGCTACACTGAATTACACTGAAATTAATTTGGCTTTTTTGACACTGGTCAACAGAAAAAAAACTCTTTAATGTCAAAGTGACAACACAGTTCTGCAAAGAGGTCTAAATGAATTAGAAATATTAAGCACAAAATAACTGATCGCATAAGTATTCACCCCTTTCAAGTCAATATTTAGTAGAGGAACCTTTGGCAGCCATGCCAGCCTTGGTCTCTCTATCAATTCTTCTATTTTTTTTTCCATGCTTGTTCTTTGCTAGACTCGCTGAAGTCAGACATATAATACATAAATGTGGAGACAGCCCGGAGTGAATTGTGCTAAAAAGTGGGTGGGAACAATTAAACAGTTCACCAATCCAATGCCTCATGAAGGCGGGGCTCAAAGTAGGAGCAATGATTTCGAACTTCAAGAAGTGGCAGGGCTCTCGTTACCCTGGTCCGATAGATAGCAAGCTTTACTAAAGATGAACTGTTGATATGGTCTCCAAAAAAATCTGTATACAATGTACAAATATGTGTTGCGTTCGAATAGAGCACATTGAACATGTTAAAAATAGACACAACCTACAAACGAAAACCTTTCTGCAACATCAGATTATACGTTAGCATTCGAAGACATCGACGGACGAGTGTTAAATGTGAAATTGTCGGAGGTGCTGTGTGTGCTGTTATTCATAGTTATGATAACAGTCAATGTGAGTTTAGAAAGAATTGGCAGCTATGCCTATGAAGATATAAGCTGCAAAATATACATTTTAAGTAAACAGTGTGTCACACTTCGTTAAAAGGACTGCCTTTAACTTCCTTAGCGTTACATTTTTTCAAAATAAAAACATAAAAAGTGTTTTTATGAAATCTCATCTTTCTACTGTAAAACATTCAAAACACTAAACATGTACAAAGTATAATAATGATATAATAATAACGATGAGTAATAAAGATAATAAATTATAATAATAAGAACAACACACAGAACTTGTATGTGTGAAGTGAGTGTCATTTTTGGATTCCCAGAATCACTTTTGGTTTCACTGACCATTTCAATTTCACTACCTGAAGACAGATTCACTTCCTCATCACTGCTTATAAGAGGCGTTTCTTACGAGACACCACTATGAGGGTAAGAGAAGACACGTGTACGCCATTGGCCCTTTTTACAGCCCGAGTAAACCTTGGGTGTTACGCAAGACACGTCTATATTGTTGCCCGTGAAAGAAACTTTGTGCAGTTCTGGTCACCATGCTACAAAAAAGATATAGCATCACTCAAAGCTGTCCAGAGGGGAGCAACATGGTGCAACCCAATACTTAAGGACATGTTGTATCTTGGCCAAGCAGAAGAGACTGCATGAGGACCTAATCAAAGGCATTTGTGTTTATGGTGTTCCAGTACTTAGAATTAGAATTAGAACAATCTAGACGAGAACAGGCCATTCAGCCCAACAAAGCTCGCCAGTCCTATCCACTTGCTTCCTCCAAGAAAACATCAAGTCGAGTTTTGAAAGTCCCTAAAGTCTTACTGTCTACCACACTACTTGGTAGCTTATTCCAAGTGTCTATCGTTCTTTGTGTAAAGAAAAACTTCCTAATGTTTGTGCGAAATTTACCCTTAACAAGTTTCCAACTGTGTCCCCGTGTTCTTGATGAGCTCATTTTAAAATACAAGTCTCGATCCACTGTACTAATTCCCTTCATAATTTTAAACACTTCAATCATGTCACCTCTTAATCTTCTTTTGCTTAAACTGTAAAGGCTCAGCTCTTTTAATCTTTCCTCATAATTCAACCCCTGTAGACCTGGAATCAGCCTGGTCGCTCTTCTCTGGACCTTTTCTAGTGCTGCTATGTCCTTTTTGTAGCCTGGAGACCAAAACTGCACACAGTACTCATTGAATCCAATAGAATTCTTTTAAATAAATGGTGAATCTTGTAGTCACAAACACCAGTAGAAATTAAGGGGGAGTACATTTAGGACTGAAGACAGGAAGCACTTCTTTGTGAAAAGAAGGAGCACACGCTGATACAGCGCATTGCTGCACTCACCACATGACAAACCAACTCAGGATCCCAGATTAGGACCCAAGTGCAGCCATGCAAGGAGTGACATCACAGCATCACACTTGTTCAGATGGAGTGGAACCAGTGTGATGTTTTTCATGGTGGCTGGAGTGCCAATTCTGCCACCAACCGCCAAGGTTTTTCCCTGTAGGTTGGAGGGCCTACCTGCAGGGCCAGGTGCAGATTAACGTCATACCCAGGATGGAGCAATTACAAGTTAAGGGACTCGACGAAGTAGAGTCACTTTTGGCATTTACGGGATTTGAACCGGCAACCTCCCGATTGCCAGTGCAGATCCCTAACCTCAGAGCCACCACTCTGCCCTTTGTGAAAAGTGGGAATCTTAAACAAACTGCCAAGTCATGGAGTTGACGCAGAAACCTTGAGAACTTCTAAGAAGGATTTGGATGAGCTATTGGGACAGCTTAGCTAAACAGTTGAGCTTGATGGACTGAATGGTCTCCTCTCATTTGTCAGATTTGTGAAGTTCTTATGGTCGTATGTGGAGTGGACAAGTATGAGAGTGTGTGGGTGCATTTGTCCTCTGTTGAACTGGTGTCCAATGCATGAATGGCTCAGATGTTGTGCCCAATACTGCTGGAATGACAACTACAGTAGGTGCCTGATTAGATTACATTAGATACGGTAGAGTTTCTTCTATGAGATGAGACCCATTGTTTTCAAATTTAAACACTTTGAAGAATGTTTTGAAAAAGATTTGTGCCCAGTGGTCAAAAATGTGTGGAAGGCCAAAGGAAATAAGTTTTCAAATGTATCCATGTTCGTGTGGACAGGGCCTGAACACAGGTCGTGAGCTAGCATCTCTAGTCAATTTTAATCACATAACTCTCGTTCAAAAATATTCCAAATTGACATCCATTTATTGTTAGCTATTCAAGGTCCTGTCTTTTTGACAACAAGGCAGATTGTCTGATAAGAACACATCATTTAAACTTAAAGTGAAGTGGTTGCTTCATTGAAAACAGCAGGCACAAACACGCTTGATGATTCGCTAATATGATACCCACACAAGTCCTTCAGTCCCGCTGTATTTTTAGCAGTGAGTGCACAGATCATTGGAATGCTAGATAAAAGGATAATGTGGACGAGGATGTCAGCAGTGGGAAAACAATTAGAGAGCAGGGACGGTTTGCGGTCTAGAAAAGAAGAGAAACACTGTTTGCTGAATGTAAATGAACAGTAAATTAGATTTGATTTCTGGCAAATTATGCTTTGATACCGCATTCAGCAAGCGCCGGCTTCAATCAGTGTCAGGCCACGGCTCTGTTATGCTAATGGACATCTAAGAAGACCGTGTGGGATGATATGGAAATCAGACGGAGGAGCGGAATGTGGAAAGAAGACCTGTGTTACACGAGGGGGCTGCGGGACCCCGGGGTTAATCATATCATGTTCGGTGTTGTTTCTACACCGGAGGATGGTACAGTGTGGCAGGGATTAAAGAGGAGATAATGAAGAGGCAGATAAGGCCACTGTCTCCATCACAACTTGGCTGCAGTGTCATTCCACGTCTTTGTTTAAAAATTGTTTTCTCTCGTTTTACACAGGTTACCATTCCAAACACAACAGAGCATTCGCAACCCCACTTAATCCAATTTGGGGTCACTGGAGCTGGAGCCTTGGCACCTTGGACAGGGCAGGAATCACACACACAATTGACCCGGGTTAAAACCCTAGTGTGGGTAAGTAGAGATGATGGCTGAGCGATGATTTTTAATTTTTATTGTTTATACCAGGCAGTGCTATTTTAGTTTGAAATCAAAGCGTTTTATGGCGTGAATTAACTGTACTTAGTGTAAAGTGTAAAATAATCTCACATTTGGGTTGTTCACGGAAATGGCACCTTCTCTCATGTGATGGCTGAAGTGGTGTATACCACTGATATTTTAAGTAAATTAAATGATTATGTTAAATATCTACCACAAGATATTTTTGCTATACTAAAATTAAAATTGAGGCATTTTTATACAAGTGTTGTCACCCTCTAAGTTGCTTGTTTCTTTCAGTGATTGCATATTTAAAATAACATAAAATCAAATTAGTGAAGTGCATATTGTGTTCAGTGTGTTGATGTCTCTTAATTAAGATTTTTTTAACAGGTAGCTAAGGTGAATTCTAAAAAAAATGTTATTTTCAAACCACAGTGCAACAGTAAAAGCATTAAGGACACAATAAGCAGGGATATTTATTTAGCGTAGTCGGAAGTGCAGCAACATCGCATGATTGCATAGGGAGAATGTGGCAACTCCAAACAGACAATGATGGGCTCCATCACATGGCACACACATCCACACTGGGCCGATTTGGTGCAATCAAATAACCAACCAAGAACAGCATTGGTTTGTTAGAGGAAGACAGGAAGACGCGGCTGTAAATCCAGACAGAATGTGCAGTGTCTCTGTATTGACAATCTCTGTGCCGTGACTCAAAACCAAGATTTTGGATCTTTGAGACAGCAGTGCCAACAACAATGCCACCTTTAAACAAAACTGTTTTTGAAAGTTTAATTCTGTGGTACAGTAGGTGAAGATGTGGATTTAGACTTCAGATCAGACCTCTAGCTCACTGCCTGGCCTGTCATGTATGTTCTATACTGTATATCACAAATGTAGGATTCTCAAAATCTATTTAATCCATTTTAGGGTGATGGAGGGCCACAACCTATGTTGGTTGCCCTGGGAAAAATGCAGGGGACCAGCTCACTTACTCAGGGTAAGTTTTAGAATCCCAAATCACCCAAACTTTGGAGGAAAACCAGAGTATAAGGAGAAATACAAACACAGGAAATCATACAAATTCATATCTGGACTGCAGAAGAATGGATTAATGAGATAGCAGCACTACCCACAGCACCATCAAGCCATACATTGCTTATTATGTCCTAACGTTTCTTTCATTTATTGTCTCTGTAGCGGACTGTAGAGGTCCTAACCAGCCTCCACCCTGCTGTAATAGCCTCCCTGTACAACCTTCTTCAAACAGCTCCCTCTACAGTCAGACCCTTTCCCTTCAGATTTTCTCTTACTTTATCCATCCACCTCCCCTTAGGCCTCCTTCGCTTTCTCTTCACCTGTACTTCCATTCCCATCACTCATTTTTGCCCACATATTCTTTGTCTGTCTTCATGATATCTCCATACCACTTCAGCCTACTTTCCTGTTCTTTCTTAGCTATCTCTCCCACTTTGCTGTACCTCTGGTTGTCTTATTTCTTGTAACTCCACACATCCACCTCAACACTCTCATTTCTTCCACATCTAACATATTCTCCTGCGCTCCTTTAACTGCCCAGTGGTTATACCCCTGTAGCAGATGGCCGGGACCCCTCCACGCTGGAAGGACTGGGGGAGCCATTCTACTGTTACCTTCCCCGGACTGCTAGATGGCAGCCCCCCTGGGTTGCAGCAGTGCCTCGGACTTCCGCAGGACTTCATGGGGGTTGTACTTGGTTACAGCCCTGTTGGGATCCGAGGGCGCCGCCAGGGGGTGCCGCAACAGCTGCTGAGTCATCTTGGGCGAGTTTTCTGCCGCAGTGTGTGAGTGTTATAAAAGGAGCCAGCAGTTGTTACTCTGGGAGCAACATTCGGGAGGAGGGAGATGAAGGTTGCCTGGATGAGAAAGGAGAAAGAGAAAAGAAGAAGAAGAAGAAGAAGAGTACTGTGTAGAGGTGGGCTTGTGTTTTGTGAACTGTGGTTGACTT
Organism: Polypterus senegalus; assembly: GCF_016835505.1. Classification (NCBI taxonomy): domain Eukaryota; kingdom Metazoa; phylum Chordata; class Cladistia; order Polypteriformes; family Polypteridae; genus Polypterus; species Polypterus senegalus. The sequence goes on from NC_053155.1 coordinate 304,898,383, forward strand.
GTGGGGACGAGGAAGGCGTTTCTCACAAGGAAAAAGAAAAATAGAAACTATTGTGTGCTTTGAACCCGTGTTCTATGTCTGTCTGTGTCAGGGCTGGCCTTTATACCCCTTTCTTAAAAACCTGACTTTTAACTTTTGCCTTAATTCTGTAATCACACAGCACTCTTGATACCTTCTTCCAGTTGATGAAATGATCAAATGAATAATCCACTGCATCCACTGAACAGTGTCATCTCCAGGCAGAGGAGTAGCTTCAGTGACAGACTTTTGTCACTGTCCTGCTCCACTGACAGACTGAGGAGATCATTCCTCCACCACACTATGCGACTCTTCAGTTCCACCCGGGGGAGTAAATGCTAACATTAATTTTATTTTTATTTTTTTCATTTTTTCATGTTTATTACTATTTAATTTAATAGTGTTTCTTTGTATCAGTATACTGCTGCTGGATTATGTGAATTTCCCCTTGGGATTAATAAAGTATCTATCTATCTATCTATCTATCTATCTATCTATTGCTCCATCCTGGTCTAACACACCTAAATTGTCCTAACATTCTAACTCAAGTAAGGTTTCCTAAGTCAGTGGTGGGGACTAAACTAGCAATCCTGTAGTTACCAGTTGAACATCTTGGCCACAAAATCATTTTTACACTTATATGGACATAAAAAGTCCATCTATCAATGCATTCTTTAATTTGTCTTTCTTTCTTTCAAAGGTTCACAGGGAAGCAGAGCCTATTCTGGTAGGACCAACCCTGGATGGGGCAATACTCGCTTACTTTAACTCATTATGGAAGAGGCAATGTAGTATCCCTGACATGCTTGCCTTTGTTTTGTTGGAGGAAGCTAAGTGCTCTACCATTAGTTAGTTAGCCACTCTTCCGTCATCTTTGATGTTGCGTTCCCATCTGTTATAAAGCTTCCTCCACTTCTGCCTGTCCTGCTCCACTTCCTCCAGGTTTCCTCCCCTTGCTCCTATGTATCATGGAGGGAACGTGCAAACTAACCATGAGAAGACTAGAAACTGAACGTATATCCCTGGAACTGTGAAATGAAATTAATTATAATGCTGTGTTTATGTTTCTTTCATATCTGTCACAGATATAAAAGTTCATACCGTCTTGAGCCTTATGATACTCATGTCTTTTGCCATTAAACTGTTTTATGCTCCTGTATAAGACTGGGTTTAACAGGCATTTACATTTTGGTGGATGATCTTGAGTTTGGTGGGCTGTGCAGTGCTCTGAGCCAATGCACTGCGAGGAATGGTATATTTAATATAAATCATTGTGCTGTCACTGATATGATTGCTATTCATAAGTCGCATCGACCAGGGAGCTCTGTTTCTTCCATACACAGCATAGAATTGTCCTTAATAATAATGAATACCTCCCTGTGTGTTCAATCATTCATCCACCCATTCATTCATTTCCTGAACCCACTTATTCCAAAACAGGGTCATAGGGATGTATAACCACGTCTGGTTTCATTTTTTCAACATTCATTTACTCATTTCCCATACTCTGTAGTTTATATGGTGCTCTAGCAAAAAAATGAAATGTTTTCGCTTTCAAGGGAACTCCTGATTGCACACCAAAGACCCCTACTTGGCCTTGATTCCCCTTGCTGAAAAATACACGGGTCAACAAAAAGCCCAGTCATTTACTACAAAAAAATCTAACCCCATAAAATAAATCTTTGGTGCCAAATGATAACTTTGACATTTGATTTATATGACTGTCGAAGAGCGATATGAAAACCTGCTTAAGGTCACCTGTGTCATGTTTAGCTAGACAATACCTTTTTTTTTCATCTTTCCCCAGACTCGGCAGATGTTTTGTTAGATATGGGGAACCTTTACATAAATAAAATGAGGAATTTTACATTATGAATTAGAATGTATGCTTTGCAGTAAAGGAACAGAGAGCTACTGTAGTTCATGGAATTATCATTATAACAAACACTGATACTGCCAGCACAGAATGCATCGACTTACCAAGCTGTGGACTTTCCCTTTAAGGACCGTGTTTTTGTCCTTTAATCCTTTCCATTTTTATTTTTGTAATTTATGTTTACTGTAATTTTAATTAATTTTTTTTTTTTTAATATTTACGGTTTTGACCTATTTCCTTTCTTCAGAATTACCTATTTAGGGCTCTTGGTGTTCAGTTGGGGATTAACTGAATTAAGGAACCTGATGATTTAGACACTTTAGGTTTTAAGCAGTGTTCTTCGGCACTATTTTGTGGTTCCTTGTGGTAAGTTTTGGCATTTATATGTATATTTTGACTCATTTTATGGTTTCGTACAGTGGGGATTCTAGTCTAAAGATTTTCTTGTTTTGGAAAAGTTCCGTTATTTGCTAACTCGATGAGGTCGTTATGTCTTCACACAGACAGAGTTTGAGAGTTGAACCAGGAGGTAGTTGATTATACAGAAGAAGGGTAAAACCGGGAGATTATGAACATGAGCAACAAAATAAAAGACATAAAACTGGTCAAAATTTCAAGAGAAGAAGTTTAAAACCAATGGTGCATTTGAAAAGAGCAATTTGAAAATGGGTTTTAATTCTACAATTAGGATAAGGAAGGGAAATCCAGGATGACCTTTTATTCCGTCACTTCACTGTCTTCCGAGGACACATCTCAAACAAAGCATGAAGTGGCACTAACAACAGGAACCCAAAATGGTGGCGATCATGAAAAAACAAAATGATGGATTAAATGGTTTAAAACCCTGTGCAACTCTAAAAGTGACAGGAATTTCCAGTTCATATTCAGAGAAACCCAAGAACCCATAGTATTAGAACTCAGAAATTCATGGAGAAGACGACATAAAAAATAGAAATAGAAACCAAAATAATAACAGAGGTAAGTTTCCTCTTGTGACCTTGATTGTCACATCATTTACATCATAGGAGTGGGGGCTCTGAGATTAAGGATCTACGCCGGTATCAGGAAGGTTGCTGCCAAGAGGGATCCTACAATACTGGGCCCTTGAACAAAGCCCTTGACCTGCAACTGCTGCAGGGGTGTTGTATGATGGCTGACCCAATGCTATTACTTCAAGGGGTATACAAAAACTTACAATGGTGAATTTTTTAAAAAAGACATGAGACATGTAATGATGGCGGCAGTCACATCATACCTTTTCTTTCGGTTGGATAAATTTCTCTAAAGCAATTCTAGCGATCGTTATCTTTCAAACAGCTCTGTACTAGTGTCAGGTTCAGTTCTGGTATATTGAACTCCTACATAAAGACATGCAAAATTTGACAAATTAGAGGAGGTCATTTAATTCAAATTTGTTTAACTAACAGCTAAGATATTCTTATCTGTCTACGACTCTGATTTTCGCTTTGCCTTCCCGTTTTGTTTGCCTGATCATTTTGTTGCTTACCCAGTCTCCCTCTTAAGACACCTTTGAGCTCAGTTAAATATGTCCTGCTTAGTTTCGATACCGACAATAATCCTAAGAAGTGACATCACATTACATTCTTTTTGTAAGTTTGTTCATTTTCTAGAGGATTTTTTGTTCCGATTTTACTGCTTTCCGATTTGGCTCTCTCTTGCTGTTAGGTTTCGATTCTTGGTTTAGCGGATTTAGACTTGTTTTTTATTTGGTTTTCTTTTGAATACGTCTTTATTATTATTTTTTGTTATTTTGAAGTGAATGCTTTTTTGGATTTTTGTGGAGATTTTTTTTGAGTGATCTATTTATTTTTTTAATTTAATTAATTAATTCAACTAAATATTACATACTTTGTGTTATTTTTTGGCAGCTCTGGCTTTCCCCATTCCCCATAACAGTTTTTTACATCTTGGGCAAACAGAAATACAAAAAGAACTCCAGGTTGGGTTAACAGAAGGAATTTTGTGGTTATTTGCTTGAAGAAATCACATTGGGAAAGAAAGAATCCAGAGGTTTTAAGGTAAGGTAAGGTAAGGTCTACCTTTGATCAGCAAATCTTGATGGTTAAGGAACTGTATGTCATTTTTATTCAATTTGATATGAGTGCGTTCAAAACTGAAATTATAGTGTACATATGATATTAATATTTTTGAGCTTGCTTGACTACAATTAAAAAGATATACATGTGCTTTATAAGTTTATTCAATTTCACTTTCTCCTTAGTTTTCAGATCTGGATGCTGTCCCAATGACTGGTAGGGTGTCAGGGTATAAAACAGTCCAGTTACCAATTCATTCATCCTTTCATTTTCTAAACATGCTTTATGATTAATAAATAATGAAACAGCAGCACAACAAACACAAGGTAGGTGCCACCCCGGACTCAAATTCCAGTCCTTGTACCCGCTCTCTCACTCATACTGGGCCAGTTTAGAGACACCAGTTAACTCCACCTGCACATCTTTAGAATAAGAACACAAACCCGGAGTGTGCTAAGAACACCAGCAAGAGCAAAGAGAGAAAATGTAAACTCCAGACGGACAGGCACTGGGATGGGAACTGAGCTAATAATACAGGAAATATGAATAATCTCCAAAAGCATTTCTTTAATAAACAATACACTGCAGAGATATTAGCCATGAGCTAAACTACTTACCTGAGGAAAAAGAAACAAGAGAGCGGCTTGGTGGATTTAATCTCTATCACATTTTTGTCTGAAGCAGTAATTTAATTTAAATTTCAGTTTGCTTTAAGTAAAACAATATTCCAGATTTTACTGAGATTAATGAAATGTTATTATTAATAGTATGTTTGTAAAAACACAATGTAATCCACTGAAGTTCTTTCTTTAGTCCAGTGACTAAAGTACACAAAAATATAAGAATTTCAGTTAATTCAAAACAAAGCTAAACCTTCCAGATGTCTTTTTCTGAAGAAACACTCCAGTATTTGAATTCTTTCTTCAGGAAAACATAACATAACCTTATGAAAAATGAGATTCTCAAGATGAAAAGTGTGTTTGAGAATATTATGTCTTTTAAAATATAAATGTGTAATATAATAATACTAATAATAATAATAATAAAGTGCAATAATGCTGCTGGTGTTATAAGTACTACTAGTAATAATAATAAAATAATAAGCCCATTCATTTCTAAAGCCACTTATATCAGTTTATCATCATGGCTGCTGTACTTTGTCCTTCATGAACTGCTTCAAGGTATGGAAGTAGCACATAATATATTATTATTATTATTATTATTAATAATAATAATAATAATAATAATAATATCATCAGAGTTCTTCACCAAGCATCAAACCCCATGCATCTCACTACGAGCCTGGCTCACCATCATGTTCAAGGGAAAGGTGTGAACAATATGGAGCAATATTTCAGTCAAAATTAAATTAATAATCCATAAAAACATAAAAGTACCTTGAATTCTGACAATAAACACAACTTGTCTTATTTTGGAAGAATGAAGTGGATAGGACTGGCAGACTTTGTTGGTCTGCATGGCCCCTTCTCATCTAGGTTGTTCTAAAATAGATATTAATAGCAGCCTGGAAAGTGGGTACAATATGATTAAATGTGTCATGAAAAATATTTTAGGGTTGCTTACTTCTTTATGTAGTTATGTACCTAATTCTTCATTTATTTAATTGAAACCACATGCAACATAAAATACACAATTTATTTAAATATATAAATACACAAATAAATGTAAATATATATATATAAATAAAAATAATGTAAATGTGACAATAAATAATTAACAACAACATAACATGTAGGTATAAATGAATAAATGTGTCATGAAAAATATTTTAGGGTTGCTTACTTCTTTATGTAGTTATGTACCTAATTCTTCATTTATTTAATTGAAACCACATGAAACATAAAATACACAATTTAATTAAATATATAAATACACAAATAAATGTAAATATATATAAATAAAAATAATGTAAATGTGACAATAAATAATTAACAACAACATAACATGTAGGTATAAATGAATAAATGTGTCATGAAATATATACAGTACAGGCCAAAAGTTTGGACACAGCTCCTCATTCAATGTGTTTTCTTTATTTTCATGACCATTTACAGCACTTCATCACTCTCCTTCTTGGTCAAATAGCCCTTACACAGCCTGGAGGTGTGTTTGGGGTCATTGTCCTGTTGAAAAATAAATGAGCGTCCAACTAACCTGACTTCTGCACAACACAACTGCTGGTCCCAACCCCATTGATAAAGCAAGAAATTCCACTAAATAACCTGATAAGGCACACCTGTGAAGTGAAAACCATTTCAGGTGACTACCTGTTGAAGCTCATCGAGAGAATGCCAAGAGTGTGCAAAGCAGTAATCAGAGCAAAGGGTGGCTATTTTGAAGAAACTAGAATATAAAACATGTTTTCAGTTATTTCACCTTTTTTTGTTAAGTACATAACTCCACATGTGTTCATTCATAGTTTTGATGCCTTCAGTGAGAATCTACCAATGTAAATGGTCATGAAAATAAAGAAAACACATTGAATGAGGAGGTGTGTCCAAACTTTTGGCCTGTACTGTATTTCTTCATGTATTTATGTAATTATTTCGTCATTTATTTATTACAGTGACACTGCATGCAACATGAAATATGCAATGAAATGAAAACTGTCACTTTCACTCGTCAAAGTTGAGAGGGCGGGCTCTAGTAAGTACTATCATTTCTTTGCTGTATTGTCAAATGCCACATTTACAGCAGACACTTCAGATGCAAACTGATGTCAATCCAAAATCAAGACAAGCCAGAGCCCACCCAGCCAACTGTGAGGAGGGAAAATGACAGTTTTCATCTTACTGCGTCTTTCATGCTGCATGAAGAGTCACTGTAATAAATAAATGAAGAAATAATTACATATATACATAAAGAAATCAGCAGCAAAAATGATATTTTGTGACATTTTATCATTTATACTTATAGTTAATGTTGCTAATAATCATTTATTGTCACATTTCATAGTACTTTTATTGATTTGCTTATTTATTTAATTTTGTTTAAAATATTCCTCCATATAAGATTCCTGTGAACAGTCCTCTCAGAGTCTGGTTGAGTGGTGGAAACAATCAAGAAAATAAAAAACGAACAATAAGATGGTATGTTTTTAGTTTATGGGACTTCTATCACACTGCAATGAACTGTAACTACAGTGCTCTAAATGGCTCTCGAAAATTTACTTGGTGAATCAGTTACACATTTAACATCGTGTTTCTGGTGATCATGGTTTGGTGTCCATTTTTGCTGTTGTCTTTGTATGCCGAGTGAGTTCTAACTCTACAGTGAGGTAGATTTCCTGGGGTAAAATAACATTTTAATAAGCTGATGGAGTTAATGAGAAATACTTTATTGTGACAACTACCTGTTTTGAGAAGCACATGATAGATAGATAGATAGATAGATAGATAGATAGATAGATAGATAGATAGATAGATAGATAGATAGATAGATAGATAGATAGATAGATATGAAAGATAGATAGATAGATAGATAGGGAGTATATACATCCATCCATCCTCTTCCGCTTATCCGGGGTTTGGCCTTGGGGCAGCAACTTAAGCAGATAGACCCAGATTGATCTGAAAGGCCACTTCTTCCAGCTCTTAGATAGATCCCAAGATATGAAAGGCCAGCCGGGAGACACATCCCTCCAGGATAGATAGATCTTCCCGGGCCTCCTCCCGGTTGGATGCCCGAACACCTCACCATAGGAGGCGTCCAGGAGGCATCCTGATCAGATAGAGCCACCTCATCTGACTAGATCGATAGCGGAGGAGCAGCGGCTCTACACTGATAGATCCCGGATGACTGAGTTTCTCACCTATCTTTATATATAAACAGATATAATAGATAGATAGATAGATAGATAGATAGATAGATAGATAGATAGATAGATGTAAAGACACTACAGATAGATAGATAGATAGATATGAAAGGAACTATATGATAGATAGATAGATAGATATGAAAGGAACTATATAATAGATAGATAGATAGATAGATAGATAGATAGATAGATAGATAGATAGATAGATAGATAGATAGATAGATAGATAGATAAATCGATCTTTATTTGTCCTCATGTGGAAATGTGACTTTTTACAGAAGCTCTATAAATAAATAAATACATAAATGGACAGCTAAATAAATATATAAACACATACACACTCTGTGGTCTGACTAAAATGGAAGAAAACTGAAAAAGGAAGAAACCTTCTGACAGTCCCAGTGAGACACTATACATGTGTTTTACTGTTGATATTAGAGCCCCTTCGTGTTTCTCGACCCACTTCTTCTGAATGATTCATTGGCTCAAAGCCCTCGGTGTTGGTGTGTCACACAGACCATGTGCAGCATTGTTCATAATCGCACTCAGTTTTGTTCTTATTCTCTCCTTTGCAACGACCTCCAGCGGGTCCAGAGTGTGCCCCACTATGCACTAACAGGCACGATTCTTATTAACACTGCCTAACAGATGGATGGTATCAATATAATGAATTTAAAAAACAGGTACTTTTAATGATTATAAAGCTAGAAATAAAAATTGTGCAATTCCCTAGTTTAGCCTTTTAGATCTGTTTAAAAAATAAGTTGGATGTCACATTTATGATTGATTGCTATTAACTTTTCACAAAAGAAAATCTTTCTAATCCATTAGCTGACTACTTCTATGTCAGATCTGATCACAAAGCACTAAAGTAATTCTGAAGACTCTCACAAACTTGTTGGCTGTGATGTATTTTTAATTAATTTGGAATTAATTTGGCCTTGACTCGGTTGGATATTCACTTACTGCTGGCCATCTAATGAGGCAAATAATCTGCTTATTATCGGTACTCAAAGTGGTTCTCTAACTTTAAATTAAAGTGACACAATTTGCTTTTTGAGCTATCTTAGTTAGCAGCGTGATTTCTTAGCTTATTTTTTTTTCATGCATTAAATCAAATGCTCACAACTTCAGATTTGCTACATATTTTTATTCAAACTCACATTAACTAATGGGGGGTCCGGTGTAGCTTGCAGCAGTGGGTTACAAGTCAGGAACCAACCCCAGCTGAAGCACCCATCAATTGTAATTTTCATCAAATGTGTTGTAATCAGATCATGGCAGAGGGCATCCCTGGATGTGGCACCGGCTCATCACGGGTAACAGAGTTTAGAGTTGTCAGGTCAACCTAACTGGTGCGTTTGTATAATTTGTAAGGAAACTGGTTACACTGGATGAACCCATGGAGACACAGCAATAAAGCACATGGAACTTATCCCAAGTCTTTGGAGCTAAGCAGGAACAGTCCAGGCATTGATTCACATGTACAGTATACATTTTTTTTAACCCACTTATGCAGTTCATTGGAAGGGAAGCTGGTACTAATCCAGGCAGGGCTGTGCCACTTAGCTATTTAGATTTTAGTTCACTCATGGGCACTTGTGAAGCAAGTCTTGGCACTGAGCTGGCAGCCTTTTAGTTTATAGCCCAGTTCATTAGCCATTCAGCCATGCTGCTTTTTAAAATGGTAAACACAGGTCTATGATTAAGTAACTAGTGTATTCTCCTTGTTCTCCATTCATGATCACTCCGTCCATGGATTATATTTTAAAATGCTGAAGGAGTTGAACGGTAACTGAAAAAATCCCCCATGTAAAGTCTCTCAGATATGTTTTCACGTTTTGCGATCGGCTTCTGTTTACCTCTGTGCTTTTTAATTTACACCAAGTGAGAGGACATCTATGTCCATTTGTCCAAATAGTCACGCATCAGTGCCGTAGCCCCTCCAGATCTCCCCTGGCAGTAAATCTTTGATCGTATTGAGCTGCTCGGCTTTGTGTTTCTGCGTCTGCTGAACAAGATCAGTCCATTTATATGTAAGGAGCAGTTTATCGAAAGAACTGTTGACTCTTGCTAGTCCATTTATGTCTATTACGAAGAGGCCTTGTATGGTTGGCCTCCAAGTGTTTCCTATCTGTCTCCAACAAAAGCTGATCTATATGTAAAGTAAACAGAAGATGCGTTTCTCATAAATGAATGAGAGTTTATTAGCTTCATTGCATCATTTATTGCAATCTGGGTACACGGCAGGAACTAAATTACTGAGATTGTCTATGAGTTGAGCAAGCACAGAATTAATGCATATTTAAACAATGTGCCTACCTGCCTTTGATGGGATGTAGTATGACAATTACCCAGCCGAGCTTCAAGTTCTAAAAATGGCAGCTCGTTTGATTTGAGACTTTAATGATTTATTAAAGTCATCTTCACCTCAGAGGAAATGGTGTATCAGACAAGATATTTAATTCATGATGGAACACATCTGCCCAGGGGCTGGAGGATTTTTAAAACAAATACATTTCTGAAGGCTCTTTTTCTCTCGGTCATATTTTATTCAGAGAGGTAAAGCAATTACTGTCTCCTTTCTGAGGATAGACTGAATGTTTAATTTTCAAAGATCTTTCACCCTAATAATTTCTGACAATCACACAGTGGGCATTAAACCTTAGGCTGTTTTGACCCAGACAATTTTCTATGTTATTATTATTATTAGTAGTATTATTATTATCATTATTATTATTGCTTCTTTTCTGGTTGGTATTTCTTTTAATTAACCCTTAAATCTGACGCAAAACTCCCTGATCCCAGCTCTTATTATTATAACAAATGAAAAACAGGGATGAGGAATAAAAAAAAAAAAAAAAAAGTCAGAGGCTAATCGAGATTAGGAAATAACGTTTAAAGAACTTCCTCTAAATTTCTATTTTATTGAGCAAATATATGAAATGCTATTAAAGGTACTTTGATTTCTGTTTTTAATTTTTTAATATTTTGTTCTTCCACTTTTTCCTACTAACTACTTCCATCTAGACTTTTGAAGAGCACATCTTCAAATTTTATAATTAATTTAACAACAGAGTAGATTCCGATGTAGTCTAAACAATTTGAGCCAGTTCTTGAAGTTATACCCTGTTGGGCGCAGTCATTGTTAACATTTGCGATGCTCCTTCTATTGGAATTAATTTCGTAATGCAAGTAGTGATAAAAAAATCACGTTTTCCATTCCAACACATGGCACCTCGTCAGCATGAGAAACTTGTACTAAATGCTGCATAATTATGGCAAGAGAGAAGCTAAAATTTACCACCCCAAATCTGAGAATGCTGGGACATTCCAAAACAAGTTAGGATGGGTACAATGAGGTATGATAATTAAATAACGATGTGATTTCGAACAGTGGTACAAAAGCAGTATCCATGCAAGGAAGAGTCCTTGAGGATTAAAGATGGGCAGAGGATCTCCAATTTCTCAACAAGTGCATGAGTAAATGATTGAAATGTTTAAAATCAATGATCCTCAAGGAAAGATTGGAAGGGATTTGCATATTACTTCCTCTACAATTCATAATATCATGAAACGATTCAAGGAATCTGGAGGAATTTCAGTGTACAAAGGGCAAGGGTGTAAACCTAAGGTGAACACCTATGATCTCCGATCCCTCAGATGGCACAGCATCAAGAAGCATCACTCATCAATGGCTGATAGAATCACATGGGCAAGGCCTGTTTACTTTGGCAAACCTTTGTCAAGCACTAGAATACGGAGTTACTTTCACAAAATTCCACTTCAAAGTTTACAGTGCAAAAAGGGAGCCTTTGGTTAACCATGTCCAGAAGCGGCATCGACTTCTCCGAGCTTGGGTGGCATCTGGCATCACACAGTGGAAATGTGTATTGGTGTCAGACAAATCAGTATTCCAGATCTTTTTGGGAAGAAATGGACACCATGTGATCATGAAGAACTGCATCCAAAACATAAAGGACCATGACAGACAGACTGTTATCAGTAGCAAGTCCACCCGGGAGTAAAGTCAGGGTCTGTCATGGTATAAAGTATCTATCTATCTATCTATCTATTGGGTCAGACAAATCAGTATTCCAGATCTTTTTGGGAAGAAATGGACACCATGTGATCGGAACCAAAAACATAAAGGACCATCCAGACTGTTATCAGTAGCAAGTCCAAAAGTCCTGTCATGGATGTCAGTGCGCAAAGCCCATTTAATGTAGGTAATGTAGGAAAGTGCATTGAGATTTTAGAGTACCAAATGCTGCCTTCAGGACGACATCTTTTCTTGGGATGTTCATGCATTTTTCAACAAGACAATGCAAAACCACATTCTGCACACATGACAAAGGCATGGCTGTGGAAGAAGAAGGTCCAAGTACTGGACTGGCCTGCCTGCTGTCCTCACCTGTCCCCAGTAGAGAATGTGTGAAGAATTTTGAAACGAAAAATGCTACAAAAACAACCCGATACTGTCACACACCTTAAGACGTGTTTGCAGGAAGAATAGGACAAAATGGCACCTGAAACACTTCATCACTTGGTATCCTCAGTGCCAAAACATCTGCTAAGTGTTGTGAGAAGAAATGGCGACATTTTGTGGAGTGTGTTGCAGGCCTGAAATGCGGGAATGGATGTACATTAACGAATGAAGTGAACCTGACAGGACAAAACATGAAATATCTTGGGATTTATATTGTCTGCAATGAATGAAAAGTCAAAGTAAATTTAAGAATCACGTTTTAACTAACCAATTAATTAATTATGTAAAGCAAAACATAAAACTGCAGAATGTGCAAGAAAACAGACAAACTAGCAATGGTGATGTTGCTACAAAAAGGGTGAAATAATTCAAGTACAAAATAATGATTAACTACACAAAAATGTATATCCTGGAGTAGGAGACAAGTAAGAAATAGCCAGGCCAGAGGTTATATAAAGACATATAAAGATATGTACAGTAAGTTTAGTATATACTATATTCAGAGGGTCCTTGGGTTACAACGTCTCTACATACGACGTTTCGAATTTACATTTACAACAATGAGTGTTTTGGCTTACGCCATTAGCGTCGTACTTACAGACTATGTGAGCGAACTAGTTTGGTTGCGCGCAGAGGAAGAATACGCAGTAACGCGGCGTATGAGTGAGGGAGTTGGCGAACTAGTTTGGTTGCACACGGAGGAAGTGTTCCGTTTGTATTGCTTTGTTTGGTGACTTTGTGGCCCTTATCATGGCTCCTAAATGAAAGTCAGAGTCTTCAGATGGTAGTGCTTCGAAGAAGAGGAAAGCCATCACGATGGAAGTGAAATTAGACATTGTAAAGAGATCAGAAGGAATCAAGGCAAGGAATTTTTTTTACACTCATTTTTTGTCATTTTTCTGTTACTACAGTACAGGGTACAGTACAGTATATTTGTGTCCTTTTCCTTTTTCTGTGGCTTAGTTGTGTTTTTATGTTCTAGATTATGATTTTGCAAATGTTTTAGAATAGGTAAGTAACTTAGTTTAGGGTGTGTTTCGACTTACACCAAAATTCGGGTTACATCACTGTTGTAGGAACGGAACTGTGGCGTAACCCGAGGACCCCCTGTATATATATATTATATATGTAGTGTGTATATATATATATATATATATATATATATATATATACAGGGTGACACAGAAAAACGTGAACTTTTGAAAAACCCAATAAAAATAGAAGAAATCCAACAAAAAAATTTTATTGACAGCAATTGAACCACTACAACTTGCCTTTTAAGAGACAGTAATCCAAATTATCAATGTCTGAAAATTACGTCCTGTAGATGGCATCCTCCTGTATATGCATTCTTCCAATTTGCTGTTGATCGCTACAACATCTCAGCTAGGATACCACGAATTTTGTCTTGAATTCTTTGTTTCAGTTCATTCAGTGTCCTTGGCCGAGTCGTGTAGACCCGACTCTTAAGGTAGCCCCACAAGAAAAAATCACAAACGGACAAATTCGGTGATCTTGAGGGCCAGGGAATGTCACCGAATCTTGAGATCACATGGTTACCAAACAATTCTTGCATAGTTGCCATTGATTGCCTTGCAATTGATTACTAAATTACTAAATGGCGAGACTGTTTACAGCTCAAGGTCCCTGTTCCGCAGTGCTGCCAACAGTATGCATTTCAAAAGTTACCGTTTTTCTGTGTCACCCTATATATATATATATACTTGAACCCGGACACACACAGACGGACATCGCTGGCTCCACCACACACTGTTTATTTACAATATTTACAAGTCACGTGCACCACAAACCCCAGTGCCTCCAGCACCGTTTCCCCCAATGTCCAGGCCTCACAGTCTCAATGCCTCTCTCCTGGCTGCCTCCAGTCCTCTCTCCAGCTCCGCCTCTTCCACCCGACTTCCGTTCTCGACTGAAGGGAGCTGGCCCCTTAAATAGGAACCCGGATGGGCTCCAGCTGCTTCCCGGCACTCCTCCGTAAACACACCCCAGTGTGGCGGAAGTGCCAGCTGCGTACCCGGAAACCATCCAGGTGTCCCCTGTCGTCTCCAGGGATGTTCAGGTGCTGGGCGCCACCTGGCGGTGGCCACGGGTCCCTACAGGGCTGGGCTTCCAAGCCCTTTAACCATGGCCCCCAACATAACCAGGGCGGACGCCAGATGCCACAATATATATATATATATATATATATATACACATATATACATATATATATATTTGCATAAGCTAAGATGCTTACTAGGCCAAATCCTTTTACCAAGGCAGCATTAATAAAACTAATATCGGTATTAATATGCTGGCCTAACCTTCAACTGCTTGTTAACTTAATAGTTCATTTTTTTCTTCTTCATTAAAAGGAAATGGATAGTGCAGATAAAGTCTTGACATTTTTCGATTTAGCTTTGATTTGAATCTCCTTTACACTCTCTTGAAAGCCCCAGATGACAGACAGATATAGCAGTGCGCTTTAACAGCTACATACAATATAGCAAAGGTGACAAGTGGTAACTGAAAAAGGCTTTGCATTCCAACAGAAGTGCAAACGAAGACATTGGAGACAAAGGTCAGACATAACCTTTGATCCTGTGTTTGATCCTTGAAGCGCTTACCCGTGTTAGCAACTCAGTGCAGATGCATTCAGGTTTAGTCGATTAACAGGTTAGTAACACAGCAGAAGCAGATTGCAGTAAGCAGTAAACAGAGCAGTAAATGAAACAACAACAAAAAAATAAAAAATAAAACACAATAATTCTGCAAGAGTTGAAAGCAGAGGTGTTTTTAAGGCGGCTGCATTTCACTTTGCTATATTTCTGTGCACTTGTTAGTAAAAAGGTGAATAATAATTAATGAAGCTTGATTTCAAGCACTGCGTGAAGCTCATGCACAAATGGGTTTTAAGGATGGTTACTTACCAACAGGGCGAGCTGGAGACAGAATAATGATGTGGTGGAAATAGAAACAGAATAGACAAAAAAAAAAAAAACAAAAACACAAAAATAAATAAAAGTCAGGATGGATGACATGAACTGAGAACTCATTCTGACAAGGAATAAAAAGAAAAGTTATGAACCCCAATTTCTAAAGGCATCAAGAACATGCAGGCTGTGCCCGCCCACATCATTTTAGGGACCACAAGACTAACTAACAGGAAGTCAGGGGACACACCTCTCCCGCCTTCCCCCAATTAAGTAAACATTTCCAAGATGGAATTCTTTCAGTGCATGTCAGATTTCGGGAGAGCTGTTTCTCAGTTCCAATTATTTTCATATAGCCCTTAGTCAGGTGGCACACTCGGAGTGCTGTGAAAGCCTCAAGTAGTCTTCAATTTCCTGCAAGTGTTCTCTGCTCTCAAGGTTTAGAGTAGGATTTCCAGAGGCTTACTGTCAATGACATATACATGTCTTATACTCCCCTTTTTCTAGTTTTTTTGAAATCTATCTCCTACACTGACACTGACGGCCATGCTGTCTATTAGTTTCCAGTGTTAATTGACTCCTATCCACATATTATATTCTGACATGATGTTTGAATATTTGCAAGCTTTTCTCTCAGTTATGTACTATTTTAATATAGAGTACTTTATTACAGTATTGCCTGCTTTTTATTATTTGGCTAGTTCTCTTGGAAATCACAAAAGCTGAAGCATTGAACCTATGGGGAAAAATGGCATTAGATTCTGGTTGGACACTGGCATGGGAAGAGATGCAGTGGAGCGGATGCTCTCATCCCTCAAAGATCAATAATGATCTTCTCACAGGTTCATCTACTGAAAAACCTTGTTACAACTTCCACTTCCTCTTTAGTCAAGTTCACTCGTCTTTTAGGCATTCTGACAGAGACCGTTAGCGAGTGCAGGGCTGATCTGAGGACCTTACTAAAACATCCAATTAGTAATAGTGATGTATACAGAGGGCGGGGTTTTAATCAGTGCAAGTTTATGATGCTCACTTACTGGAAACTCCTCGTTTCTGGGGAACGATTTCAGGCCCTGATCCCCATGACGAATGGGGTTCCATGGCTTACCCACACCTCTTCGCGCAAGATGGACACACATTAATCCACTCAGGCTCAAAACATCTAAGGGCATCACAGGCCAGTTATTGCTCTGTCTGACATTTTCATGTTCTGCCACTCGTAATGTTTTTCCTCCTGTGTGTGGAGGCGAGTGAACTGTGGGTATCGCAAAATGGGCTACACTTTTATAAAAGTGCAAATTGCAGGGATTTATACTTACTGGGAATTGTTTGCTTTGAGTCATCTTTTAAGGCAAAGTCTTATTTCAGTCTTTTTTTTTACTATTTTTGTTTTTTTGAGAGTATCTGAATAAATTTGTGTATTTGTAAAAATTTCTTCACAGTCTTGTCCTTCCTAGACAAATGCTTTGAAGGTTTCATTCCCTAGATGGACATTTCTGTGGTATATTTTGGAATATTAAAAACTTGTTTGGAATTTTGAAATCCAGGGACCCTTTTGACCTGTGTTAGCCAATGCCAGCCTATGGAGTTTGGGAACAGACTGTCTGGGGTGAAGTCTATTTTTGGGCAATACAGAATAGGCTCTGGTCAGGTTTAAGGATCTTTTTAGATCTTTTATTTAATGTCTTTGCAACCCAGTTCATGTCAGATCTCTCTGGAAGGAGGGATGGTATCCCTTTGCAGAATCACTGCCAACATTCATAGTGCCTTCCCCTCAGAGAGTCGTCACTGTCACACATAGCATCTGTTTTGGAGAATCGCTGGTGGTATTATGGCTGAGCAATATACCTTTCTTAAACAACCCACAGCAACCCGTCGCAAGGCACTTTACAAACCGTGCAGGACCCGTTCCCATTGAATACAATGGTGAGTCACGACCCAATAGAGGCAATCCGTGACCAGCCCATAGTTTAAGAAACTGGGTCTTAGAGGCCTTACACTTTTGCACCATTTTGAGCACAGATACTCAAAACATGGGAAAGGGCATAAGCTACACTGCCAGGTAGGTAAGAGTCTGTCGCATGTGTTATTAGGCTGAGGGTGACAGTGGGGACAAGTCTGTCTGGTCTGTGCACTTTGTGCTCTCAATTTCCTGGCATTTTCTATCAATATGGGCTAGATTTCTGCAAATGCTTGAACACAAATTGTATTATTAATCAAAGTACACAGAGTCATCACTTTCTATCTATCTATCTATCTTATATAGTGCCTTTCATATCTATCTACCTATCTATTATATAGTGCCTTTCATATCTATCTATCTATCTATCTTTCTTATGAAGTGCCTTTCATATCTATCTATCTATCTATCTTATATAGTGGCTTTCATATCTATCTACCTATCTATTATATAGTGCCTTTCATATTTATCTATCTATCTATCTATCTTATATAGTGCCTTTCATATCTATCTATCTATCTATCTATCTATCTATCTATCTTATAAAGTACCTTTCATATCTATCTATCTTAAATTTTGAAGCATCATAATTATTAAATTGTCTATGAATGGTATCACAAGACCTTATCATACTATGTGCCTTTAAGAATGAAACTAAAATGCCCTTATCATTTGCTGAAATTGCATCTTTGTTTTATGACACTGTTCATAAGATTCAGAAAAGGCAGACATTTAATCAAAAGCCTGTAACTTCTTGATTTTGATAGAAATTGTTGTTTCCGTTAAATCAGACTCAGAAATGTCCAGTTCTCTAGTAATCAGCTATCATTTTTCCCCAAAAAATACTTACCCTTACAGACATTGCACTGTTGTCTAATATGTGTTTTGAAATTTTTAAATCCAAAATTCT
This sequence comes from Polypterus senegalus, assembly GCF_016835505.1. Taxonomy (NCBI): domain Eukaryota; kingdom Metazoa; phylum Chordata; class Cladistia; order Polypteriformes; family Polypteridae; genus Polypterus; species Polypterus senegalus. The sequence goes on from NC_053155.1 coordinate 304,916,464, forward strand.
GACACATACTGAAAATGACTTAATTCAACCTTGCATTATTACCCTCTATAATTAAAATTAACAACACCCACAGAGACTAAATATTCAATGTATACACAAATAACTATACATATATTTAAAAAATATATTTGGACAGCTGAACTGAAAAGAGCTCTTTTTATGGATGGATAAGCAAAATGTCATTTTACTGTTGCAAGATTAATCACTCCAGAAAGCAGCAATCTACAAGTCACTGGCTGACAGGTGAAAGCAAAGTAGGGTTGTAAATTGGCAGAAATCAGCAGATTTTTTTTTAATCAAATTCAAATTAAAATAAACACACATTCCTTCAGAGTAATCCACAGATATTCAGACTGGTAATGAAATAAAATGATTACTGAATGTTCATTGTCCAAGGTTATGCATGATTGGTTTCATTGTTATGAAGGGTGTAAAAAAAATATAGTAAAAATAGTTAAATTAAGAAATAAAAAAAAAACAATGTGGAGATAATGGAATGATGAAGCATTATAAAGAAGCCGAGAGACGACTTAAGAGCCTACTTTACATAGAACGGCTCTGTAGTGTTAAATTTCATGTAAGTATAAAGTTAACATTTCTGAAACAGACAGAAAAGGTAGCAGAGCATAAGATGACTTTACATCTTTCAGCACATTTTTTTTTTAAATTAAACATTACATATTTCTTTTGAAAGGGCATCTTATAAACTCTTCCTGTAATGGAGCAGCTCCACTTTATCATTTATGTAGTGTCTTCTCACAACTTGCTCCACTTGTACCCCGCAGATTGAAATGAAACAAACCCGTGTATTAAAAGGGTTACAAATTGGAAACGGTCCCACAGGTCACTTGAACACCCCCCCCCCCCTTCTTGTATTATTAAACTGCTCCACAGAGACCCTGAACATTTGATTTAATGCGCATAGGAGAAAAGAAGAGAGATTATGGCAAAAAATGTTTTTATTAACCTTTCCCACCTTAACAGAAAAACCTGCAGCATGCACCACTAAACTGTGAAATGGTATCTCCATCTGCCTTATAGTGGTGCTCTGTAACCGTAAATAAATTGTAATTACAAAGACCACGAAAGGACTAGAATTTCTATATTGACTTCATCAAAAATACTCTTAAAATGACTGCGGAGCCTTGAGGATTTCATCGTATTAGTCAATTAATGATGTAAATGATGCACCATACACTGAAATTCCAACACAACTCTCATTTTCTTATAGTAGTAATTATCTTATGAGTGCTTTTCAGTATTATGAAGGTAAATCAGAAAGCATCTACAATTTTTTCTTTAATTGAAACGATTGCCAGATTTTTCTGAGCATAAAATCTCATATATTACAAGAATTATGAGTTTATTTATTAGTGGGCTCAGGTTGTACCGCCTGCACTTATAATAGGCCAGTGTGCATTTATATTTATATATTTCTGGGGTTCACACAACCCAGTTTTTAGTAATGTACTGTAGAAATAACACATTTTATAATGTGTGACTGATTAACAAAGTAGGTGGTAATATATTGTAATACTAGCCATTCGCCCGTGTATTAGTGAAACAGGACAGTGAGGAGGACCCCGCTCAGTTCACTACTCTCGATGTCACTCTTCCCTCTCCCCTCGGCCCGCAGTCTCTGTTTCAAATTAATACGAATATATCAATCCTGCAAGTGAACTATGATTCTTAGCGCGATGAGAGAAATCTCAAAATCAACCGGAATGTTCAAGCAAATTATAGAAAAAAAAGATCTAAATCCGTTCAAGTAGTTCTCTCGTTTGCTAACTAAGCAGAATTAAGGTTACGTCCTGAGGCAGACGCGTGAGTGAGGAGGGCCCTGCAGCCCGATGAGTCTCTCTCGGATTCACGCTAATATATCGCTCCTGCAAGCAAACTATGATCCTTAGCGCCATGAGAGAAATGGCAAAAAATCAACCGGAATGTTCAAGCAAATTGTAGGAGAAAAAAAATCGAAATCCGTTAAGTAGTTCTCCCGTTTACTAACTAAGTGGAATTAAGGTTGCGCCCCAAGACAGATGCGTGAGTGAGGAGGGCCCTGCAGCCTGATAAGTCTCTCTCGGATTCACGCTAATATATCGCTCCTGCAAGCAAACTATGATTCTTAGCGCCATGAGAGAAATGGCAAAAAATCAACCGGAATGTTCAAGCAAATTATAGGAAAAAAAAAATCGAAATCCGTTAAGTAGTTCTCCCGTTTACTAACTAAGTGGAGTTAAGGTTGCGCCCCAAGACAGATGCGTGAGTGAGGAGGGCCCCACAGCCCGATGAGTCTCTCTCAGATTCGCGCTAATAAATCGGTACCGCAACCGACCTATGATACCAAGTGTGATGAGAAAGTCGCGAAATCAAAGGAATATTCAAGCAAATTATAGAAAAAAAAACCCGATCTAAATCTAATAAGTAGCTCTCTAGTGAAAAGTGGACAGATGTACAAACGGGTCTAAAAAACTATAAGAAATTTTGCACTTGGACCACTAAATTTTTAAAACAATTTTTTAGTGAGCACCTATTGGCCAAGGATAACCTACATTCCAAATCCCAAGTCCTCATAGTTCGGGACATTTTGTGATGAATGAGTCAGTGGTATTTGGCTTTTATACTGTATATAAAGATAACAGTATATTTTTGCTACTCAAGATTATCATTTCTCGAAACGCCTCAGATGGGATTCGAGAGGAAACCATTTTACCACTGACCATATGCTCTATACTGCACATGACTTGACTTCATGAATGAAGATATGTGCTTCTAAAAAATGACCAATTTAACACTTGTGTGTGGGGATGCCATGTTGTAAAATTACGCTATCTGTCAATTTGTACTTCTTGTAGTACAGTTCAGATAAATAGGATGAAAGAGCTTGTTAGGGTGACTGGCCTGTTTTTATCTCAATTGTTCTAATGTCCTAATATTATTAAAGAAATTACAGAACCTGACAATATCAGATCATCCTTTATACGACAAGGTAATGAAAAATAATCAGATGAATAGGGAAGCTATTGTGGTCCTTCTGATTTCCATTTGTGTATGAATTTCCGTGTATGGAGATGCTATTACATAATATTTTGGTAATTAATAGTTTTTTATTCTCCCATATTTATGTGTCCATATTGAATGTGATAAAATTAGTTTCTCTCACCAGATAGCACTAATACAGAATAAATACACCTGGAGGACCGATGAGACAATTACAGAGCTAGTACTCCGCTCATCTGGTGTTGCTTTTGGAAATAATCAGTTTAGTATGAAAAGCTAAATTCAGACTTACCCCTCACTGTAAGGGTGGCAGAAGCTTCTACCTTTCCAACCCGATTCTCAGCCACACAGGTGTAGGTACCTTCGTCACTACTGGATGCTTTTTTAATTCGGAGAATATAATCGTCCTTGATGTCATATCTGTAAACGGAGAAAATATTGCATGAAGTTTACAAACTAGAAACTTTTCAAGACATCCTGAAAGCACAATAATTGCTCATACAAGCAACATTCCCAGTAATACTGAATTAAAAATGCTTCGCCTCCACTGGCTCCCTGTGTCTTACAGGACCGAATCTAAAACTCTATTAATAATCCACAAAGCTTTAAATGGCCTCACACTCAAGTACAGAAGAGACCTTCTCCATCACTCTGCTCCTTTTCACCCATTAAGGTCCTCTGATTCTGGCCATCTTGTTGTGCCCGACACTAAGCTGCACTCTATGGGTGACATGGCGTTCAGCTGTATAGCACCCAGACTTTGGAATGACTTCCTTAAATGAATGAGATCAGCTGACTCCATTCATTCTTTTAAAAAACAGTTTAAAACTCATCTGCTCAGGAAGGCTTTAACTAAACCTGACATTCTGTCCCCTCTTTCAGTCTCCCTCTCTGTCCAGATGCTCAGGATAATTTGTGTGATATATCACAAATGATGTTATTTGCTAGATTTTCTTTTAGTATTGACTCTAATATTTTACTCTGGTTTAATGTCTTTTGTTCTATTTAATGCCTTTGTTTGGGGTGGTCCAGATCTAATTATGCAATTTTCATTACACTATAACTTATTAAGTTTATTACATAGAAAATCATCGGAAAAATCCCGGAACATCGAGAAGTGTGTGAACTGACAACATGAAGAATCGTCTTTGCGCCGAACTGGAATCGTCCCCGCATAAATCAAAGTCATGCAGACGATCTGGATCTGCATAATTAGATCTGGACCACCCTGTATATCCTGTATCTGTCTGTTTTATTGTTCTATTCAAGAAACATCTGTATCCAATGTCACATATACCTGCTGTTTCTTTATGAGACTCTGTGAAGTGCCTTTAGCATGGGAAAGGTGCTATATAAATAAAGTTTAACATTATTATTAATATTATTATTCTCTCATTTCTCTGTTGTGAAGCTGCTTAATTGAGTTTAAGATCATCAGAGCCGGGCACAAGGTAGGAAACAACCACAACGAGGTAGCAGGATACCTGAGATGAAGCCTGTTTTTGGTCTCCTAACCAGGGGAGTACTGATCTGGTTTTGGATATTTTGAAGCCTGCACACTTTATCGCCAATTTGGGTGCAGTATGTCACAACAAAAACAGAAATAATTCCAAACATTAAATAAAATTAAACCAAACGTCCTTTAATGGGGGTCTTGAGATTAATAAGTATAAATTTAACATTGTGAAACATAACCTTTTGTTACACTTTCTAATCGCTTTATGACGGTACAAATCAATCATTAGACTGACATTCTATTGAAAACACATATTTTGTTTCCTATAAAAGTAAAACGAATCAAACAGCAGTCTCCAGGATATTCAACACAACATTTGTTTCCGTGGAACAACAGAACATTTCCTTAAAATTCTAAACGAGACATTATTATGCGTGTTTCCACAATCTTAAAATAGTTCGGCTTGAACAAGAATGACTAAATGTCTTCAGTGCAAGGAAACGTGGGATACGTGACATCTCTAATTACATCTTCAAGTGACTTAATTGGTAATCTCCATGCCACAAGGCTTGCACACAGAGAAAATGTCATCTTACGGCTCTGTTAGATTGTCCTGCTACCACAATGTTTCCTTTCTGAAATTAAGATATTTCTATGCTGGGCAAAGTCATATTCGTCGAGCTACTTGTCAATCATCAGAACCACAGAAGTACGACAGCTAATCAATCTAGAAAGATGATGATGGATCATTGTCCTGTCCTGCTTTCCGCTGATTACAACATCAAATTTGACCGACTGCAATATATTGAAAACAAACCTGGAAAAAAAATCTCATAAAACTTTTGCCACCCCATGTATTTTCAGACTATTTTCTACTTTACTGTTTTGGGCTCTTTAAGTAGAAGAGTGTTTAGCTCTCTATCTATATGATGGAAAGTTGATTTACTGACTAACTTAATCACCACTCACTTATCCAAAAAAACACAATTTTGCCATTAATTAAAAAGCTGAAATAGATCACTAGTTATCTGCATTTCGATATATCAATATTGATGGGTATTATCCCCATTACAGTAGAAAAATAAATATTCCCTCCCTGCGTGGAGTTTGCATGTTCTCCCCGTGTCTGCGTGGGTTTCCTCTGGGTGCTCTGGTTTCCTCCCACAGTCCAAAGACATGCAGGTTAGGTGCATTGGCGATTCTAAATTGTCCCTAGTGCGTGCTTGGTGTGTGTGTGTGTATGTGCCCTGCAGTGGGCTGGCACCCTGCCCGGGGTTTGTTTCCTGCCTTGTGCCCTGTGTTGGCTGGGATTGGCTCCAGCAGACCCCCCATGACCCTGTAGTTAGGATATAGCAGGTTGGATAATGGATGGATGGATGGAAATGTTCCACACTGAGAGTGACGCAGATCCCGTCCGCTGTTATGCAGCAATACTGGCTGCTTGTGCCATCATAAGGCCCCATCTAGCAATATTCATATTAATTATGGTCCATAACAAGATTTTTTAATTGAAAATCCAGACCGTGTGTAAATCCCTGGCCATTTTCAGAAATTACTAACTTTATCTAATTTATTTAGATATTTGCCTAGACAGCTGAAGAAGAAATATTCCACCTGTGTGTCAAATTCCTCTTGAAAGCTAAGCAACATGCTTTTTATTTTCTTTTTTAAAGTCCTTGCACTTTATAAGTGACCCTGACAGTCAGACTACCTCCTGAGAGATATCCACCATTAAAAATGATGTGATGGCATACAGTGCTGAGCATGAGACAGCCAGGCAGACCAGAAAATGTGGATGGAAGTGATAAAACTATCACATGCTGAGAGCCTACAAGGTAAAAAATATGATCCCAGCTTAAAAGACAGGGATTATTAGTTTGGTGCAAGAGAGGGAAAATATAGCAACAATGAATCAAGGAAGAAAAACAAAATGTACGTATGGATCGCAGGCTATAAATTAGGTTTAAAGTATAGGAAAGACCCCTAGCAGCTTAGCTATTAATTTTTCTCTTGCTGATATCTTCTGTGCAAACAGGCTTAGTTTGGCAGAGCTCTGGAATTCATTAAAAGCACATAACTGCAGCTCATAAACTGGCACTGCCTTTTTGTCTCGTAACAATACACCGCCTGTACAACGGCTTTTTCCTCAGTCCAGCACTTCAGCAGAATTTTCCATATCGCAGGATATAATTGGGTTTTCTTGCCTGGAGCCACATCTCCTTGTATTCATTGCAAATTTTTCAAAACAAATCACGGTGGGGAATTTTTTTTGTGTGTTTAAATCAGATAGGAAATTTCTGCCCATGAAGTGTGCCGAGAGTAGTAAGCTTCTGCATTTAACATTAAGATACTTTCAATAGGCAGCACTAAGCCACTTCGACTTAACTATCATTCCATTTTCTCAACACACTTTGTTTTTTTTACCCAAATCTTAAATCTGAATTGCCTACTTCAAATTGTTCCACTTGGATAAAACAAATAAACGTAATCTGTACAAATCCCGCAATATGGAACAAATAATTGTGGATGAAAACACAGTACTTGTCCGGGGATCAGTAAGCATAGCCGGATTGGTCCTCACAAAGCATTAGTAGGTCTGTTCAGAAACGGCTTGTGTCGCTTTTAAATTAAAATGGAAAACCTGCAATTCCCTGCAGCAACCAAGGTGCCCAGGTCCATTAAGCACCAAATATTTGAGAACAAACATGAAGTAATTGGACGTTTTATGTGGAGTCTCTTTAATGTGGCTGAAATAGTCAGAGCCCATGTAACCCAGGCTTGTCTTTCTGCTCGAGTATAACAAGAAATATTTGTGATCAACAGAAAAAGTCAATAATCCACCTCGGCAATTTTTTGAACCTGATTAGACCTAACATGGGATCCAGTGCCCATTCAGACAGTCTTATACCAGTTATTAATACCAAATACGCGATCGCTGAAAGAACAAAGCGATGCTATTAATTACATGATTGGAAAAAATATTTTGAAACTTTTAAGTAGGTCACTGTTGTACATTAGTATACTGATGATTGAGATGTGTGTACTTTTTAATGTAAACTGGGGTTTGAATATATAATTTTAAAAGGATTTTATTAGTTACTAGTGAAACACACACACCTACGGTCCGAAAATAAAATACAAAATGTTACAGATGATTGTAAGTTCTGTCTGTGCAGTCGTGGGAGATACAGTAATCAATAGACAAGTAACGATAACGTGCGGTGAATACACTTAACTTGAGCATTCCTAGTTTTCATCCTCTTTCTCTGAACATTTAGCATTCGTTTGCTCAGAGGTTGATGCGCTTGCTGCCTTCTGGGCAGCTCTTCTTTTCTTTACTCTAGCGGCCCACTTCTTCTCTTCTTTTCACGTTAAAAATGGTTAAGTCAGTGTTTGTGTTACAATTACTTAGTATGTTTTGCTTAATTTTTCACTTAAGCTGGCACTTAAGTGTTCAGTCTGCCTCAAGAATGACTTAAGTTATGAAGAATTAGGGAAAGTGATGGCGAAGGTGGTAAGGAATGAGAACGGCACCCTGCTGATCACTGCCAGGATTTGATTCTACAATAAAATAAAAATAAAAAGAAGAACAATCTTGGAGGTCAATCGTCACCCAAAAGCGGATAGTAGACGTCACATAGTATATGTGTACCAAATTTCATGTCAATAGTTCAAATGGTTTGCAAGTTACAGGTGATTTAAAATTGTGGACAGACAAGCGAACAACCACGGTAGCGTATTATATAAGAAGATGGGATTGCAGGGGCCAAGCTTGAATTACAGTTAACTTTTCTGCCCACCAGTAAAGTTCTTCTACATAAGATTTCTTTGAATTTCCAGAACCTTTTAGGTCATAAGCTTTCTTTTAAAACCAAGATCAAGTTATTTACTCACATTAGTTTGCAAGTAATTGTGTAACAGATAGACGGGCATTAGCATTATATATCCATGCGTCTTTCACTGAGGAAAATCTTCTGTCTGGCTACTCCATTATAAAGTGGAGTGCTGTAGTGATGTAGTGATGGTTGCCCTTCTGGATGTTTCTTCCATATCCACAAAGGGTCTCTGGAGCTTAGCCAGAGTGACCATCAGAGTTTTGGTTACCTCTTTTACCCTGACCCTTCTCCCATGATTGTTAAGTTTGGTTGGCCAGCTCTAGAAAGGGTTGTCGTTGTTCCATACTTTGCTCATTTAAGAATTATGAAGGTCACTGTGTTAGAACCGTCAATGTGACTTGACATAATCATTTCTCTGAGCTCTGCAATCAATTCCTCTGACCTCATGGCTTGGTTTTTGCTCAACTGTGGGACCTTCTATAGACAGTTGTGTGCCTTTACTAATTGTGTCCAACCAATTGAATTGACCACAGGTGGACTCCAAACAAGCAAGGTGTAGAAACATCTCAGTAATGATCATTAGAATGGGATGCACCTGACACAAAATTCAAGTATCACATAAGAGGGTCTGAACAACTGAACAGAACATAACTCCAATTCTTAAATCCTTGAACTGGCTCCCGATTAAGTTTAGGACAGATTTCATAATCCTCCTTTTAACATATAAAGCCTTAAATGGCCAGGGTCCATTTATCTGAACTTACCGTGACTTACAAACCAGAACGTACATTAAGATCTCAAGATGCCGGTCTGCTTAAGATTCCAAGGATTAATAAAATAACATTATTATAAAATAATAGGTCAAGCTTTTAGCTACAGGGCCCCTAAACTGTGGAATGGTCTGCCTGCTACTATAAGAGATGCCCCTTCGGTCTCAGCTTTCAAATCTCAGCTGAAGACTCACTACTTCAGTTTAGGATACCCTGACTAGAGCTGCTGGTTAACTGTGCAGACTGCATCTCTTTTGTTAGTTATTACCACTAAAACATAAGTTATAATTTGTTACTAACCCTCACCTATTCTGTTTCTCTTCTCGGTGCTCAAATGTAGCACTTGGTGCCACTGCCCTACTGCCAAGTTGTTTTGCCTGCCTAAAGTAAAGTCATCTCTGACGGAGGATCGCAGGAATCGTTGGATAGAGGGGTCCTTTCATCGGATTGGCTGGCCCAGTGCTGACTCAGTTGTGGAATGGCCAATATGGGGAGGCAGCTTGATGGCTGAGGTCTCCAGGACTCTGAACAAATCCAAGTTCTATTATGGGATATCATCTACTGTTGAATTCTGCTCCGTCTTTGTATTATTTCTGTTTTACTGTTATACTATATTGAGGATTACTTGTGTTCTGTTCTGTGTGTTGTAATGTATTCTCCCCATTTTTTTTTTTGAAACCCACTGCACTTGGTAAGGGGTCTCTCTTTGAACTGCCTTTCCTAAGGTTTCTTCCATTTTTTTCCCTACAAGGGTTTTTTTGAGAGTTTGTCTTCTTAGAGAGTCAAGGCTTGGGGGTCTGCCAAAAGGCAGGGCCTGTTAAAGCCCATTGCGGCACACCTTGTGTGATTTTGGCTATACAAAAATAAATTGTATTGTATTGTATTGTATTGTGATATTTCAGTTTCTAATGTTTAACAATTCTAAAACCCTGCTTTCACTTTGTCATTCTGGGGTATTAGCAGTTGTTGGATGAAACAGAAAAATGTATTTAACTGACTTTAGCACAAGGCTGCAACACAGCAATATGTGAAAAGAGTGAAGGGGCCTGCTGTATGTATTATCCCTTAATGGATGAAAAAAATCCTTTGCAATCTTAGTGTATGCTCATTCAGTTTTGATCTCATTACTTCCTTCGGACTTGTGATTCTCTCATTGCCTCCAAAAATTACTTGGGCTTTAGTTTTGACAACTGCAGCCCTATGACTTTTCTTTTGTTTTGCCCTTTTGCCATCATTTCCTGATTAATTTCTATATCTCACAACAAACCTTAGCCATATTGGGAGATGCATTGTAAAACGTTCCACTTAATTATAATACTACTCAAGTTAAATGTTAAGGCATCTCCTTTAGTGTTTATCACTAAGACCTGAAATGTAAAGAAGAGCCCCTCAGCCTCTGACTACAGGACCGGCCTGTCAATCTTGTCTAAGCTTCCTGCAGACCGGATTTACTGTTTAAACCCCCACCAAACTTGACGACGCTGCAAATTGGTCTTTGAGCATTTTCTGCTGGAGCAGCACTTCTCTAGTCACACTGCTGTTGAAGAAGAGCGGGACAACCGCTGATTTGTTATCTGGGCAACTCAGATTGCTTGCTTATTTCATGTGTTGCAATGACAGTTTCAAATCCTGAGCAAAAGTTGAAACCTCTAACTTTAAAGAACTCATAGAGTTCACTTCTAGCAGCAAGGAGTTCACCGTTTGTGCTTTTAAAATTTCGTACGATGGTTTAACCCTCTGAGATTTGTAACTTAGCATTTTGCCTTGTTATGGACTGATTTTGGAGCGTCCTACTAAGGGGTCCTATGATACATTTCAGTATTGGCATAGCATCTTCTGAAACTCCAGGCCAGAAGTGCACCTGTCTTTTTTTGTCTCAATGCATGCTCAATAATCCAGGTAAGGAAATTCTAGAAAGTTGATTCAGTTCAACTATATTTGAGGAGCGGCACCCTTTTGTGAAGAAATTTGGGTTTGGATCTTTTTACAGCTGATTTATGCACAGGGTGATTGCCAGAAAGGAAAGGTACAGTGGCAACATCTGCTGAGCATGAGGCACCCTACAGATTCTGATCTTAGGAAGAAAAAGAAGAAGAGCAACACCATCTTCTGAGTGTCAAGTGCGGGATACAGAATGCAAGTGTGACAAAGACAGCCAAATGCCTGTGGACAGTGACCTGTGCTCGGGTGTGCACAGCAATGTGATTGTTAATATCACAGAAGAAAGCCATACACACCATTATGGAAGAAAGCAGAACAAGAGCCATGAACTCTCCCCAGTGTGATCGCTCTGAAGCTATATTTTCACACGGTGAAAGGAAAATACGCTCTGCGGTGGGCTGGCTACCTGCCCGGGGTTTGTTTCCTGCCTTGCGCCCTGTGTTGGCTGAGATTGGCTCCAGCAGACCCCCGTGACCCTGTAGTTAGGATATAGCAGGTTGGATAATGGATGGATGGATGGAAAGGAAAATACATGTTTTGTCAAAATGGAAAAGTTCTGCTTGCTCTTTATAAACCACCTTTATTTAAGGAACCCGGAGGTCCACGTGTTTCGTAGTTTTCAATAAAACGGTTACTGCAAATAAGGCAACCAAGGACGCAGACATTAATATATAAGCCCAAAGTTGATATCAATACTCTCTACCAGCAGCATATCTTTGTCATATTGGTAGAGTCCATCACAAACACAAATGGTAACTAACTTTCTCTCTTTCTTTCCTAGGTGACGAAGCGGAAGCGGAAGTAGAAGCAGACAATGGCCGACAGTGAGATGAATCGCGTTGCCATCGTTGTCGAGGAACTCCAGGCACTCGACAAACAGATTCAGAAACTCCTGTCTAGACGAAGGTACCTCAGAGACTTGAAGACTCGGCTGCTGGACAAACCACACCAAACAACTGAAGTCGGCGTAACATCAACCCCACCTCGTGCCGTTCAAGTCCAAGGGCAAGTAAGCTTCACCCCCGCGCCTCGTAGGAACAACGACAACGCTGATGAAGACCTCGACGGGTTTCAGCTTTGCAGGCGGGGTTTCAAGGCTAGAACACCTCCAGCGGCACAGGCGAGCATTCAAATCCAAAATCGATTCGACCCTCTCCGCGTCCCCAGTCTGCCTTCAACCCCGGGTGATGTAATCGTGGTAGGTGATTCCTTTGTATGAAACCTGAATATCACGTGCCCTAATCAAAAATCCTTTGTTTCTTGTTTTCCCGGTGCTCGAGTTCGAGATGTGATGAGGCGGGCGCCGACCTTCTACCAGAAGCACAAGAGGGCAATTGGATCCATCATTCTACATGCCGGCGTAAACAACATAAGGCACCGAGTCAGAGGTTCTCAAGGCTGACTTCGCAGCACTAGTTGAAGACACGAAGGAGAGGACCCCATCCGCAAAAATCTTCATCCACTACCTCTCGTCAGACGATCGCATGAATACTACAGTCGTCTGCTGGGTTTAAACAACTGGCTGAGAGGCTTCTGCGAGAATCAAGACATCGGGTTTATAGACAACTGGGATCTTTTTTGGGAAAGGCCGCGCTTCCTCAAGCGGGATGGACTGCATCCGAATAGATTTGGCGCCCGGGTCCTCTCCGAAAACATCGCTAAGGTAATTCGTCTATCTTGACTGTCTACTTCTACTGCTAACCCCTTACGTAATGCTACTGGTTTGATAGGACATAATGGCTTAACAGAGTCTTCCGTTAAAGTGCACATCATTAATAATCTAATAACAAATCTTAATGCACGTAAAAAATCTAGGCAGTGCGGCAAAAACACCAATAATTTAATTGAAATTACTACTTCAGATCAACACTGCATTAAGACTATAAAAACGGATTGTAGATTACATAAAAAGTACACACAGAGCGGCGTTAACAAAAATAACTTAATTTTTGTTCCGATTACCAATAACACGATAAAATTCAGCTCTGCCCTTCAGAAACATTAAATATGGCACTATTAAATGTTAGAGCTTTAACTAACAAGACATTTTTTATAAACGATCTTATTAGTGATAGAAACATTGATTTTATTGCGCTAAATGAAACATGGCTTAATTCAATGGGCGGCAGTTTTAATCGAATCTGCGCCTCCGGATTACAGTTTTACTCGTGCGACCGCCAGGGAAAAGGGGCGGTTTGGCAAACATTTACTCGAGCGATTAAAATGTAAAGATGTTAGTTTTGGTAAATTTAAGTCCTTTGAGTATCTCACCGTTGTTATTCATGGAGATTCTCACGTTCTCGTATTATCCGTGTATAGACCTCCTAAATATAACGTCTTTCCTTGAGGAATTCTCTGACTTAATGTCAATTTTAGTTACAAACTATGACGCACTCTTAATAGTCGGCGACTTTAACTTTCATGTCGACAATCAGTGTGACCAAAAGGTAAAGGAATTCATGAACCTCCTGGACTCTTTTGATTTGAGGCAGCTCGTAAATCAGCCTACACATAAAGCAGGTCATACGTTAGACTTAGTGATTACTAAAGGACTTAAAGTTGATATAAAGCAGGTCATTGATATCGGTCTATCAGACCATTTCCTTCTACTATTTAATATTGAAATAAAGATAGAAAACACTCATGAGAAGCATTTTGTTAAAAAACGCTTCTTTGACTCATCAGCAGCTTTAAAGCTTACAACTATTCTAAGCAATCAGTCCGTTTATAATGCCAGCTATAATAGCGAGGATAATGTAAATAGTAAAGTGGAAAACTTTAATTCTAAAGTAAGAACTGCTGTTGACACAGTTGCACCTGAAAAGACAGTTAAAAATCCTCTAGTACTGTTATTCCATGGAAGACCCAAAGAGTGTCTGATTTAAAAGAACATGTCGTAGAGCTGAGCGTAAATGGAGGAAAACTAAACTAACTATCCACTATGAAATATTAAAAGTTAAAATAACAGAATACAATAACACTGTCCGTCTTGAGAGGCTGCTATTTCTCTAATATTATAAATAACAATGCTAGTAATCCCAGAGTCTTATTTTCAACAATTGACCGTCTGTTAAACCCAGGTAACACAAAGGAATGCCCCAGAATACTTCCAGTGAAACCTGTGAGAACATTGCTGTATTTTTCACTCAAAAATTAATGATATTAGAGATAACATAGTATATCTCCCCAACACTGCAGAACCTCCAAAGCCCGGTACTCCGTTATAAACAAATTAAATGCTTTCACCAGGATAGATTTACCTGAATTACATAGTATAATCTCTCAACTGAAACCCTCCACCTGCGTCCTTGACCCAATACCAACCAGGTTTTTCAAAGAAATATCAGGCGTTCTAATTGACAATATTCTGGACATAGTAAATTCTCATTAGATACGGGGTCTTTCCAGACTGTCTTAAGACTGCTGTAGTTAAACCCCTTCTTAAGAAACATAATCTTGACCCCTCTGCCTTTGAAAATTTTAGACCCATTTCTAACCTGCCCTTCTTAAGTAAAATTCTAGAGAAGGCAGTCATTATGCAGTTAAATGACCACCTAAATAAACATGCTATTCTTGATACTTTCAGTCAGGCTTCAGAACAAATCACAGTACAGAAACTGCACTTGTTAAAGTAGTAAATGACTTGCGGGTAAATGCAGACAGAGGCCATTTATCTGTTCTCATCCTCTTAGATCTGAGTGCTGCATTTGACACCATTGATCATAATATTCTTAGAAATCGCCTTAGTCAATGGGTGGGCCTCTCTGGCAGTGTCTTAAATTGGTTTGAATCCTACCTGGCAGGAGAAAATTCTTTGTGAGTTGTGGTAATCAAATCTCAAAGACACATGATATCCGATATGGTGTTCCACAAGGCTCTATCCTGGGTCCGCTGTTATTCTCAATCTACATGCTTCCGTTAGGTCAGATTATCTCAGGTTACAACGTGAGCTACCACAGCTATGCTGATGACACACAGCTGTACTTATCTATAGCACCTGATGACTCCGACTCTCTCGATTCACTAACACAATGTCTTACTGGTATTTCTGAATGGATGAATAGTAATTTTCTCAAACTAAATAAAGAGAAAACTGAAATTTTAGTAATTGGCAATAATGGATTCAGCGAGGTTATCAGAAATAAACTTAATGCACTAGGATTAAAAGTTAAGACGGAAGTAAAAAATTTAGGGGTAACCGTTGACTGTAATCTGAATTTTAAATCGCATATTCATCAGACCACTAGGACAGCATTTTTCACTTAAGAAACATAGCTAAAGTTAGACCTCTTATATCATTGAAAGATGCTGAGAAATTAATTCACGCTTTTGTTTTCAGTAGACTAGATTACTGTAACGCACTCCTCTCAGGACTACCCAAAAAAGACATAAATCATTTGCAACGAGTGCAGAATGCAGCTGCTAGAATCCTAACTGGGAAAAGAAAATCCGAACACATTTCTCCAGTTTTGATGTCACTACACTGGTTGCCTGTGTCATTCAGGATTGACTTTAAAATACTGCTTATGGTTTATAAAGCCTTAAATAATCTCGCTCCATCTTATATATCGGAATGCCTGACACGTTATATTCCAAATCGTAACCTTAGATCTTCAAATGAGTGTCTCCTTATAATTCCAAAAGCTAAACTTAAAAGAAGTGGTGAGGTGGCCTTCTGCTGTTATGCACCTAAAATCTGGAATAGCCTGCCAATAGGAATTCGCCAGGCAAATACAGTAGAGCACTTTAAAACACTGCTGAAAACACATTACTTTAA
Organism: Polypterus senegalus; assembly: GCF_016835505.1. Classification (NCBI taxonomy): domain Eukaryota; kingdom Metazoa; phylum Chordata; class Cladistia; order Polypteriformes; family Polypteridae; genus Polypterus; species Polypterus senegalus. The sequence goes on from NC_053155.1 coordinate 304,932,244, forward strand.
CATGGCCTTTTTATAACTTCACTTTAACTTAATCCTGATACTCTGTATGTTCAATTCTTCATAATAACTATTCATGGTGGCTCTAAAATCCGTACTGACCCCTACTCTCTCTTCTGTTTCTTTTTCCGGTTTCTTTGTGGTGGCGGCCTGCCACCACCACCTACTCAAAGCATCATGATGCACCAACATTGATGGACTGAAAGCCAGAAGTCTACGTGACCATCATCATCAGGTCCTTCCATGAAAACGCTAAATACAAAGAGGACTGTTTGATTTATGTTAGGTAGATTGCCCAGAGGGGACTGGGCGGTCTCCTGGTCTGGAACCCTACAGATTTTATTTTTTCTCCAGCCTTTGGAGTTTTTTGTTTTTCTGTCCACCCTGGCCATCGGACCTTACTCTTATTCTATGTTAATTAATGTTGACTTATGTTTATCTTTTATTGTGTCTTCTATTTCTCTATTCATTTTGTAAAGCACTTTGAGCTACATTTTTTTGTATGAATATGTGCTATATAAATAAATGTTGATTGATTGATTGATTGATTGATTGATTGATTGATTGAAACACGGAAAAAGCAAGAATACTTCAAATTGGGGGGCAGCCAACTTGGACTGAACCAGGATCTGGATATTATAGCACAACTGAGTTAGTCTTATGGGGTGACATTAAAAATGCAAGTAGTATTATGTGCATTCTTGAAGAAAAGAGAATGCATAACTTACTTTCAGAAGTATTCACTTGCATTGTAAAGCGCCCTGTGTTGTTAATGCAAGTTAACGGATTAAGATGTTAGCTTGGCCAAGCTGTTGTATTCAGTACCATCGATACCAGTGTTGCATTTGTTCTACCACAGAACGTCTTCCACATATTTCCCCTTTCTTCCAAAAATTGACTCAAAAAATCGTTCTATTGAAACAAATTGCTGCCTTTATAAAACTGCCACCACCTTTGATTCTTTAGCACAACATTTGTCTAATCTGACAGGGTCCACACATGCGGCCTACAAGGGAAATCTGTAATTTCATTAAAGATGTGTTTACCCAGCTGAGCCAGCTGCTCTGAATAGTAGCTAAAGACCAACGGGGAGACTGTGAATCTGGGAAAAAGCCACAAGGAGTAGCCTTTAGAATAAACTTAGCTCTGAAGCTCATTAACCTAATTAAGACAATGTCATTGTTTCCCTTTGTGTTTAAACCTGTCAGTTATGCTCATTGTTTCTTTGCAAAAAAGAGCTAAAATGTCACTCCTGGAGAATTTTGCTCCAGTGTATCTTAGGTTTTACCACTTAGGAGGGCTTTACGTGTCCAATAGGATGTGTCAAAGGGGGCATTCTCTGACGGACTCAAACAGATTTGATGGACTGAACGACCTTTTCTCATTTGTCAAATGTTGGAATGCCAAGAAGTTTAGTCTCGTGCAGAGGAGACTGCGTGGGGACCTTATCCAGGTATTTAAAATCCTCAAAGGCATTGATCTAGGAACATTCTTTCAGCTATCCTTATATTATTTAGCTTGGGTCAATCCGTGCTCGGGGCGGCACGGTGGCGCATTGGTAGCGCTGCTGTCTCGCAGTAAGGAGCCCTGGGTTCACTTCCTGGGTCCTCCCTGCATGGAGTTTGCATGCGTGTCCGCATGGGTTTCCTCCCACAGTCCAAAGATATGCAGGTTAGGTGCATTGGTGAGTGCAGTGTATGCTTGATGTGTGTGTGTGTGTGTCCTGCGGTGGGCTGGCGCCCTACCCGGCGTTTGTTCCTACCTTGGGCCCTGTGCTGGCTGGGATTTGCTCCAGTAGACCCCCGTGACCCTGTGTTAGGATATAGCGGGTTGGACAATGACTGACTGACTGACATCCGTGCTCGATATAAACAGCGGTAACCACAACTACAGTGAGGAATCCATGCTCCTGGCAGAGTATTGCTCTTCAATTCTTCAATGTGACCAATTATCCATCCATTATCCAACCCACTATATCCTAACTACAGGGTCACAGGGGTCTGCTGGAGCCAATCCCAGCCAATACAGGGCGCAAGGCAGGAAACAAACCCGGGCAGGCGCCAGCCCACCGCAGGGCACACACACACAAACCAAGCACACACTAGGGACAATTTAGAATCGCCAATGCACCTAACCTGCATGTCTTTGGGTTGTGGGAGGAAACCGGACCACCCGGAGAAAACCCACGCAGACACGGGGAGAACAAGCTAACTCCATGCAGGGAGGAAGTGAACCCGGGTATCCTGTGGTCTTTGACTGTTTATTTGCTGCATACATTGTTACTGATACAAATGTGCCTTATGACACTACCATTTTACACCACCTTTTTCTTTCACTTCAACATAAGCCTACCGATAAAATGAAAAGGCATATACAGCCTAGCCGTGGCCAACAGAAACGTTCTGGCCAGCCTACATACTCAGATTAACGCACAGAAGCAAAAAAATCTACATCATGTCAGACCGACCCGCACACACAAAACGCCTTAGTACAATAAAGACAACATATGACGAACCGCACAGCGACATTATCTGAAGATCACCGGCAGCAAGTCTTGCACCTAGACAATGAACGAAAAACAAATTACACACACAAACGTTCTGAAGAGCAGCGGCAAACTGCCAGACAACGAGAAACATTACAATGGAAAAACTACAGGGATTCCATAAGACTGACAACTCAAAAGAAGATATTCCCTTTATATTACAGAGTAGGCAATTCCTCGTTTAGCATATTGTATGACTATCAACAAGTCACAAGGACAAACGTTTAATAACGTCGGAGTTTATTTGCCAGGCCCTGTTTATACCCGTAGCCAGTTGTACACTACATTTTCCAGAGTAACATCAAAACCCGGGTTAAACGTACAGGTATTTGCGGGTTACACACAGGGGAATATTTTCGCTGACAATAACGTTTATGCAACAAATCGCGTTTTCCGACATTATAGATGTCAGTATACTACATTACCCGACGCCCCACTTCACACATACTGACTCACATGGGCCCTGCATTTCCCTTCTTATCCAATATGTTCTGTTAACCTGTTCATTTTACACTTTCTATTGTAAATATTCATGCTTTTGTAAGTGACTATAATAACATCCCATACTAATCATGCAACTATTCTAATATTGAGCCCTCTCACAAGTCACTACTTCTTAAGATAATCTGCTTTCTTACTGTAATGTGTGATGTTCTTCTCTCCCTCATCATTTCAGTAACGCTTTTCTTCTTCTGAAATTTTTACAAGTACAATTTGTTAGTTTGTAAATATAAATCGAGGGACATTATGCTCTGACTGAATAATGAACTAGTGGGACTGCATCTGGTGTATCTATGAGGCAACACTAATCACTGTGCCAGTAAACTGAGCTATACACCTGCTAAAAGAATAAAATTCCATGTGAACACTTGGAAAAGGTCCTCTCCTTAATGTTGTTACTACTATCCATGCATACTTTAGGTTATATCATAACAACATTGATTATATTGTGAAAACTGATGAATATAAATTAAGAGGTGCTTTACTCAGGCTAAAAAAGGCACCAGTGGGATTGGATCTGGAGAAACTTTGTGCAGTAATGGTCACCAAGCTAGAAGAAAGATACAACAGCACTCAAAGCTGTCCAGAGGGGGGCAACGTGGTGCAACCCAAGACTTAAGGACATGTCGTACTCTGACAGACTCAGGGAATTAACTCTATTTAGTCACAAGCATGAGAGATGGTGTAAGGACCTAATCCAGGTCTTCAGAATTCTCAGAGGCATTAGATCCAGCAGAACTCTTGTCGTGGACACCAATGGAAATTAAGGGGACGTTCATTTAGGATTGAAGCTGGGAAGCGCTTCTTTGTGAAAAGTGCGACTCTGGAATAAACTACTGAGACATGAAGTTGAAGAAGAAACCTTGAGAACCTTTAAGAAGAACCTGGAAAAGCTATTGGGACAACTAAACAAACAGACTTTATGGACTGAATGATCTCCTCTCTTATGTTTCTAATTCTATCTATGTGACCTAACCACCTTCACTGGTTGTTCTTGATCTGGAGAAGCAGGTCTTCCCATAATATTGTGCTTCTCACCCTAAAACAAAGAGTTGGTTCAGCAACATTACACAGGAACCTTGGAATTCCAGAGGGTAATCAAGGGGATAGTGATTTGGGGGTATAGATTGACTGGTAAATCAAAGATTTTGTTAAAGGACTTTGCTGCTTCACCACCACAGTCTGGGACAACAAAACTGATGCTGCCGCACAGATTAATCCCTCACTCAATCTAACAATCATCTCCAACAGGCAGTTTCCAAAATGGAAAATTCTAAAAAAGGAGTTTTTTGGAGGTTTAAAAAGGGTTTTGGGAGAGAAACCAGGACGCAATGGGCCCTAAAGCTTCATTCACATTGTCGTGTTTACCTGTTGTCACACACGTGTCCATGGGAGGCAGTTAAAGTGCTCAAAGGAAGGTAACTCCACGCCAGACCAGGGGGTGGCGAAGTGCACTGATCGTTTCTCTCTTTCCGCTGCAGACCCGTTATGGGAAATTCCCCCCGCCGTCCATGACATCACTTCCGGTCCAAAGAACTTCACTTCCAATCACGAGCCTGATGACATCATGTCCAGTTCCGGTCAAAATTACCTCATTTCCTCTGCCACACTTTAAAAACCCTCCATCTCAACTTCACCAATCAGTTCTGTTTTGGACTCCAATCTGTACACAACTCTACACAAAATCAATCATTTTGCAGCCAGGATCAATTATACAGGAGGCTGCCCCAAACCTTTTTTGGCTTTTTGTCTCTCATCTTTTGACACTGTCTTCTTTTAGCTGTGTAAAGCATGGAATCTGTTGCCCACCAATGAAATGAGTTCTATTTATGCCTCTCGTTCACATCAATCACAGAGGATCGCAGAGGGTTTTTCAAAAATGTGACACGCTGCATATTTTCTACACAAAGATAAACTAAAATGCATGTCACTGTGTTTTCTCTGCAGGAAATCTTTACTACACGGAAAGCCAAATTGTTATCTAGCAACAACACTTTCCTAATGGTGTATACTGGAGCTTCAAGATTCTTTTCTGTCTCTGATGCATCTTTAGGATTGAGATTGCCAAGATTGTCATCTTAATTGGCAAAGAAAGCGTTATGACTGGGTTTCCATTGATAATTTTTTATGTGTGAATTTCAATAAAGTGTAATTGCAGTTCACAATACCTATGAGGTCATTCACGTAATACCTCAACATCACAAAATGCACACAACATCAGTCACAAAATGGCCGTCGTGTGTCCGATTCCTCTGTGGTGACCTTTAGAGTTGTGGGAGGGTTATCTATCTCACAGGGCATATTGTGACTGACAATGGGGGTTGACTAAGCTCACATTACCATGCTGAAGTGATTCAGATCTTGTGACACAAATCAGATGTCTTCATGGCTGCATGGACACAGAAAGCTGATTTTTATAAATCCGATTTGAGTCACTTTCATATGTGATCCTAAATCAGATAAATATCTGATTTGCGGCCATGAGAACGGTCAGATCAGAGTTTGTGTGTTTTTTGGCCTATACAAATGGGATGAGTGCTGACGTTATCAGCTGGCACCGGCAGTGCATAAAAACAATGATGGAGGAGAGCTACAACTATGACAACAGGTCTTGGTCCCATCACTTCTGGGCCAACAGCTGTTGGTGCAGCAGCGCCAGCAATAGCTGCGAAAGCTGCAAAACCTAGCTGTCGTGCTTTTTTTGCCTTCTCAATCTAATCATGTACAGCTGATGAACTGTTTGCTGTCCACCAGAGCAAAATGCGATGCAACTATTGCATCTACAGTATTTTCTTGCTTTTAGAGTCATCTCTCAAATATGAAGATTTTTGTTGTTAGTGAGGCAGATAACTCATACACATACATACTAATGTGGCATGAAAAAAGGATGGAGTCTTACATGACGCTAATAATAAAAACATGCACTTACAAATGCAATGAATATTACTGTGTCGGTCCAAGGTGTTCAGTACTGAGTGTTTACAGGATGTCCCCCAAGCGATAGGTGACAGCAAGATGTTCCCATAGAGAATGTATGGGCACATCTACCTGTTAAGGCTTACCTCTAAAAGGAGAATTTGAGACAGGTGTACTGCCTGTGGCCAGCAGAGGGAGCGCTTGCATTTTCAGATTGTATTCTTGATCCCAGAGGTGGATCTCAGGGTGACAATGAAAGTAAATCTCACATGGGGCACAAGCAGTGTCCGAAATCAATAGTTAGTTTAGTGAAGAATTAGAATAAGGAAGGTATACAAAAAATAAACATGAACATGAGATAAAGAAATGATAGGAAGTGATCAGGTGCACAAACCACCTCACAAGGCAAATAGTGAAGACAGGCCCGTCTTAAAACTGGTATATCTTCAGGTGGGCCAAAGGTGTCTTTTCCTTCACTTTGATAACACCCTCTGCATTTTATTTGTTAAGGTAAAATATGTATTTTGATGATGAAGTATCCTCAAATTAGAGATGCTATAAGAGATCCTCTAGTTGTCCACATAGACTTTCATTTTGCCTTATATTCTGTCTTGTTTAATCACAACATTTCTATAAAAAGCAACTCTCCCGGCGGTGAGGTATTTGAAAAGCATTAAATAAGATGCATTTGTTGCTTTTATGTATTCTAGATTGAATTTGCTCATACAAGAATAAATTAATCCACAAAGTGTTTTCTCTATCTTGAACATTCAGTGACAGCTTCTGCAAATAAACTTGGAGGATAGGCTCAGGTATGGGACCTGCTGGAGGTAGTAAAGGACCAGAGAATGAAGAATAATGCTGCACATTCTTATGTGCCTTCATAGTGGCTCACTAGGACTGCTCTCTTATCATTAGCTAAGTCTTTTTATTAATTCTTGTGTGTGTTTGAGGAGGTTGTTGTTTGCTATAATATTTTTATAATATACTAGCTGTGTACGCCTGTGCTTTAAAAAGCCCAGGCTCCTAGAAACCATGGATTCTGGCACTTCAGTCACATTTGGTTGTGCATTAGCGGTATTGTATAGTGCATTTCATATCTATCTATTTATCTAGTGTCTTTCACTCTCTATCTATCTATCTATCTATTATATAGTGCCTTTCATATCTATCTATTATATAGTGCCTTTCATATCTATCTATCTGTCTATCTATCTATCTATCTATTATATAGTGACTTTCATATCTATCTATCTATTATATAGTGCCTTTCATATCTATCTATCTATCTATCTATCTATTATATAGTGCCTTTCATATCTATCTATCTGTCTATCTATCATCAGTTTCAAATTGATACGTTGCTGGATATACAAACCAATCATTTTTCCAGTGCACAACAAAAGCACGTTAACTTCAAACGATGATAGCAAACAAATAACACAACATGATTGAAATGTGAACAACTTATTTTATCTTAAAATGTCAGCATAAATTCACTTGTGATTTTCTTTTTAGTAGGGTGTCAGAAGCTCAGGACACCTTTGGCACATACGTTTATCATGTTTAACTTGTCTTGCAAAAGTAGTCTATCGAAGTGGGCCATTTCTGATGACGATTTGTCAATTTTGAATGTTTTTGTGTACTTTTCGAACGTTCTAATGGGTTTTTGACATGCGTGGGCATTCAGGATGTTCATCGTCTTCAACATCCTCTTGACCTCCTCAAAACTCTTTTCTGCCACTAAAACACACATGTATTCATCCCCGTAAACCTCAGAAAGCATCTGAAAAGATTTGGTAGCCATTTTGCAACAACAGCAGCAAATGGATAAACTTTCAAGGCTTGCTTATGCTTGTCCAAGGTCAATGTCCCCCACCCAGCTCTAACCTGCGTAATGTGGTTTGATCCACAGAAGCCGAGTCTCATTATTAAACAGGTGCACCTCGTATTTTGCGACTTACTGTATGTAGTTACCGTATGTAAGCCAGTTTCTTATATTTGAGGCCTGCCACGCTGGACACAGCAGTTAGAGTAAGCTAGATTGGGATGGGAATTTTTCTGGGTAGGCTGGTGAAAGTCCTGGCCTGGGTTTTGTGGAGCATTTTGGAAGCCTAAATAACCAAAGGAAAACCTACATACGCTGCGCAGATAAAGACAATGACTCAAACCTGGGATGCAGAATCTGTGATCCGACAGCGCTACCCACTGTACCTTCTTCTAACCTATGTGCCCTATAGAAGGTATCAGCGAGCTCCAAACCCCAGACACAACTACATCAACGTGGTTCAAATAAACTATAATTATTTTTCAAAATGCCTTTCACAGTCTTCATCTTTCTTCCTCCTCCACTCCTCCCAGGTGAGTTTCAACCCACTCCTGTCCTGATGGTGTAGATGCAGCGACTCCTTTTCAACCCGACCCTGGAGCTTAAGGTTGGTACCTGGAAGCACTTCTGGGTTGGATGGAGCCTCTCTCTGGCAGAGAAGCTCCCTTTAGTGGTACCCAAAGGCTCCAGCAGGGCTGCCAACCAGAACTATAACTCCAATTAATTCCTTGTGTGTGTTTAAATGGGAGTCATTGCAGAATGATGCTACGGCCCAGTGTATTGAGGAAAAGCCCATGGTAGGCAGTCTCCCTAATGTCCTTCCACTATGACAACATTCCAACCCGGGAGAGGGATCACTAACCAACCTGTCCAGGATGTCCATTCATCTGCGTTCTTACATTATACGGGTGTCCCAAATGGGTGAGGAGACCATTCATCCCAGTTTGGATGCCAGCTTTCTCATATCACCTATGACACTTCATATTTAAAAACAGCTGAAATACTGAGCTCATTTAATAAGAAACACACACAACCAGATGCATCTCTGGCTTATAAAGTATATAAAAAATGAAATCAATGGCCTTGGAGTTCAAAAGAAAAGCTTGCACATCAAAAAAAAAAAGAAAAAAGCTCCCTTTGCTCACTTGACCCAAGTGTGCAGACTCAAGGTTGACATGATAAACTTGGAATTCAAACTCTGCTGTTCAATCAATGACATTAGCAACATTCCACCTCTTATCTCACAGGCTGCTAAGGAACAGGGTATCACTTTTAGCCTCCTCTCATTATACCTATCTCAGCACTTCTTTTTTTTTCGGCCCAATTAAATTCTGTTTTCACTGCACATTAAAACAACATAAGGTATTATATTTCAAGATCATGCCATGGCAATAAATCATGACAATAAACATATATTTTGAGTATTGCAAGAGCAGGAGAAATCGTACACACATCAGAATTTCATTTTCTTCGATGCTCCATTCAAAGCTTTTAATAGCAAATTTCTTTTAGTGTTTTCTGAAATCGCTCTTTGTTTTGATTAAATAATTGGAACATGTCACGGCCTGACCCAGTACAACACAATGCCGACTGCTTGGTGACAACCCCTATTTAAATTGTCATGTCACTGCCTGCATTCTAATTTCTCTTCACTTACTGTACTCTTTATGCATTAATTAACGTGACAGGAAAGCAGCCTCCTCAAATAGTCCTACATTTTTGTGTTTTTTTTTTTATTTAATAAAAGAGGGAAAGAGGACCACCCCTCTCCTGCTCTCAATAGTGAACCGAATTAGCAAGACTGGCCATTGCTTAGCCGGTGCTCTGCTTGCATTTATGGTTAATGGCTTCAAAGTGTGGGTGCAGATACACCACTCTGTGCATGTTAATGGCTTAGTGTCACCTTTTGTTTTTGGGTCTTCAGTTTTCCAGATGTTGGGGGGGAGGATGAGGTATAAAATTTGGGATGAATGAGGGCTGATAGGCTATAAATAGACATATTTTTAAAATTGTGCTGCCTTTTGCTTTGTGCTGCAGTTTTATTGTAATTTATCTTCTCTTTTTTAGTAATACAGCACTTAATTCAAATAAGATACTGAAACTTGACACGCACTTTATAGCTTTATGAGGAAGTGGCTTTGAAACAATAGCTCAGAATACTTTAAAGGCATGTAGAAAAATTAACAGGATATTTATGAATAAAGGTTCTTAAAATTAAACTATTAGCAGCTTTAACATTCTATGTTCTTGCTAGTTTAGGGTATTTAAATTTACTACTAAAATATTGACAAACAAGTTAGAAAATGTATGAAACGCCTAACATTGAGGTGCATTATGGGACTAATTTAAAAGCATTATTATTATTATTATTATTATTATTGTTAATTAAAATGTTTTGAAGTGGCTTTGAAACAATAGCTCAGAATACTTTAAAGACACGTAGAAAAATTAATAGGATATTTATTAATAAAGGTTCTCAGAATTAAACTATTAGCAGCTTTAACATTGTGTGTTCTTGCTGGTTTAGTGTATTTAAATTTCCTACTAAAAAATGACAAACAAGTTAGAAATTGTATGAATAGCCTAACATTGAGGTGCATTATGGGACTAATTTAAATGCATTATTCTTGTTATTATTATTATTATTATCCATCCATCCATCCATTTTCTAACCCGCTGAATCTGAATACAGAGTCACGGGGGTCTGCTGGAGCCAATCCCAGCCAACACAGGGCACAAGGCAGGAACCAATCCTGGGCAGGGTGCCAACCCACCGCAGGACACACACAAACACACCCACACACACACACCAAGCACACACTAGGGCCAATTTAGAATCGCCAATCCACCTGACCTGCATGTCATTGGATTGTGGGAGGAAACCCACGCAGACACGGGGAGAACATGCAAACTCCACGCAGGGAGGACCCGGGAAGCGAACCCGGGTCTCCTAACTGCGAGGCATTATTATTATTATTATTTATTAAACTGTTTTGAAACTATAAAATATTAATCAAATATTTTTAGTCAATACATGATAATTTACTCTCTTTACAGCTTTATGAGGAAGTGGCTTTGAAACAATAGCTAAAAAAACTTTAAAGGGATGTAGAAAAATCAATAGTATATTTATTAATAAAGGTTCTCAAAATAAAACTTTTACCAGCTTTAACATTCTATGTTATTGCTGGTTTAGCGTATTCAAATTTCCTACTAAAATAATGACAAACAAGTTAGAAATTGTATGAATAGTCTAACACTGAGGTGCATTATGGGACAAATTTAAATGCGGCATTATTATTATTATTATTATTATTATTGTTATTTATTAATTAAACTGTTTTGAAAGTATAGAATTTTAATCATATATTTATAATCAATACATGAACATTTTTACAATTCAATACAAGCATATATTTAAATTAACTCATATCAATGGATTAATAAAAGCATAAGGAAAATGAAAGGTAACTAAAGTGTTAACTAAACGTGATTTAAAGCTTCAGCATGTGAGGGTTGCCTCATCTTAAGAGGAACTATCAAGGTAATTGCTAAGGTTAAAATGAAGTAAATGAGTAATAAACACCCCCTTAAAAAGTGAGAACTAACTAGTGAGAAAACCCAAACACTCCTGTTATGAAGAGGTGATAACATCAATGGGAAATCCTGTAGGACACCCCTATTAACAAAGTGGAGTTTAACATAACTGATAATTTAACATAGTTGTTTGGCTAAAATGGTTGAATTCCACATATTAAGAGTCAGATGCCGTGATGTATTAGATCAGGTAATGATAATAGGAAAGTATTAAAGAGAATGAATTGTATTGTTGATTGCTCACTCCGTGGACTGAGATATTTGTGTATATCTATGTGTATATAAAGAACCATTTAGCATTTTCATCTGATCTTCATGAATTACCTTTTTGATAACAGTGGAAAGTTTTTTTCCAAAACAAAAGTTGGAGATATTTTTGTTTATTAACCATTTCAGCCACAATTGGTCATATTCAAAAATAAACCAGAGAATATCATTACAGTACATGCAAGGGACATTCGGAAAGTCCTGAGTCATCAGTAATTCTTGAGCTCTATTGGTGTTTATATTTGAAGAGCAAGCTTCACCTTTTCTGGATGCTGATCCTGACAGTCCTCCTTTATGGTTCAGAAACATGGATCTTGCTCAAGCTGGATCTGAACAAACTCAAGTTATTCTAAATGTGATGTCTGCAACAGATTCTGAGAGTCTCACTTTGCAATTGCATCACTAATGCAATCAATGCATCACCAATGCAAGATGTCAACAGCAACCAACCATGGAAGAACAAATCCAACAGGAAAGGCTGGGGTAGTTTGGCCATGTGAGCATAAACAGTCTAACACAGACTCCTCTGGAGACAGCAACCCACCCAGTGGAAGATACAATAGACTGCGCCAAACAAATGTGAAACAAATAATTAGAGGAAGCTCTGATGATCCAACGACTTGACCTGAACCACACCAGGACCATCGCCATGAATCATAAAACATGGAAAAGTATCATGAAGTGAGTCCGAAATCCTGCAGCGCCAACATCAGCATACTGGTTGATGGGCCGACCGCCTCCTCCAGCAACCAGCTAGGGATCAGAGAGAGTGTGGTGTTCACGTTGATTTTCCTGGAGAGCACCATAATTGCTGTATTAAAAAAAAAAGTTTAATTCTAACATGGAGCTGAATTTTTGAAAGGTTTTAGCCTGCTGGGTCCAAAAAAGAACGGAAGCAGTGTCAAGTCAGTTTCTGATGAGTCTTTCTTGCAAACATTCAAAAGGCTGGCCTGTGAAATTGGATTTTTTCAGGCCTGAAACTAAAAATCAGTCAAAAGTGTGACTCCCCCAAGAGCTCCAAGACCCCAGTCAAGGCCAAGTGCTGCAAGTCGACTGGCAGAACAAAGTTTGCCATTATTTTTTTTTCCTTGTCTTGGAAATGTCTCATCACTTGAGTGCCACTGGAGGAAGGAGCCACAGCGACAGCTAAATCGGAAGTCATCTTGCCCAAAGTTTGTCACGGAATGGAGAGAGGTCGTCCATGGTAGTGCCTTTCCTTCACTTCATAAACACTCCAGCTCACGCTGTCAAGACCGTTCAGTAATCTAGTGTTGAGTTGGCAGAGCCCCCCGCTTCCTATTACCCTGACTGAAAACCCTGCGATTTTTGGTTGATATAAAAAAAAAAATCAAACTCGAATTTCTCTCTACATGGGTTCATTTTCAAATCTCACAATGAGCTCATTCAAGCTGTGGTTGAGGAGGGGGACAAATTGACTGACGAAGATTTTGTATCATTTTTTTTTTAAGAAAATGTGCCTATCTTGATGGTAACAGCATTGAAAAGTCGTTGAAAATATTCTGTTCTCAAATTATCTTTTCCTTGAAAGGCTCAGGGCATTATCACACATGCATCTGTGGATCATCCTCAGGGCTCCTCCAAGGTATGTAGTAGCACCTCAGGGAGATAGGGGGCGCTGTTTTTAACCATGTCCTTGCCATTTCCTCTGGCCACATCGATCGAGAAGATACCCCCAAGGGGGGCACATAACTCCGCCCTTTCTGTTTTTTCTGTGATATACTACGGTCTGGCAGAAGGGGACGTGTCTCTGTGAGCTGAACGTGACTGCCATCCTGAAACCTGACGTGACCTCAACTTGAAATTGAAATATTTTCATGTTTGACTCCATGCACAGTTTTGTAAATGATTTCCCAGTCTTTTCCACTAAAAGTTCTTCTTTGTTCCATTGAAGTGTAATAGGTAAGACACACTCACACACACCCACACACCTACTAGATTGATCAACTCCTGCAATATATTTTATAATATCAAAACTGAAATTGGGAATACACAAGCGAGGCGAGCACGTCAGCAAAACGAAACCTCTGAAGAAAGACAAAGTCGCTTAGCCGCTAACATCTGCAAAACGGTACCTCTTTTAAATTTCCACCCACCGCTAATGCACAAGTGAAGTGAGCACGTCGGCAAAACAAATCCTCCTAGGAGAGAGATGCTCAGAGTAGTTCCTTTCGATTACCTGACATCTCTACATTTCAATTTTTTTTCTGATGATTTCAATAGTTTCTAGGACCTCTGGCTTTTTACAGCACGGGTTTACACAGCTAGTGTTTTATAATATCACAACCGAAATTTGTAATTTGATTTTTTGTTATTCTATTTATTACTTGTTTTTTTTTATGCACTGTAACTGAAAAAGAGATCAAAAGTTGACTAAAATAATATACTAAATGGGGAAAACAGACACGAAACACTAGCTAAATCAGACTGTATATATTAACACATAAATCAATAGCACCACTCTAACATAATGATGCTTTCAAGTACAGAATAAAACCCCCAGCCTTCAGAGTTAATAAGTGACTCTGTTGATTTAATGAACAAAATCTGCAGCAGAAAACCAATAATCCTTGATTAGGAAAAATTCAGCCCAAAAGTCTGCAGCAAAACAGGTGTATGTGTAAAACAAATGTGGATGATTAAGGACTCATTAATCAAGTGAGCGGGAAACAACAAAAAAAAAAGAAGAAAAAACGTTGACTTGCTTTTTAGCTTTTCTTTGTAAAATGCGGGGGGGTTTGTTATGCATTAGCGGCCTTGTTTGAAAATCGTTCACCGTCCATTTTCAAGGTTGCTTAACGTGACTTAATAGTTTGAAAGGTTCTCTAGATATTGGATTGCTTATTTTGATAAGCTGAAATTAAAAGGTTATCTTTAAAATATAAGTAAGTTCATTAAAATGAGATTGACAACTAAAAAGAAAACAGTCAATATCACATTTTCTTAGCTTTTGTTACCGTTGTGCGCCAGAGGGTCACCCAAAGGGCTAATCAAAAGGTAAGCACTACCACCCCAAGACACCAGGGGGCACGATCGCTAACCACCTTGTCTACTTTTCCATGCAGAGCCCAGAGAAGATGCCCAGAAAGAGACACTAACCCCACCCCTTCTGGACCAGGAGCTTTAAAAAGAGGGCAGCGGTTCACTTGAATGACAACCGACCTATGGGAAGGAAATCCGACGACAAGTCTGACATACCTACAGTAAATAGGAAATTTTACAATAGCCGACAGCTTTATAGATTTCTGTTCAATCTGGTGCAATCACACACTTGTTATTTTGCTTGTGTATAAACGTTTCGTCTGAGGTTGGTGCTGAGGTTACTAGCACTTGACGACATCTTACATATCTATCATAGATAGATAGCGTAGTTGGCAGGATTAGATAGATAGAAGTTAAAGTCACTATATAATAGATAGTTGTTGTTTCCACAAAGGAATTGTTACAAAATGAGACAACCCAGTTGGTGTTTCAACTATTCATTAGTCGTCTGTCTTGCCATACCTGGCCATAATAGATAGATAGATAGATAGATAGATAGATAGATAGATAGATAGATACTTTATTAATCCCAAGGGGAAATTCACATACTCCAGCAGCAGCATACTGATAAAAAAAATATTAAAGAGTGATAAAAATGCAAGAAAAACAGACAATAAAATTGTATAATGTTAAACGTCTACCCCCCGGGTGGAATTGAAGAGTCGCATAGTGTGGGGTCTCCTCAGTCTGTTAGTGGAGCAGGACGGTGACAGCAGTCTGTCGCTGAAGCTGCTCCTCTGTCTGGAGATGATCCTGTTCAGTGGATGCAGTGGGTTCTCCATGATTGACAGGAGCCTGCTCAGCTCCCATTGCTCTGCCACGGATGTCAAACTGTCCATATATATATATATATATATATATATATATATATATATATATATATATATATATATATATATATATATATAGATAGATAGATAGATAGATAGACTTTTTGATGCTGATTGACCATTTAATTACTTTCATGTTTGTCATGATTAATGCATGGTCTTAAATCAAAATGCAATATACCCAGAGAAGCCGCTAAGCCAAATGCTACATGTTTTGCTTTGCTTTTAGTTATGACATGATAAAACCAAGAAAAAATTGAACCACCACTTAATAATAATAATAATGATAATGATAATAATTCTTCACATTTATATAGTTCTTTACTCACTATTCAAATTGCTGTACATAGTGAGTGGAACGCCACTTCAGCCACCATTAATGTGCAGTATCCACCTGGATGATGCGACAGCAGCCATTTTGTGTCAGTACTCTCATGACACATTAGCTGTTAGGTAGTGAAGGACTGACAAAGAAAGTTAGCCAACTAAAGACAGAAGATGATTAGGGGGTCAGAATGACTAGGCCGTGGTGAACAATTTAGCCAGGACATCGGGATTCACTCTGCTCTTTACAAAGGATGCCCTGGTGATCTTTAATCACCACAGAGAGAGTCGGGACCGGGGTTTTACATTTTACGTCTCACCCAAAGCACTTGCATATGCATTGTGTTGCAATTTAGCTGACAAGTTGGGCTGCATTTAATTCTGGCGCAAATACATTATAACTAATGTTACTTTACAAAACATTAAAATGTTTGCCATTCACAATCCTCATTTTACAAGCACTGAGCTACCTCGACAACATTGTGCAATCTAAATGAATTTTTTTGTAAAAGTTCCTCTGAAGCCTGTTAGCTCCATGGTTTTCCAGATATCACATTGCATTCCAGTTATTTTATCCATTTTTATTAAACTTTGGGGTGGATGCTAATCTCCGTTTAGACGGCCTATAACACAAACGCCTGGATGCCTGCCAGCTTCCGTCAACTGACTATCAGCAAAACAGATCTGCTTACTGCGGGATCTGCAGCTCAGCTCAAGAAGCTTAACTCTTTCACCTTTAAATTTTAATCCTGTCAAACACTCCTGTAAAATACATCCTGAATTCCTCCTTAGCAGCCCATCTATTGCACAGAATTACTTGTTCAGTCTCAGGCTTCTTTCTAATAAAACTCACGTTTGAATTCTTTTAATGTAGTTACAGCAGTGACAAAGTAGCTCCACGCTGTTTACATGCTGGCTGCTTCCCTTTCACTTTTGGGGTTTGAAAGTGATTGATTATAAGAGCATCATCTTCTGTAGCATTCACTCCTTAAAAAGCTGATTATTAGCTGAGCTTCTTACTTTTAAACTACTTGTAAGACATTACTGTATGAGTCTTAAATGTCATTTAGTGGATGCGTGTAGATGTTTATATAAAATGGAACCAACATTTTCAACGATTTGTTTCATCCATGACAGGAAAATGGGAGAAATATTTAGTTGGGGTGCATTTCGATATACAAAGCAAATAACGTACTAGTGTCTTCATCACAGAAATGAGTCCCAAGGTTAACTTTTTTAATTTATTGTTTTATTTGAGAAAGGAGAAGCACCGGAGAACTGGAAAGTTGCAAATGTGACCTGAATCTTTAAGAACAGAGACAAAACGGTACTGACAATACTGAGCAATAAGTCTTACTTCTGTACCATGCAAAGTTATGGAAACAATGATAAAAAATAAATTAGAAAAGTACCTTTATTAAAATAATATAGTAAATAACAGGCAGCAGGGGTTTCTGAAAGATCTTGCCAAACTATCCTTCAGAACTGCGATAGCTGACAAATGTATAATGTATGGCAGAATTTACTTAGACATTCAAAAAGCTTTGAATGATCGATTAATCTTCAAACTATAAGCTGTAGGCAGCAGTGGTAACTTACTAAACTGCATCTAAAGTTGGTTAACTGGCAGGAGACACAAAATATAGATAAGAGAAGAATGCTCCATGTGGAGTGTGGTCACCAGAAGAGTTTCTTAGGGGTCTGTCCTTGGACCGTTATTTTTTCTGATTTATGTAAGTGATGCAGATTTCGATGTTGATAGCAAACTGAAATTTGCAGATGATAGTAAAATCGGAAGAATGGCAGACACCAGCAAAAACAATTCAAGATGACCTGGACAAGCTTCAGAACTGTGCAAAGTGCTGCAACATAGGCAAACAGAATGTCGATTATAAACACAAGATGGGAGACGCTGTCATAGAGAAAGCAACCTCTGAATGGTTTATTTTGACACGCTATTTTAGTCATCTAAGCAACGTGCAGAAGCTTTCAAAAATAAAATGTTTGATTATATTATTAAAAACTGTTGAATTAAAATGAGGGATGCTATGCTCGGGATACATATTGCACTAGTGATACCACATCTGTAGTACTGTGTGCAGTTCTGGTCACCACATTACAAGAAAGACATAGCAGCACTTGAAGCTGCACAGAGGAGAACAACCAAGTGCATCATGGGACTTAAGGACATGTCCTACTGTGACAGACTCAAAGAATAAAACCTGATTAGTCTCGAGCAGAAGAGACTCCATGGGGACCTAATCCAGGTCTTTCGAATTCTCAAAGATATTGACAAAGTAGATCCAGCAGAATCATCCAGCAAAAAACAGTAACTCAAGCGATGTTGTCATGACCTTGGGAAAACCTAACCATAAAGCCCCAAAAACTGTAGCAAAAACCCCCAAACGAGAAAGGGGTCATGAATCTTTGACTTTTGTAACCCAGGGGAAACAAGACACCTTTATAAATAAAATATTCATTGTACAAAAAGTTCTCTGAAAACAATAAAGCTCCAAAGACCACAAAAGGAGTATCCTGAAATAGGCAATCCAGGAGTCAACACATCCCAAAGAAAAATCTGGAATCCATAAAAGCACACAGCTAAACGCAAGAACCCACCAGCACTTCCAAGTGCATTGAAATGAACCGCAAGGGACTGCCTTTATAATGGCTGAAGTCTCTTCTTAGATGGAGATGGACAGGTCTCCCAGCCTCTTGGGGAACCACCCACAAAACAAATTGAACAAGGCCGAAAAAGCATTGGCGCATGGAAACTAAATGATCAACAATGCTGACAAAGAATTTAATTTATCTATGTATGTATGTATGTGTGTATATATATATATATATATATATATATATATATATATATATATATATATATATATTGTTTTTATGTATATATATATATATATATATATATATATATATATATATATATATATATATATACTCACAGTATATAAATATATAAAATACAAAGTCTGGCTGTCTGTTTGTATGTCTGTCTGCTTTTCATGAGAGAACTACTTAATGGATTTAGATCGTTGTTTTTCTAGAATTTGCTTGAACATTCTGGTTGATTTTGTGAGTTCTCCCATTGTGCTAAGTATCATAGTTCGCTTGCAGTACTGATTTTATTTGCATAAATCTGAGAGACACGCAGCGGACCAAGGGGAGGGGGATGTGGGCGGGGCCCTCCTCACACACGCACCAGTCTCCGTTCGTGTCACTCTACCTCTCATTACCTGTTGGAGCGTACTTCGCCTCTGCTTAATTAGTGATACCTGTTTGTTCAACAGACATTATCATCGACAGATTGTTAAGGAGTAATATTTAACGTTTTTGAGAGAGAGATCAGAGCTCCATGTGTTTTAGAGGGTAGCTCCTGATTGGCAGAGATATCACAGCCATGTGTTTTTCTCCCCACGCAGGGACACTCTCCCGTCAGAGCAGAACATGATCAGATACAGTAGCAACGTTTGAGTGTACCTACCTTCTGCTTAGCCAGAATTACATTTTTTTTTATTGATTTTTAAAATTTGTCCTGTTTCACTACTATGTGGGCAGACTTTATTATACAAATAAGTAGATTATTATTAGTATTATTAATAGTATTATTTATTATACAAATATTGCTGTACAAATAAGTTTGTCCTATTTCACTACTACGTGGGCAGACTTTATTATACAAATAATAAACTTACAGATAATAAAATGTACAAAAAAAGAATTCTGAACTCCATCCAGGGGAGAAACCCTGGATGAAACATAACAGATATTCTCAATGTCATGCTGTGTGCTTTAACATTAAAAACATAATAATGTGTTGTTGATCATCAAATACTTGATACCTTCAACCATATGCAATCACGTCTGTTCGAAGAACACTGCTTAGGAAAATTAGATGACCAGTGTGATCGCTGTGACAAAGTATTTCCTAAAGGTGAAATCAGAAGACTGTGTTACCAAAATGGAAGACTTCAGCTTGCTCTTTATGATCCAACTTTATTTTAGAACCGTAGATCTGTGGGTTTTACTGGCTCGTTTCTAAAATTCTGTTACATTCCTTTTATCAGAACCTACAAGAAATGTATGAGTCACTTAAGTTATGTGGAACAAGACCTTAAGAAAGGCTTTGTTTAGTGATAAATCACCAGTGACTCCAGAATTGGCGATACGCATAGGATATTATTAATCAGTTACTGCTATGTAACAAGACCATAGCAAATTTGTTGTTGTTCATCTTCTTCTTCATAATAATGATAATAATAATAACAACTTTACATTTATATGATGCTTTTGTCACTATTCAAAGTGTTTTACATAGTGAGTGGGGAGCCGCTTCAACCACCACTAAAGACATAAAAACTCTAATAACTCTTTAAAACTGGGACTACCTAAAGGGCATCTAGAAGTCATTTAATTCGACAGTAATTATCAAGAAGTTTTTTTATATATTTTTATTGATTTTAATTAGAAACAGATAACATTCCATACAGTCAAGTCAAATTTAACAGATCAAAGCAAAATTCGACTGCCACGCAAGAGAAAGAGAGAGGAGCCACCAACCGAACCTACTCTAGAAAAGGAGGGTATTCTTTTCCCCCAAAATGGAAGCTTATTCTTAAATGTTACTGATTAGATTCTGCCATATTTTACAAAAGTTCTGTACAGATCCTCTAAGTGAGAATTAGATTTTTGTCCAATTTCAAGTAGTATAGAACATCGGTTACCCACTGACTTAAGAGTGGTGGGATGGGATTCTTCCAGTTGAGCAAGACAAGTCTACATGCTGGTAGTGTGATAAAAGAAAGTACAGTTTGTTTGTCCTTCTCCACTTTAAGGCCATTTGGGTGTCCACCAAACACAGCTGTTAATGGATTAGGAGGGATTGTGACACCAAGGCTGTCTGATGTGAAGGGATGCAAAGATTTTTGTCCAAAATGTTGTTAATTTGGTGTTCGCCCAGAGAATGTGGCCAGTAATTATGAAGAACTTAACAAACACTTTTGGTTATCCTACATAACATCAAGCCATGAGATGCAGCTGTGAATGTCCCAATTCTGATGTGTCACAAAATATTCCTAGGGATTCACTTTGTAGTCGAAATCTCTTTTAAAACTTCCAGTACGTCAGATTGCTCTGTCGACTAATAGATGGCCCCAAATCCCCAACATACAATTCTGTAAATAAGTCACATGTGTTTTTAGTGCTGATCAGAGGAAACAAAATGGCCCGCTGAGCCACCAGTGCCGAGAGCGGCTTCATTATCTTTGGAGTATTCAGGAGATCACAGCTCAAGCTTGTATGGCTGCAGGCTTTATTTGAACATTATTAGTTAACAGGATTGCAACAGAATCCTTCAAAGTTCAGGTTTACCTTGTCCAAACTCAAATCGGTTTGGTCATACTTGGAAACTGTGCAGCTTGAATGAACAACAGGTATGAAAGACAGACTTAATAAAGACCTTTTTGTAATCTGGGAATATAATTGACTGTGAAATTAATTAAAACCTGTTTTCATCTTACCGGCCCCTGGGAAGATCGGCGTCATCTTTCCTCCACCTCACAGTAGGTTGGGGGTCTCCCTGGACTTGACATCGAAACTCTACTGCCTCCTCTTCAAGTATCACCTGGTTTATCGGTCGCCGCAGAAATGTTGGCCGCTCTTTAAAGAGAACAGAATAAATCAGTCGAGAAATAAATAAATAACAATCAAATGAGGTAAATGGGTAGCTCAGGAGTGCTGCTACCTCATGGACCCAGCCATGGATGTCTTGTATAAAATGTGCATGTTCTCCCCATTTTTCATTGGGTACTCTGATTTCCTCTCAGGTCCCCAGAAAAGGGCATGTAGGGTGCAATCGTGATAATAAACGAAAGGTATGTGAGTTTGGGTGGGTGCGAGAGTGGTCCCCTGTTCAGGCCTGTAACTTAGAATTGGTGTGAAAATGTCACGTTATGTAAGCCATTTTAATAAAAAAGGCCGCAGAACTAAACAAAAATGGAGGGGAGTGCCATTATCTGACTGATTTTATATAGCAATTTTTGTGGTGAACAGATCTGTGCAATGATGCAGTTGAGTATTATTGTTTTTATAATCCCTTTCCTTCAGAAAATGTGGCTTAAAGAAATTTAAACAAAATGACAGTAAACTTAAGCATAGTAGAAGGAACTGCTGTGATAAATGATCATGCAAAAAAAAAATTAGCAAATTATTATTTTATACAGTGCAATAGAAATAATTTCAGGAATGCAATACACACACATTTAATATGGTGTCTTTTACAGAAAAATACGAACACAAAACTGTGATACACACCCACTATGAAATATCGAGAACTAACTGTGCCTTGTCTTTGGACCAAAAGCAACCTGAAGACTCTCTCGCAGTTTTACTATATTGGTGAACTTGCCGAGACGTCAAGTAAGAGGGCCGGGGTAGGTCGTATCTTATCCGAGATGGTCGTGTAGTCGATTGCAGCTGTGGCACAAATTGAGTTCGACAGGAAAATGTATGGTAGCTCGTTGTGTGAACGTACAATGTGCATATACCGCAAAGCAAAGTTTGCCTGTTCGGGTTGAATGAGAAGTGAGGTGCATGCAAGCGCTGAAAAAAATGTAAAGTGCATGCATGTGCCCATCTCACCAAGTGCAAGTCACACTTGTATAAGCTTCTGCATCTTCCGTAGAATTCCCACCAAATTCCATGGCTGTGGCTGAGTGTGAGCAGAGCGGACTGCTCCATACACACTCACACATATTTCGTTGTGAGAGGTGAGGTACACACATGCGGCGAAAAAATTGAAAAGTGTATACATGCGCCATCTGGTGGCTGTGGTTGAGCATGAGCAGAGCGGACTGCTCCATACCCACACACACACAGACACAGGTCTTTTGTTTATATATGTCTACAGTCAAAAAAAAATAAATGAAAGTGGACCTTATTACCAGTCTTCATTTTCTATAGCAACTAAACTGAACAATCACAGTCAACAGCTGTCGTTTCTAGCGTCTTCTAATCACAAAGTGTGGACAACAGAAATAAAGGAAAACCAATACAATTGGGTGTGAAACAATGGCTTTTGTTGAAGTCTCTGTCAAAAGGAACCAGCAAAAGAAATTCAGAGTATACTGTATTATTATCAGTTTTTACTGTATATGCACACATTCAAACCGTTGACAAGTGAATCCCACTGATTATCTTGTTACAATGGCACCTGTCAAAGGGTGGGATGTGTTAGGCAGCAAGTGAACAGTCAGTTCTTGAAGGGGATGTGATGGAAAAAGGAAAGTTGGGCAAGCATAAGGATCTGAGCGACTTTGATAAGGACCAAATTGTGATGGCTAGACGACTGGGCCAGGCCATCTCTGAAATGGCAGGTCTTCTGGGGGTATTCCCAGTATGCAGTGGTCAGTACCTACCAAAAGTAGTTCAAGGATGGACAAGCGGTGCATCAGGGACAGTGACACACTGGTGTGCGTGGGGAACAAAGGCTAGCTCATCTGGTCCGATCCCACAAAAGAGTTACTGTAACATAAAGAGCTGAAAGACTTAATTGAGGCCATGGCAGAAAGGTGTGAGCACCCAGCCGCAGAACGGTCAGAGTGCCCATCGATGAGCCCTGTCCACTGCAGAAAGTGCTTACAATGATCATGTGAGCCTCTGAATTGGAGCAATAGAAGAAGGTGGCCTGATATGATGAATCACGATTATGTGGACAGCTGGGTGTGTGTGTGTGTCGTTTACCTAGGGAAGAAATGGCAGCACTATGGGAAAAAACGCAGAAACAGTGTAAAGCTCTGGGCAATGTCCTGGCGTTCATGTTACTTTGACATGTACCACCTAAAGATAGATTGGTTGAACATTAGAACAATCTAGACAAGAACAGGCCATTCAGCCCAACAAAGCTTGCCAGTCCTATCCACTTAATTCTTCTATAAAACATGAAGCCTATTATTGAAAGTCCCTAAAGTCCTACTGTTTACCACACTACTTGGTAGCTTATTAGTGTCTCTGTGTAAAGAAAAACTTCCCAATGTTTGTGTGAAATTTACTTATAACAAGTTTCCAACTGTGTCTCCGTGTTCTTGATGAACTCATTTTAAAGTCTCGATCCACTGGACTAATTCCCTTCATAATTTTAAACACTTCAATCAGGTCACCTCTGAATCTTCTTTTGTGGACCACATGCTCCCCTTCATAGCAATGGTATTCCCTAATGGCACTGGTTTCTTTCAGCAGGATAATACACCCTGTCACACTGCATAAAAGTTATTTAGAAATGGTCTGAGGAACATGATGAAGAGTTCAAGGTGTTTAACATCTGTAGGATGTGTTGTAAAAACAAGTCTGATCAATGGAGGAGCCACCTTGCAACTTACAGGACTTAAAGGATCTGCTGCTAAAGTCTTGGTGTCAGATACCACAGGACACCTTCAGAGGTCTTAAAGAGTCCATGCCTTGATGGGTCAGGGCTGTTTTGGTGGTACAAGGGGGACTCACACAATATTAGGCAGGTGGTTTTAATATTTGGGCTAATCGGGGTAGGTTCTCTAATCAAGTGTAAGGATTTTAACGTTGGTCGCAATTCAATAAAAAAAAATTGCTCTTTGTTTTGTATTTCTTTTTTATTCTTGTTTATTGGATTCTATTTTATTGGATTGGATTATAATGAATATTATTACAGCAATTATTATTAAAATAATATTAATCGTGCACAGATCAACACAGAGAGGATCACAGGGAGAAGACACAAACTCTACACTAAAGAGGGACCACGACACTTGATGTGTAAGACAACACCGCTGTGTCCCCTTCAGCTAAAGGACAAGAAGTATTCAGACCCCTTCACTTTCTACGCTTAATTGTCTTTTATAATTAATTTGATTTCAAATATATTAAATGTTAAATATATTATATGTTAAATGGTGCGACTCAAACCACTTACACCTTAACACCAGCAAGACCAAGGAGCTGGTGGTGGATTTTAGGAGGCCCAGGCCCCTCATGGACCCTGTGATCATCAGAAGTGACTGTGCAGAGGGTACATACCTATAAATACCTGGGAGTGCAGCTGGATGACAAATTGGACTGGACTGCCAATACTGATGCTCTGTGTAAGAAAGGTCAGAGCTGACTGTACTTTCTTAGAAGGTTGGCGTCCTTCAACATCTGCAATAAGATGTTGCAGATGTTCTATCAGACGGTTGTGGCAAGTGCCCTCTTCTACGTTGTGGGGTGCTGGGGAGGCAGCATAAGGATGAAGGACGCCTCACGCCTGGACAAACTTGTTAAGAAGGCAGGCTCTATTGTAGGAGTAAAGTTGGACAGTTTAACATCTGTAGCAGAGCGACGGGCATTAAGCAAACTCCTGTCAATCATGAAGAATCCACTGCATCCACTGAACAGGATCATCTCCAGACAGAGGAGTAGCTTCACTGACAGACTGCTGTCACTGTCCTGCTCCACTGACAGACTAAAGAGATCGTTCCTCCGCCACACTATGTGACTCTTTAATTCCACCCGGGGGAGTAAATGCTAACATTATTCAAAGTTATTGTCTGCTTTTACATGCATTTTTATTTCTATTTAATGTAATATTGTTTTTTTCTATCTATCTATCTATCTATCTATCTATCTATCTATCTATCTATCTATCTATTATATAGTGCCTTTCATTCTATCTATCTATCTATCTATCTATCTATCTATTATATAGTGCCTTTCCTATCTATCTATCTATATTTCCGTATCAATGAATTAAGTTTATCTAATCTAATCTAAGGTCTAAACCTTTATGAAAACATGTTTTCACTTTGTCATTATGGGTTATTGAGTATGGATTGATGGTCCAAAATGTCAATTTTTTCCATTTAAATTAAACCTACAACACTATAAAGTGTGCAGAAAGTGAAGGGGTCTCAATACCTTCTGAAGCCATTGTGCATAGTCAGCTAAAATGGTGTCATGGCTATGGCACTGGGCTGGCATCTACTCCAGAGTTGGTCCTGGCTTTGTGGTCACTGCTGTTGGGATATGTCTAAGCTACCCCTAAGCATGTCATGGAAAAAAAAAACAAATTTAGGAAATACATAAAGGAATGTGATGCGTATGCCTTGTGATGAACAAAAGAAAAATGTATAGTACAGGTCCTCCCTGCATGGAGTTTGCATGTCCTCCCTGTGTCTGCGTGGTTTCCTCCCACAATCCAAAGACATGCAGGTTAGGTGCATTGGCGATCCTAGTGTGTGCTTGGTGTGTGTGTGTGTGTGTGCGTGTGCCCTGCAGTGGGCTGGCACCCTGCCCAGGGTTTGTTTCCTGCCTTGTGTCCTGTGTTGGCAGGGATTGGATTCAGCAGACCCCCCATGACCCTGTAGTTAGGATATAGCGGGTTGAATAATGGATGGATGGATTATAGTAAGAGGAAAACTCTTCATAATTAAAAATAAAGCAGTTGGATTTTTTTCTAGTGTTTAAGCACCTTCAGCATGGGAAAGGTGCTATATAAATACGATTAATTTTATTATTATTATTATTATTATTATTATTATTATTATTATTAGTGTACACAGCTTGTGATGGGACAGCCAAAAAGGTCCACAGGTTTAAAAAATGTTTAAAATGAAACGCAGGAATGTGGAGTCAAGTGTAAAATATGAGGGAATACAATGTGCAGTTAGAAGGAGAACTGAGAGTGCGAAAGGACAAACAGGCCTAGAATAAAACAGGGAGCAGTGCAGATGTTGGGGCAGTCAGAAGATCTCACCCTCCTTTCTGGAATTCCATGGAGAAATACCTCATGAATTGCAGTACATTTCTTATGGCTAGGGATTCCTCAACAATCAGATTGCTTATGATTTACACTGCCCACCAATAAGCATATCACAGCTACAAAGCATGCTGTGGGTGCAGAGATAGCTGGGCCCACTAGGTGGCAGCATTGTGTTATAGCTTTAGGCCTTTTAAAGCAACCCCTCACCTCGTCTCCTGTAGATGGAGAATGACACCTTACAGGTGTGGCATCACAGGACATTTTAGTAGTAATCAGCTATAACAAGCCACAACATTTACTCCAGTGTATTAGTCAGTGCTCATAATCTTGTGGCACTTTATATGGCAGGCAGTGTAATATCACTATGGCACTGGGCTGTAAACAAAAGACTAAAAAAATATTTAAGTTGATTTTATATTTTTTAATAGCAGAAGAGCTATTACTAAGAGCATTACTGGTTTAACAGCAATTTTCTAGGTTTACCCAGGTCAACTGGTTACTCTCAAACAAATCTTTTATTCTTAGTGATCCTAGACATCCTTTGGGGTGAGATCTATTCTCTTCATATCATCAGACACCATCTCCAACTTTCTTCAGACTCATCCTTTCCACCTCGGACACCATCTCCAACCACATCTTCTTCAGACTCATCCTCTTCACCTCCATCTTGGTGCGTCTTTTCACCCATTTTTCATTAGCATTTTGTTTCAGATGCCTAAACTACTTTAGTCTGTTTCTCCTCAGCAAGACACTTTTCACCTTTACACCAAGTCCTTCTTTTATCCCATTCACCTTCCATTGCACTTTATGATACTCCAACCATCCATCATGTCATTCTTATTGCTTCTTTCCAGTTTTCTTCTTCATGCTCAACCTTTATCGACCATGTCTCTCACCACAGAATATACTACTTTTCACCTAGCTTTTATCAAGAGAAAACAATAATTCAAGTAATCCAGATAAAAAAAAAAAAAATAGTAATAATAAAATGTAAAATCAGACCCACCCTTCCATTAGAACTTTAGTTGGTGCCATTGCAGGGACTGAGTTTGGATAATAGTATAGTGATATCTCCATCATGTGTATCAGCTGTTCTTTATTCAGTCCCATCCTGTTTCTTTTATCAATCATCCATGGTGTTCTTCTCCTTCCTCTTGTACATTTTCCTTCAATCTATAATGTATCGTAATATCTTGTACTTTTCATGTCTTTCTATGCGTCCAAACCATTTCAGTTTTCTTCTTTTCTTAATTTTTCTACCTCCAGGGTCTTATTTAGTTTATGCAGAACCTGTTCATCAGTGAATCCCTCTGCTTACGATATGCATAGAAGCATGGCTGTAAATCCACACCTCGAATGCTTTGTCCTGTGTAGTGTGTCTGATTCAAGCGTCCACAACTCGTAACCGTAAAGAAGTACCGACCAAATAATCACATTATAGATTCCAAAGCTTCAATTCTAGATATATTTGTGTATTAGGAAGTAAAAATGTTAGTGTTGAATACACAATGGGAGGTCTGAAAATCGAGAGTACACCTTATGAGAAGGATTTAAGAGTCATAGTGGGTTATCAACTTCAAATCAGTGTTCAAAAGCCATTAAGAAGGCAAAGAGGTTATATAGCGCCTTGATGTGTGGAGTACAAGTCACAGGACGTTCTGCTCAAGCTTTATAACATACTGGTGAGGCCTCATCTGGAGTACTGTGTGCAGTTTTGGTCTCCAGGCTACAAAAAGGACATAGCAGCACTAGAAAAGGTCCAGAGAAGAGCAATGAGGCTAATTCCAGGGCTATAGATGATGAATTATGAAAAAAAAATTAAAAGAGCTGAGCATTCACAGTTTCAGCAAAGGAAGATTAAGAGGTGACATGATTGAAGTGTTTAAAATTATGAAGGGAATTAGTCCAGTGGGTCGAGACTACAACTTTAAAATGAGTTCATCGATAACACAGGGACACAATTGGAAACTTGCTAAGGGTAAATTTCGTACAAACATTAGGAAGTTTTTCTTTACACAAAGAATGATAGACACTTGGAATAAGAGACCAAGTAGTGTGGTAGATGGGAGGAATTTAGGGATTTTCAAAACTCGACTTGATGTTTGTTTGGAAGAAATAAGTGGATAGGACTGGCGAGCTTTGTTGGCATGAATGGCCTGTTCTCGTCTAGACTGTTCTAATTAAACAGGATATTTTAGAATTTGTATAAATTTAGAAAGGGCTTGTTCTGCTCTACCTCTGACTTCCACCTTAATGTCAAAGTGGTCGTCAGCCATCTTTCCCAGATGTTTGTACTTGTGAGCTTGTTCAATTCCAGTGTTATTGCTACTAGTATCATTGTTAATCCTATTTTGACTTACAACCATGTCCTTAGTTTTCTGCACATTCAGATTAAGACCCAGTCGAGTTCTTGTATCCATCAGATCTTGCAGCTCTTCTTCAGTACTTGATAGTGTCTTCCACGTGTCTTACTTGTAATTTGTTTAGAGGTAACCCATTTATTTTTACTCCTTCTGTTCTATCAGATATGAATTCTTGTATAATCTTCTCTGTAGAAATTTTAAACAGAATAGACTCTCTGTGTACTCCTGGTTTTGTTTCTACTTCAGGTGTTTTTTATTCTACACTCTGACCATTACTGTTTGATGCCAATGTAAGTTTGTAATTCCAGCAACCTTGCTCAGGATTAAGTGGGGGCTTAGAATATGGTATGGTATACACTTCTAATAATTTGAATATCTTTGCTGTCCAACGCTATTTTGGTGTAAGATATTCAACAGATGACCATGCCGTACCTGTCAAAGGCCTTGTCAAAATCTATAAGACATATGTACTGTACAGATCTTGCATCATGTCAAGGCCTTATTTCACCAAAGCTATTAGTCTCAAAAGTGCTTCTTGGGTCCCCAAACCTTCCCTAAATCCAAAAAGTGTATCGCATATGAATTCTTCACATTTGTGCTTTACTGTTTTGTATGAAATCTTTAAAAGTATTTTCAGTACATGTGCTATACTGGTCGCATTTCTTCAAGTTTGGTTTCTTGGGAATGGTGACAAATTTGGATTACAGCCTTCTCAGTCTTGTGGTATCTTCCCCTGATTATATATATTGTTGAACAACATTGTAAGGGATTCAATGGCAGCCCTATTTAGAAACAAACTACTGTAACGGATGGTGGCTGGTGCCATTACCCAACCGGGACACCACTGCAATGGAAGGACAGGGGGAGATGACTGATGAAGGGCGTTATCTTCACTTGGGGTGTAACGGCCCATCGGAGTCCCACAGGGCTATATGGGACTTGGTATTTGTCGGCTCATCCCTGTTGGCTTCCAGAGATGCTTCCAGGAGGAGCTGTAGAGACCTACTTTGGGCTTTTTACAAACCATGTAGTAATTCCTGGTCTCCCTAATGAGCCACCTGGAGTTCTCCCAGGTATGGATTAAAAGGAGCAGCTACCTCACAAATAGGAGCCTGAATTGGAAAGAGGTAGATGAAGCTCACC
Source organism: Polypterus senegalus (assembly GCF_016835505.1). Lineage (NCBI taxonomy): Eukaryota > Metazoa > Chordata > Cladistia > Polypteriformes > Polypteridae > Polypterus > Polypterus senegalus. Next base: position 304,962,392 of record NC_053155.1, read on the forward strand.
TATGAGAGGGGTGCAAGGCTGTGGAAGAAAGGGACAGCGGTACTTGTGACTGTGGGTATCATTCCTTGGAGATTTCTCCGGACTCCTTTCCCTAAAAAATGGGGCTTTTGTTGGATAGAATTGGTGTCTCTGCCTGTTTGTGTTGGCTCGGGATGGCAGTTTACAAAGAAACTCTATTGGTGGTGTAGCTAGCTTGCTGAAGGCCCTTGTGTAGGCCCCTCCTGACTAGCAGAACTGTTAGTAATTTATCAGCAACCAGATCCTAGGGGCCAGCTGGGCAGTGGTGTCCACCACCGCGCCACTATCAGATCACACGCTGGTGACTAACAAACCGGCTCTCTAAATGGAATTTGAAATAACGTTTTTAATCGTTTTATTACAGCAGCTGTAAGGTAGCAAAACTAAAATAAATTGTGGGAATGGAATGTGGGAGGTGAGGGTAGTAGTAGTAGTAGTAAGTAGTACATAAATATATGTAAGATGTGGACCCGCTTACTATTCCAAGACAACTTTGTGAAGGGGGATTATTAAAATGTAACATAAGCTAAAAAGTACTGTAGAAACTATACTATGCTATAAAACGAAGCTATTTCAATTTGTGACAAATTTAAACGACAACACCGCCTGACAGGATACTACTACCCCAAAGGTCACCAAATTTGGGAATGTGCACTTCTCTGTAAGGAGGACTAGGATGAGTTGTGCCTCCAATTCGGCACTGAGACTTTGGACTACCCAAGTCTAAATTTGTGTAAACTGTAAGCCTGCCGAATACGTAATGTCATCATGGACGGGACTGGACTTGCCTGGTGATGGTGCAAATATGCCACTGAAACTGTGAATTATTAACACAATGAAAACTGTGCAAGTGGTTTAAGATTTAAGTGAGCCCCCCTCCAAGCTCGTAAGCCCTTCTGCACAATCCATTGCTACGCCATAGAACTATACAAAGGTACAAACTACAGGTACAATGGCAAGCAGTATGGGGTTCAGATCCTGCTACTGACACTATGTGATCGTGAGCAAGTCACTTGACCTACCTGTGCTCCAATTGAAAAAAACAAAAAGAAATGTAAATAGTTGTATCAGAAATGCTGTAAATCGCCTTGGATAAAGGTGTGAGTCGAATAAGTAAATGTACAAAATCTAAAACTTAGACGCAACAAATCCAGAACACATCAGACAGAAGTACCCCATCACCACTCCTGCGGCCCTGCAGAGCGTATGGAGAAGAACGAAGTACAAAGCACCAAACTCACAGTGATACATCACTAGTTGCTACTGTGGACGAGAGGAGGGCTTGTGCCTCCTCCAGACCGCGAGGGGGCGTCCGTCCTGGTTAGGTTGGGGGCCTCGGGTAGAGGGCTTGGAAGCCCAGCCCTGTAGGGACCCGAGGCCACCGCCAGGCGGTGCCCCAGTGCCTATTTATCCCGGGAGCCCGGCACTTCCGCCACACCAGGAAGTGCCGGGGGGAAGATGACAGGGAACACCTGGACGGCTTCCGGGTGTGCAGCCGGCACTTCTGCCACACAGGGGTGTGGCCAAGACGAATTGCCGGGAAGCAGCTGGAGCCCATCCGGGTTCCTATAAGAGGGGCCGCCTCCCTCCAGTCATTGGTGGATGTCGGGAGGTAGCGAGACAGAGCTGGGGAGAGGACTGGAGGCGGCCAGGAAGAGAAGGCACAGAGACTGTGAGCCCTGGACTTTAGGGGAATCGGTGCAAGAGGCACTGGGATTGATGCACTACAAACTTGTGAATATTGTAAATAAATGGTGTGTTGGGTGGAATATGCTGTCCGTCTGTCTGTGCCCGGGTCAGCTTTCACACTATCTAAGAAAGCCCTAAATAAAATGATGTTGGAAAAATTAACACACATGTGCAATGGTGAGGTCAAGAAAGTACCTCAAAGTCCAGAAAAAAATATCTTACCAAATACAGTCAGCTGTGCAGTTTCGCTGTCTCTCTCTCCCACCATATTGGTCCCGACACACACGTACATTCCAGCATCACTTTTTCTAGTATTGGAGATCATCAGCTTTCCACCTCGGATCTGTGGAGAGAAACAGGAACAATTTGTGGTCAGTAAAGCCCACCACATTCAAGCTTCTCAATGTTTGCTTCATTCAGTTCTTGTGAAACAATATGCTTTCATTTGGAAAGTCCTTGTCAGGCAATTTGCATTGTTTTGATTTTAAAGGAATACTCCATTAAAAATATTTGGGTATTTTTTTGTTCTTTATTTCACCTTATACAATTTCTCTTATTAGGAATTTTTTAGTTTTCGCATACCCGTTGGGGTCAGAGCGCAGGGTCACCCATTGTACAGCACCCCCGGAGCAGTTGCAGGTTAAGGACCTTGCTCAAGGGCCCAGCAGAGTAGGATCTCTTTTGGCAGTGACGGACATTCGAACCGGCAACCTTTGGGATACCAGCACAGATCCTTAGCCTCAGAGCCACCACTCCACCCCTGATTTTATACTGTATGTTACTTAACCCATAGAGTTTGTAGTGATTCCTGAGAAAAAAAGATGTAATCTCATGTTTTTATGCAAAACACAGAAAAAAAAGTTTCTAATAAAATGGGCATCTATGGAGGCCAATGCTGGACCACAGCAAACAATGTCAAAACCTCCATGACAAAAATGTCACAATATTCATCTCTATATATATATAAAATCCAACGTCTGTCTGTATGCCTGTCTGTCTGTCTGTATGTACGTACGTACTGTCACAAACGCGCGCATGGGAGGCAGCTAAAGGGCTCGAGTGAAGGCAGTTCTGAGGCATGCCGGGATGTGGCAGAGTGCACTGACTCTCTTTCTCACTTCCCTGTAGACCAAACCCGGGAGGTTCCACCTGTCTCTCTGGACGTCACTTCTGAGACCGAGCCAATGGAGACAGACCTTGCCAGCTCCGGCCCCCCTGATGTCACATCCGGGCCTAATCCAATGAATGATGAACACGTGCCCGATCCTTATGACCTCACTTCCTGCCTCCCCCTTTAAAAGCCTTCCCTTTTCCCTTCTCTGACAGTCTTGTTTTGGACTCTGTTGTAAGCACTTCAGTGCCGGTATTTTGAAAAGAAAACGACTTTTGCAGCTAGGATACCAAATTACATGGGTGGCTGCCCGAAACCTTTTTCTGTCTTTGTCTCGTTTTGTGACAGTACGTATGTCTGCTTTTCACGAGAGAACTACTTAACGGATTTAGATCGGGTTTCTTTCCATAATTTGCTTGAACATTCTGGTTGATTTTGTGACTTCTCTCATCGTGCTAAGTATCATAGTTCGCTTGCAGTACTGATTTATTTGCACACAAAAAAAAAAACACCTGCTACCTACAGTAAAATATGGTGGTGGTTCCATCATGCTGTGGGGCTGTGTGGCCAGTGCAGGGACTGGGAATCTTGTCAAAGTTGAGGGACGCATGGATTCCACTCAGTATCAGCAGATTCTGGAGACTAATGTCCAGGAATCAGTGACAAAGCTGAAGCTGTGCCGGGGCTGGATCTTTCAACAAGACAACGACCCGAAACACTGCCCAAAATACACTAAGGCATTCATGCAGAGGAACAAGTACAACGTTCTGGAATGGCCATCTCAGTCCCCAGACCTGAATAGAATTGAAAATCTGTGGTGTGAGTTAAAGAGAGCTGTCCATGCTCGGAAGCCATCTAACCTGAATGAACTAGAGATGTTTTGTAAAGAGGAATGGTCCAAAATACCTTCAACCACAATCCAGACTCTAATTGGAACCTACAGGAAGCGTTTAGAGGCTGTAATTTCTGCAAAAGGCGGATCTACTAAATATTGATTTCATTTCTTTTTTGTGGTGCCCAAATTTATGCACCTGCCAGATTTAGTTTGAACAATTATTGCACACTTTCTGTAAATTCAATAAACTTCATTTCACTTCTCAAATATCACTGTGTGTGTCTCCTATATGATATATTTAACTGACATTTTTTATCGTAACAACCAACGATTTATACAGGAAAATAATGACTTTTAACAAGGTTGCCCAAACTTTTGCATCCCGCTGTATATAATTCACATGTCAAGGTATTCGGTTGCATGCTCACAATGTGCAAAATGCGTTAAGTTTTACTAAAATATGGTTAAATAAACCACCTCCGGGAAAACGCTCACATGAAAGAAAATGGAATGCAGTCAGGCGTGAGCTACCATTTGAATCAAAGAGCCACCTCACCTCCTTATTCAGTGTTCAGGAAACGAGTCCAGTAAATTTGCACTTCATGTTAAATTAACAAAATGTGGGCACTGGGAGAAGGATATGTTTACTTATTGGAGTGACATCTTTTATCCAATTGGGTACATTTCTTTTATTTTTCTAGTTGGAGCACTGGCAGGCCAAGTGACCTGCCCATGGTCACACAGTGGCATTTGAGCCCGCAACCTCAGGGTTGAAGTCCAAAGCCTTAACCACTGCACCACAGTGCCTGCAGAGTACTCCTAAAGATTTACAAGTGAAAGAAAAGTGAGTGAAGCTGTGGTATAGCGGGTCCACAACATCAACAGGATGGTCAGTTTTAAATATTGCAAATAACCTTGTCAGTCTTCGTGGGTGTGACCTCACAACCGTGGGAAGTCAATGAGGTAATTGGAGTGAGTTGAACCTGCACGTGAGGGCGTGATTGTTCTCAATTGCTTCATTGTCTTCCTATGGTGCCTGATTAAGACGCTGCGCCCACGGAGCCATGTAAGTATGGGCTGGCATGAGAGGAAAGAGTGGTAATAGATGGAACAAAACTGTTTAGGCGATTACAGAACCGTCTCAGGTAGGATGATCCGGTCACCTAGACGGAGGAAAGGCAGAATGAACTGGGGCTGTAGGCTGTGGCGCTCTAAGGGCTGGATACCCCACTGAGAAATGGTGTAGAGTGGGGCAAGCATGGCGGATGACTTCCCTATGGATCCGAGGTACGACTGTTGGTGCGTAAAGTATGATGGGAGGAGAGTCAAGGTTTGGAGGCAGCCAAGATGGGGGTTGGAGGAATGAAGTTCATGGCTGCTGAGTCTCTGCCGGCTGCGCGAGTGATAGGTGAGCCGGGGAGATGAAGGAGGTGGGCTGAGATTGGAAGGAGCCAGTGACTGCATTTTAACCTCTGGTTTTAATGGATTTATTTATTGTGGTTTTTATTCCCCACTCTTTAACTTTGTTTTATGGATTATTTATTTATAGACATTTTGAATCACTGCACTGTGGACACCGTATTTGGTTTGTTTTGATTCTTCTAATAAAAGCACCTTTGCACTTTTCCACCATCCCCTTACTCCATGTGACATTTGTCCCCATTAGTCAGCTCAGTTCAGTCATAAATATCGACGGTGTTGAGTTCGAGAAGCTCCCATATGTGAAGAGGGAGTCTGGAGTGGACCCGCATCGTCACAGAAGCCATTATCAGGGAGAGAATCTGCCTCACACTTGTGCATTTCCAGGATGCTTCAACAAGCAGAAGGTCAATTCACCATGCAGTTTCACAGACTGCTGCTAAATAATCCTGAGGTTGTGGTGAAGAGGGAGCTGAGCCAAAAGACAAAAGTCTCAATCTGGTCGATGTATATATCTACCATCATCTATGGTCATGAGCTTTGGGTAGTGACCAAAACTACCAGACATTTCTCATCTCGGCAGGGTATCCGGGCTCAGCCTTAGTGATAAGGTGAGAAGCGCAGACATTCGGGAGGAGCTCAAAACAGGGCCGCTGCCTCTCCACATTGAAAGAAGCCAGCTGAGGTGGTTTGGGCATCTGAGTAGGATGTCTCCTGGATGCCGGTCTGGGGAAGTGTTTTGGGCATGTCCAACCAGGAGAAGACCCTGGGGCAGATCCCCAGAGAGATTGTATTTCTTGGCAGGCCTAAGAACACCTTGGCATCCCCCGGGACTAGTTGGAGGAGGTGTGGCGGAGAAAAGGGATGTCTGGGCATCAAAGTTTGGACTGCAGCCCCGGTGACTCAGACCTAGATAACTGGCATAGATGGATGGATGGAAGAACAGGAGGCAGGTCTACAGCTCAAAAGCTCTGGGACATCTGAGAAAATTTCATTTTTATTCATGCTTGCGTTATCTAGAGGTAGTTTATTTAACAATATTTTAGTAAAAATATGTGTGTTTGGGACATGTGAGCATACAGCTGGACAGCCTGATGTGTGAATTATGCTAGACAAGTAACGTGAGATTTTTTCCGGTACATTTTTGTTATTGTTTGCTGTTGTCCAGTGTGGGTCACCATAGATGACAATAATATCAAAAATGGTACAGTGATCCCTCGCTATATCTCGCTTCGACTTTCACGGCTTCACTTTATCGCAGATTTTAAATGTAAGCATATCTAAATATATATCACGGATTTTTCGCTGGTTCGTGGATTTCTGCGGACAATGGGTCTTTTAATTTATGGTACATGCTTCCTCAGTTTGTTTACCCAGTTGATTTCATACAAGGGACGCTATTGGCGGATGGCTTAGAAGCTACCCAATCAGAGCATGTATTACGTATTAAATAAAACTCCTCAATGATATGCGATGTGCTTTCCGCGCGGTGCTTGATTGTTTGCTTTTCTCTGTCTCTCTCACTCTCTCTGCCTGACGGAGGGGGTGTGAGCAGAGGGGCTGTTTGCACAGAGGCTGTTTGCTTAGAAGATACGGACACTACATTTAAAAATGCTGAAAGACTACCTTCACATTGCTCCCTTTTTTGCGGCTGCTTTATTGCGGTGCTTCGGCATACTTAAAAGCCCAAAAGCACGTATTGATTTTTTGATTGTTTGCTTTTCTCTCTCTCTCTCTCTCTCTCTGACATTCTCTGCTCCTGACACACATTCTTTGAAGAGGAAGATATGTTTGCATTCTTTTAATTGTGAGAAAGAACTGTCACCTCTGTCTTGTCATGGAGCACAGTTTAAACTTTTGACTAAAGGGTGTTACTTCATGTCTAGAGGGCTCTAATAATGTTAACAGTGTGGGAGAGTTTATAAGGGCTTAAAATATATAAAAATAACCATACAAACATATGGTTTCTACTTCGCGGATTTTCACCTATCGCGGGGGGTTCTGGAATGCAACCCCCGCGATCAAGGAGGGATTACTGTATTATCTTTATTCTGCATGAACACATGAGATTAAAATATCTTCTTGGCCATCACTACTAACTACGTAGGGTAAGTAACATATCAAAAAATACCCGTTTAAGGTGGAGTTTTCCTTTAAGGTTATTAATTTATACCTTGGCTGTGATTTTAATGGCACTGCACTCAGCACTCACCACAATAAGTGGAGCAAATGGGTAAAAGTGAAATGAACATGAGAGAGTTGAGCCAATCAAGTCAATCCATCAAACATGGTTTGTCGTTCATCCAGATGTATTTTAAGAGTTGTCAAACTTGTCAACCATATTTTATTATTATTTGAGCAGAAATTAGTGCAGTGGATCGAGACTGTTATTTTAAAATGAGTTCATCAAGAACATGGGGACACAGTTGGAAACTTGTTAAGGGTAAATTTCACACAAACATTGGGAAGTTTTTCTACACACAGAGAACCAATGACACTTGGAATAAGTGCGGTGGACAGTAGGACTTTAGGGACTTCCAAAACTCGACTTGAAGTTGTTTTGGAGGAATTAGGTGGATAGCATTGGCAAGCTTTTTTAGGCCTTTTCTCGTTAAAAAGTTTTTCTTATGTTCCAATATGGCTGACTAGTTTATCTCAGATTCTCATGACTCTTTATATAAGGAAATGCTTCCTGGAATTTTGAAAACCTGGATTAGGTCCCCAGCCTTCTTTGTTTTTAAGAATAAGGTGGAATACACCCCTGACCCTAAAATGAAGTAACATGAAGTGAAGTGAACACATACATTTTAGCTTTGGAAGGGAATATGGGAACAAACGTATGGTTATGTTAGCAATATAATCGTTAATTAATTAAATGGTGGGGAATATTTCCGGGATATGTGGGATAGAAGATGGATGGATGGAATGTTGCAAACTCCAAATGTACAGCTAATAATTTGTGTTTAGCTAGTAAATACCATTTCTTTTCATCCCATTAAACTCTACCAGGAAGATAACGTCCAGGTCTGTGTTATTCTGATGTTATCATTACTAAGCTTTTTTTTATATTAACAATGTCAAAAAATGGTTTAACATTAATGGAAGTGACTTTTCATCTCTCTAGTTATAAGGAATATTTAAAAAAGGAATCCATGACAGCTGACATTTCTCAGCATGAATGTGATGAGGAAACAATTGAACACTCAGGTGTCTGTCAACGTGTCAAGAGAGTTGCTGGGAAATCCACGATCCATAGCTTGGAATCCGGGCCTTGTTAATATTCAGTACCTCCACTTACATGTAAAATTGTACCGTTGTCTAATGGTTTGTGCTTTGGATGGCAGGCTTTTAAGCTTCAGCCTATTTTTAGTCATTTCCGATCTGTGTTTCTTGAAGATGCTGAATATCATGGACTTTGGTACATTTTGGGATTTTTTTCATTTCAAGTGAAGTTGGATTTCCAGGAGCTTTTAATAAGAATGCAAGGACACGGTTAGAAACTTGCCAAAGGCTGATTTTGCACAAATGTTAAAGTTTTTCTTCATAAGAGAAATCTTAGACACATGGAAAAAATTGCCAGGTAGTGTGGTGGAAAGCAGGACTTTGGACTTCTTCAAATCCTGACCTGTTATATTTTCGACAATCTAGTTGAATAGGATGGATGAGCCTTCATTAACATTGTTCAAATGTTCTAATTGAATCAAGTCCGTAACAGACAATCAGCTGCCACAGATGGAATCTGGAGGGGCAGTTGAACATTCGTTTAGTGTTGTCATGATGCCACTTATGAGATAGACTTGCTTACCTAAATGACCTTAATGTTTTAATGGATGGACTCAGTATTGCTTCAAATCTGTAGCACATGGATACTGGTCCATGTCAAATGTAATGTGTAAATTAATTGGTGGGGAATCATTCTTTACAATAACTCATCCCATAAATGCCTCATTTCAATGGGATGTGGTGAATGTACAGAGAACTATGTTAAGCAGACATCGATTTAAGTTTATTGTTGTGTACCCAGTACAACGAAAACCTTATTTGCATGTCTCTGCAGAAGTTGAGAATATTACAGTACCTACAAAAGACACACACACAATTACTTAGCATGAAATATGCAATTATATACAACTAGTTGTGCAAAAAATCTAAGATGGGTTGAAATTTAAGTAGTCAACATAAGACTTGGCATATTCAGCGTTAACATTTGCAGTGCACTATCTACTAGTATGTATTTTATAATGCCTGTAGTAATAAAATGCATTGCATTTTTCATTCCAACAAATGGCGCATCACAAACGTTTGCCATGGTTAAATGCATTGCATTTTTCATTCCAATAGATCGTGCATCACAAACATTTTAAGTAATAAAATGCATTGCATATTTCATTCCAACAGATGGAGCATCACAAACCTTTGCAGTATTAAAATGCATTGCATTTTTCATTCCAACAGATGGTGTGTCACAAACCTTTGCAGTAGTTAAATGCATTGCATTTTTCATTCCAACAGATGATGCATCACAAACACTATCACTGCTTTTGCAAATCCCATACCCAATGGCATATAAGACAGAAATAGTCTCAGACAGACACACAGACACATGTCCTTTTATTAAGGTGGATAAGCTGATTTCTGCCTGTCTGATAGTTACTCTCTGTTGGGTGAGTTCAGCATTAACATTTGCAGTGCGGTGTGTATATCCAGTCGCTATGTCTCTGTTATATGCCATTGGGTATGAGATTCATAAAAGCAGTATTAATGTGATGTACCAAATGTTGGATAACAGTAACATTGCAAACAGACGGA